>NW_026596101.1:7071393-7128536 GCF_907164565.1 Psammomys obesus | reverse complement strand
AGAGAGAGAGAGAGAGAGAGAGAGAGAGAGAGAGAGAGAGAGAGAGATGAAGATATGGATATATTCAGGTATTCTTGTTTTGAAAAGAATTCAGGAAATGGAAGCAGTTCCTGGTCCATAAGCAAGACTGAAATCCAATCACATGTCTTTTCAGTCCATTGTGGAAGACTTTTGTGTTCACTAGTCACTTTCACTCACTTGCAGAATTCTTGGCATGCCCCCCCCCCACCCCAGTCATTCCTATCTTTGGAAATGGCATATTGTGAACAAATAAGAACTGCTCTCTACAATCTGCCTCTACCCATTTTGTACTGTCTGCTTTTTCAAAACAAAATGATGCAATTATAATCACCATGGCTTTCCTATGTGTGAGTCATGAACTATTTCATTAGGCAAATGACTTAGTCATAAATGTCTTAGAAAAGAATATATCTACCTCTGGTTCCTCATGATATAACACAGCAGCCATGGGATACCTATCAGTTAACAGTGTGGATTTTACTCAATATCTTTAAAGAGATTTGTTTTAAAAGTGAATATGGGAGCTCATTATCCAAGCAGGTTCCCTAGTAAGGGGAACAGGGACTGTCTCCAAAATGAACTCAATGGCTGGCTCTTTGATCATCTATCCCAGAGGGGGAAGCTGTCTTACCAGGCCACAGAGGAAAATAATGCAGCCAGTCCTGATGAGACTTGATAGGTTAGGGTCAGGTGGAAGGGAAGGAGGACCTCCCCTACCAGTGGACCTGGAGAGGGGTATGAGAAGAGAAGAGGGAGGGAGGATGGAATTGGAAGATAATGAGGGAGGGGGGCTACAGCTGGGATTCAAAGTGAATAAACTGTAATTAATATAAAAAATACTATAGTTTTAAATATTTATATTTTTTGTTTTAATCTTCATTTTATTTTTATTAATTACAGTTTATTCACGTTGTATCCCTGCTGTAGCCCTCTCCCCCACCCCCTCCCAATACCAGTCTCCCTCCCTCTTCTTCTCCTATGCCCCTCCCCCAGTCCAATGGTAGGGAAGGTCCTCCTCTCCTTTCATCTGACCCTGGTCTACCAGGTCTCATCAGGACTAGCTTCATTGTTTTCCTCTGTGGACTGGTAAGGCTGCTCTCCTTTCATGTGGAGGTGATCAAAGAGCCAGCCCCTGAGTTCAGTCCCTGCTCCCATTACTTGGGAACCTCTTAGACACTGAGCTGCCATGGGCTACATCTCTGCAGGGGTTCCTCGCCATCTCTATGCATGGTCCTTGGTTGGAGTATCAGTCTCAAAACAGGCCCCTGAACCCAGATCTTTTGGTTCTGTTGCTCTCCTTGTGGAGCTCCTGTCCCCTCCAGGTCTTTCTATCTCCCCCTTCTTTCATAAGATTCCCGGCACTCTGCCCAAAGTTTGGCCACAAGTCTCAGCATATGTTTTGATGGGACCTCATGAAACTGAAAAGCTTCTGTAAAGCAAAGGACACTGTCAGAACAAAATGACAGCTAACAGATTGGGAAAGGATCTGCATCAACCCTATATCAGACAGAGGGCTAATATCCAGAATATATAAAGAACTTAAGAAGTTAAACAGCAATAAATCAATTAATCCCATTAAAAATGGGGTACAGAACTAAACAGAATTCTCAATAGAGGAACATCAAAACCCTTAAAGAAATGCTCAACGCCCTTAGTCATCAGGGAAATGCAAATCAAAACGACCAGGAGATTTCACCTTAAATATTTATTTTTAAAACTTATTTTATTATTAAACTTTAAAAATATTTGATTATTCCTTTTTTATTTTTATGTGCATTGGTGTTTTACTTGCATGTGTGTCTGTGTGAGGGTGTCGGGTCCCCTGTAACTGGAATAAACAGACAACTGTGAGCTGCAGTGTGATTGCTGGGAATTGAACAAGGGACCTCTTGGGCAGTCAGTGCTCTTTATCTCTGAGGTATCTTGCCACACCCTTCTTATCACATTTTTATCTTTATTTTTCACTGAGATGTTTTCCTGAAATTTCCTAGTTTTGGGTCTTTGATCTTTCTTACTTCTTCTATGAGAAAAATCAAACATCTCTCAATGCCTCAAATAATTTTAACTATTCTTCACATGCATGATTCCATATTTATTCAAAATTATTATTCATACAGAGGGAAGACTTGTTTATCAATAAAAGGGACATAATGGAACATTGATATTAAAAATAACTGAAGATGATGCAAGAGAAAACTGAACAATTACAAAATACTAAGATTACGAACTCAAAATTTAAAAGAACATTAGATGCAAGAGTTTAAGTGTTAGTGAAATAGAAATTGATGTAGAGTGTGCCTAGCCTACCAGACAGAGATATAAACACCAGAGAAGAAAAAGCAAACGGCTTGAGAAATATATTCAAATCAGCTAAAAGACCTGTTTCATGCTTATAAGATTCTAGTAGGAGAGAAAAGGAGGCAGAAACAATATTAAGGATAGAGACATGGATGTTTCAGACAGAGAAAATACATCAAAGCATTTTAAGTACCTACAAGTTCAAAAGAGAACAATTATGTCAGCATATGATTATAAGATTGGAAAAGAAAATAAATAAATGAGTAAGAAGAGCCATATACTGAGAGGAACAAAGCAAAATATTTCTCTGAGCAAATGTAAAGTTACAAACAATATATAAGAAATACATTCTCAAATGGAACCACAAACAATACAGGAGGGAATGGAGCACAGAAGAGAGACAAATATGCAGATAACACCAGTGAAATAGTTCCTGTGTAACAAAACAGGAGATATTATATTATTTTTATTGTACTATATTTTCTTATAATGAAATAAACAGAGACCAGAAACTGTATCTAGTAAGGAGAAGAATCGGGAAAGAACAAGAAATAAATAGGCAGTATTCTGAAGAGAGAAAGAGCTGAACACCTTCAGATAGTCACATTGGTAGCATTAGAACAGGTGAAAATATAGAGACAAGATGGCAGTACACGATAGAGCAGTTGCCAGGGTGAAGGGAGATACAGATATGCATATCTTCTGCCCCGGGAGAGGAAGCAGTACCCTCATACCAGAGGGGAGCCTGGCAGCCTCATCCTCAGAAGGAGCCCACAGCCCTTAGAAGCCTCCAGTCCATTTGCTGTGATTCCTTACACGGATGGGTCAGCAATGGTGAAGAATCCTATTTGTCACTGTATGTGACTCAGAGGGCAGTGGCCAGGTACCATCTTGATGAGGAACCTGTATTAAAACTGAGTGGCACTGGGGCCTGTGAACCGGACACAATCTAATCATACCTTAGGGAGTTCGAGCTAACCTTCCGCAGCTCCATGGCGAGAGACAGACTTGGTAGGCAGTTGTGCAGAGCTGGAAGGTTAGAAGCTGATAAAACAGACAGCTCAGGTGACAGGAAGTTCCGCAGAGGCACTGTAGGGCACAGATGCCAGCCTCACTCTTGGTGACCAGGAACAGAGTTTATTAAATGACAGTAACTCTGGAGCCTGAGAGCCTTAAGTTTGAGGTCAGTAGGTGGATTTACCTCTCCAGTCTCTTGTCTGCTCGTTTAATAGCTGATAGCCACAGGTTCATTCCTCAAGCATGGTGAATGATATGCCAAGGGTTGGGTGGGAAGTATGAAGACTGGCACTTTGCCTGTACAGATGTCTGCTGTGGGTTTTTGTCCACACTCACAACACACTTGGGACACAGCCCTTAGCTAGAACATTTGCCACCCGTATGTGTGCTAAGTAGGGAATCTCTAGAAAGTGAGACTTTGCCCAACTCACAGACAACACAGCTAAGTGAGGCTTCTGATAGGGCAAGAAGGAGATCTATTAGGTAAAGGTCACAGGGCAGGCATCAGAAGCCTTGCCACAGAGAAGCATCCTAGAATAAGCCACAGAAAAGGCTAGATAACATGTTCAGTCCACACCTCCCCATGCATAGTACTAGGAACTCCCATTTTTAAGGCGCCTTTGAAAGAGTTGTTTCAACACTCCATTATTTTTTTGCCTCTGTGCTGTGCCCTTATTTCTTATTCCGTTTTTAGTAGTAGCCTTACTCTAACATATTTTTTATAAAGCTCTTGTGTTTGTCCTTTTTCTTCCCCTTTCTAAATTCATCTTATTTGTCTTTAAGTTTTCTCATTTTTGTGGAACCCAGTTTCCCCTTTCTCTTCTTTTTATTCTAAACTCTTAATATTTTTTTCTTCTCTCTATAACATTCTTCTCTGTTCATTTTCTTTGCTACGTTTTCCTTTACTTAACCTTGTTTCTCCTCTATTTTCTTCATTACCTGTCTTACTTATTTACTAGTTTCCTAGTTTGTACATTTACCCTAAACAACTTTATACACACACACACACACACACACACACACACACACACACACATACTATATATATATATCAAAATCTGGAGCAGCTTTCTGACATACTGAAGTAACAGTATTGTTCTTGTAGACAATCCAGGTTCATTTCCCAGCATCCATAAAGCAGCTTACGGTTGCCTGTAACTACAGTTCCGGAGGACCCGATTCCCTCTTCTAGACTCTGTCATTATGTATGTACATGGCACAAATACATACATGTAGTCCTCTTACCTATAAACTAAAAATAAACCCATCTTTTAAAACCAACTACTGATTTGTAGGCACAAATGAAAACAAGTTCAATGAAAGGAAACAGAAGTGGACAGATCAAAATAAAAAGAAGACCCACATGTCACAGGCAGGGTTTCGATAAGAACAGATAGAAGGGTCTAGAGAGATTGCTCAGTGATTAAAACAACATATCACTTTTGCAGAGGACCAGAGTTCAGTCTCCAGCAATCTCACATGGTGGCTCACAATGATTTGTAACTTCAACTCCAAGGATCCGACAGTGTCTCTGGCCTCTGTGGACAATAGCACTCATGTGCACACACCCACAAATACACAAAAAATAAAAATACCACTTAAGAGCAATATGCAAAAGCCTATTAGATACATACACTTTTAAAGTATTAGATAAATACATACTAAAACCAAAAGGCAAGAACTAACTCAATTAAAAGGATGAAAAGCACATAGCATATTCCCTCTGACTGGAGAATTAAATTAGCCATTAGCAATACAGAAGGGAACTCCCAGATGTTTAGTAGTTTAAGCAATGGTAAAATGAATAGCCACAGTAGAAAACAGAAAACACTCCAGGCTATATGATAACAAAATTAAAACTATAGCATGCAGATGGAGTTAAAGCCATAAGCACTGTGAAATAGAGAGTGCAATTACGTTAGAGAGGATTGAAACTCAGCATTATCAAACACACCTTAAGGGCAGGGGATGCATGTCAGTTAGTAGTGTTTGCTTGCCATTCATGAAGCTCTGAGTTCAATTCCCCACACCACATAAAATTAGATACATGGTGCATGTCGGTGATCCTCGGGAGGAGGAGCCAGGAGGATTCTAAGTTTAAGGTCAGCGTCATCCATATCGTGAGTTTGAGGCCAGCCTGGACTTTGTCAATTCTGTCAAAAAAGCGCAATCCCCCCCCAAAAAAGAGAAATACATATTAAGAACATTTACAGAGAATCCAGCTGACACTATGTCAGGGAGAAAGAGGGAAATAATAAAGATGTGTACAGACATCAATAACAACACAATACACAAGGGAATCTGTGTACTTTGAAAGTCTTCATACACTGTAACTTGCAAAAGTAATTGCGATAAAAAAGCAGTAAAGGACTTATATCCATAAAAAGTAAAACTTCTACTAAATATGTGTCAAACCCATGTAATTCACTTTACTGCCTGTGTTAGAGACTGAACCCAGGGCCTTCAGAATCCTAGGCAAGCTTCCTACTGCTGATCCACATCCCCAGCCTCTAGATGATCTCATTTTAGAATACACAGTATAAGGAAATTTGCTTCACAAAAAATTTATTCAAATAGCCCGAAGCATATTAGAAAGTGTTCAATTTCATTAGTCTTTGAGAAATGTAAATAAAACCACAATGGCTTGTCAGAATAAAAGCAACAGAATGACTTTTAAAGCCCAAATAAGTGGCTAAAACCACACCTAACTATATTAAATAACTATGTAAATGTGGCATGACACTGTGTTTTAGGTGGGCACAAATTGAAATGAGTCACTTTGGAAAACCTGAGGGACATATTTAGGAAAAACTGAACCATGTGCAAAATCTATGCCCAATATTTTCTACTCTTAAGTGTACAGTGAATGGAAACTGAATGTGTATACAAACACATACCCTAGAATGTTTACCTAGAAGCATAAATGTTATTTATGCTTCAAGCTGAGACCAGCACACATGTTCATCAACAGTGAAACAACAGACTTCTCAGGTTCAGACATATTTGTACAATGGAATTATTTATAGTCAGGAAAATGGACGAATGTTGCAGAGAAAACTGTATCAATGACTCTGTGACTATTATGTTGCAGAAAGACATAGTTGAGTACCATACTGGGCAATCATGTTGTTGTAGAGTTCAAAAACTATTCTTTGGTGTTAAAAGCCAAACTCTGACTTGTCACTGGGGGTGGGGATGACACAAGGGAGATGTCTGAGATTGTTTTCTTTCTGATCTTTGTTCAGTTACACAAAAGCATATAATTTGCTTCCAAATATATTTAGAGTTTGTACATTTTTCTCTCCATGACGTACATAGGTACAAAGGCTTATTATAAAAACAAAAAGCAGGGATGGGAAGATGTCCCAGTTACTAAAGTGCTTGCTGTCAAGCATAAGGATCTAAGTTGGAATCATAAGATCCCACACGAAGTCCAGTCATAGCAGCACATTAAAAGCCAAGCATGGTGGTACGTGTCTAATCCCAGCATGGGATGAAGGTGTAAAGACCGGTGAATCCCTGGAAATCCATGGCCAGTCAGTCTAGGCGGATTAGTCAACTTTGGGTTTTGTGAGAGAACATGTCTCAAAAATAAGGTGGACAGTGATCAAGGAAGACTTCCAAATGTCAATCTCTGTTCTCTGCTCATGTGCATAGCAACATACATGTGACTACACAAATGTGTATGCACATGTACATATACTTATACACACAACAAAAATGCAAGTAGTCATAATCACAGTTATTCTATGTATGATTTTTAAAATGTTTTAGAGAATGCTAAATGCTCTTGAAGTTGGTTGAGCCATATAAGAAAATTGAAAACATAAACATCTATTTTAGTCATAGCTATCTAAAGCATCAAAGTGTTATATTTCTTCGAAACATAAATCAGTGACAGTTTAAGTCAGTAATTCAGGTCTATAACATGTCTTCTATTTGACTTGTTGAATGTTCATTTGCCTTCTCTTGGATCCGCTTGTAAATATGTTGTGGAATATACTGGTTTACATAGCTTATCTTTAATTATGTGTTTATGTGTGGGTCTGTGCAGACACCAGAGAAGAACAGAAGGAGGTATCAAACACAGTCACAGATGGTTGCTAGCTGCCTGACGTGGGTGCTGAGATTTGAACCGGGTCCATTGCAACAGCAGTCTGTGCTTACTGCTGAGCCACTTCTCTAGCCCCCCAGTCTGGAGTTCTTTTGAAAAGCCCTTTCATGTGAAGTTTTATGGGTTTTTGTTTGTTTGTTTGCTTGCTTGCCTGTTTGCTTGCTTGTTTGCCTTACTTTCTTTAGGAAATCTGTTGGTTTTTCCAGTTTGACACTTTTCCTCATTTAGGAAATAGCAATCATTTGCCTTCCCTTAGGACCCTGAACTACATACACTTACTTGTAATAAAAACTTCAATAGAGTGCTGCTTCCTTTGTAACCACATTTCTGTTTATTTTATTGTTTTTCCCTAATTTCCAGCATTATAGCTTTGCTGCATTTCCATTTCTGTTGGTCTGTCCCCACTGAATCAACCATTTCATTGTCACATGGGTTTACCACTTGAAGTCACTGATGCAATATAGCTATATGCTTTGTTGTTTGTGCAAAATAAAGAAAAGAAAAAAGGAAAACAAACAAAAAACGGAACAGCAGATATTCCTGGATAACTTTTTATGATGACAAAAGGCCTACAGCTTTTGAGAAGGTGATATGATTTTCTCTGATTATATTATACACCTGTTTTTCATGTTGAGGACTAAAGAGCTACAATAAAGCTTATACCTTATACAATAAGCCAGAATTTATATATTGTGTTAATTAGAATTGGAACAGTGCTGCTGAATGATTCATGTTATTTAATTAAGCCATGGTAACCTAAATTCAGGCATACCAGGGTCACACAAGCTAAAACTATCTATAATTTGAAAAATTCCTTTCTGAGGGGCTGGTTCAGTGGGTAAAGCATTTGAGACTAGATTTGCAAAATATATGTAAAATCTGGGTATGGCTGTATAGACTTGTAACTTCAGCATTATAGGGTGGTGACACTGGAATCCCAGTGGCTCACTGGTCATCCAGTCTACCAATCAATAAGCAGTGAGCCTCAGATTTAGTCTCAAATAAGAAGATGGGGAGCAATCAACAAAGACACCCAACATTGCCCTCTGGCCTGGCCTATCACACAAAGGCACACAGAAACATACAGACATACAGACACATAGGAGCACACACACACATGATTCTATCTTCTGATTTCCTTGTGAGAAAACAATCTATTTTAATTGTACGTTATTGTAAAACAATCTGGTTTTATTGTACTCATGTATATTCTACCTCAGCTGTTATCTTGTATCCACATGCCTGCATGCTAGCTGTGGTATGTCAAGATCTGAATAGATGTACTGAATGAACAAGAATAACTGCTGTTTATAACCTTAAAAGAGAACAGACTTAGGAAGGGACTTTCAGGTAAGCTGAGAAGATGCATTTTTCAACTACTTTCATAGGTGCTAGGGTACCAATAAAAATTCAAATACCAATTGTGTGAGTTACTATGCTGTTGCTGGGATAAAGCACCATGACCATGAGCAACTTATAGAAGGAAGAGCTTATTTGGGCTTACAGTTATAGATGGATGATCTAGGGGAGGCACATTAGCAAATGGCAAGTCAGAAAGAGAAAGCTAAGAGCTCACAATGCCAACTACAACCACAAAGCAGGGGGCAGTGAACAAGAAGTGATATGAGGCTTCATCTCAAGTCCAACCCCTAAATGACACACTTCCTCCACCGAGGTCTTCGAATATTACTATCAAGTGGTGACCACTTGTACACATACCTGAGCTTACAGGGAAGAATTTTCATACAAATCACTCACCGATATTTACTAACATTAAAAAATTGCCAACTATAGCTCAGAAACTTGCTAGGGGCTTGGTAATCACAAATGCAGAGACAGCGCTGGTCTTCCTCTAGAGATTGCTCACACATGGCTATACAGTGATTCTATTTGCTACTAATATTTATGTAAGTCATGATGTGTCCTTTTAAGATAGTAAGCAGCTGAGCATCAGAATGTATAGCTAAACTCCCAGACTCGGGAGAATTTCAAGTCCAAAGCCAACAAAGGCACACTTGGTGACGCAGATATCTGGTAGAATATGAAGGTTTGATCTTATGCTGTCATTCACTTACAGGCCTCTGTGGTTCTACTTTACTCTCACTGTTCTGACTTTATAAAGAAAGCATCACATGGAGCAATAGGAAAATAAAACCCTAATAAAACATCCCATGTAGTCTTAGGTTGCTCTCTCCTACTCAAATGATTTTTCCTAAGGCACCCTTTAAACGTCCATCAAGTCAGTGACAACTTCAGGGCTCTAACTGCTGACCCTATAGTCAGAGTCAAGAATTCCCTTAGATATGGCTGCAGGACCATACAGCTTTTTCTAGTACCAATCAGTGTGCGATTTTCTATTATTTCTGTGAAGATTAGATTAATGTTTGTCTCTCAAGAAATGCTTAGCTCCCTAAATCCACAGTAACTGTCACACAGAATAGGCATTCAGAAGACAGGATCTAAGCTTGGGACTAAGCATATTTTTATTCTTAAGAATATGATAAAACAGAAATAGCCCCCTGGTTTTACCATTTGTTTTCTAATCATTGTCAACAAGAGTAGAAGTGGTATATGAGGAGATATTTTTCATTACATCATCTCTGGCCTTTATCCAATGACCTTATTTCTTCCCCTCTGCTCAGGAGAACATATTGTACAAGGTCAGCAAGATGGATCAGGAGCCCCGGTTTAATGTCTTCCCTTGCCAAAATATCACTTCTGCTCAGGGGCATACACCTGCTCCCTCCGTCTCTGCCAGCTCTGGTAGTTGAGCTAAATGACAACTTCTCTTCTTTCCAGGGTGGGTGGGATGCAAGCCTCTTGCTTCTTATGCCTGAAACTATTCTCTTTCAGGCAGCAAGCATTTGATGTATTGTTGAAGCCACAACACAAGACCCAGTACAACATGTCTTGCCCCCATTATAAATCCAGAAATTTGTCTTGCTGCACCTGTACCCAACCAGACACCAATACCTAAGTCAAAATAGGATTTCTTCCAGTCACTTCCTTTTATCCAAAGTGATGCCAACGTCTTTATTCCCCTCTTTTCTTTTAAATAGGGCTCTAGTGCCCATGCTGGCCTTTTCCAGCTGTTTTCACTTGAGGATAAATAACACCTGATTATTATTATGTGAAATTGTTAAGATGGCCAGAGTACACTTCACACCTGTTTTTAGTATAGTATGAATCCACATTACAGTCCCTACATATATTTGTCCTCGCCTGTGCCACCAAGAGCTTCTGGGCTTCGTGCAGGAGTGACCACTCTGCCCAAACCAGGGCCTTGTCACATGGTGAGCTCTTTATTATGAAGGCCTTTTGAATCCTCAGTCTGTAACTGCTTAATTTCTTCACTTCAATTATCTTCTTTACTATCACTAATAAATAGCAAACTTTGACCTTGAATCTTTTGCCACTAATGCTAGCCCCACCACACTTTTTATTTCCCTCCCAGAGAGGAACAGGACTGTGGGGAGTCAGACCAACCTACGACTCTCAGAGGCCCTGATGAAAGGACATAAAAAAACTTTAGTTCTGTATCCTTGTCCAGGAACAGACTTGGCAAGGCCTGTGTGACACTGGAGCCGGTAGGCAATCAAGGTTGTGGTTTCTGGGTAGCTGACTCCTCCCCCATGGGCTGTGGTTATCAGTCCTAAAGCAGCTGTGTCTGAGGCATCCTGTGTTCTCTTTGCCAGTGTCTGGTTTAGCTCTCTGCTGATTTTGGCGCTATTCCCCTGACCTTCACCCCTACAAATAGTATGTAAGATGCTATACTTCATAATATACTTGTTTGACATAAATCATCAACTTATGTGAGACCTCCTGGTCCCAACTATTGCTTTTGCCATCTTTAACTCTCATTTTCTTTGTTTCTCATCCCCAAACCTCCCGCTTGACACCTCAGTGTTTGACATCCTTATTCTTGCTGGCTCAGGACCTAGGACATGATAGGGAAATACTTGGAACAGAGCTTAGCTCAAAATCTGGGTGACTTTTCTGGTCCAAGCTTTCCCGAGGGATCTGCTTTTATCTCCTTCTGCTGGCTCAACTGCATTTTTTCCTCTGCCTTCACTGCCATCATTTCCACTCAGGTCAGTCTCTGTATGGGACTATGGAAGAACTAAGGTTTAATGGCCCAAACATTATATTGGGTATAGAGCAAGATGAATCTAGGTATCTGCAAGGACCAGCTGCATGAACATTTTCATGCGATATTACCTTGATAAGTATGTTGGCTTCTGCCACCCAAAATCCAGATATCAAGAGATTTATGGGGGGGGGAATGCCTGTGAAAGTTAAATTAGAGACTGGAGAGAGATTTTCAGGCAGCAATGCAGATTCAATATCCCCAAAGGGATGGTTGAGAGAACAAAGGCATATCTGGGTTCCCAGAAAGGTTGGTTGAGTACATTAAGGAGGCATGTGGCCAAGTTCCTGTGAGAGGAGTCCCATCCAGAGGAATGTATCTCCTTACACAGCCTTTAACTGAAGCTAGCCTGGGGCTGGCACAACTTGACATGAACTTGGGAGCAGAGCAACTGTATCCCCCGTTAGAGTACCATAATCAGCCTCAGGTTCCGTTTTGCAAATATTTTGTACCCACAAATTCCTGCTTTAAATTCTAGTTCTCAAACCATGAGATTTTTCCATCTGTATTGTCTTTTTCATGTAACATCTTCCAAGTTCAAAGCTCAGTTTTCGCAAAAGACAGCACATGTTGGCAGGTATAAGGGAAGAGGGGGAACTCTTACTCACCGCTGGAAATCTGAACTGCTGTAGTCACTATGGAATTCGAATGTGGAGGAGGCTGGGAAAACTACAGATGTCATAAGAGCAGGTTGTGTCACTCACTCACAAATAGATAGATAGATAGATAGATAGATAGATAGATAGATAGATAGATAGATAAATAAATAAATAAATAAATAAATAAATAAATAAATAAATAAGTAAGTAAGTATAATAAGGTAAAACAAAAATCATCACTTTCAGGCTGGACCAGGGATCCCAACAGAAGGCAAACAGGCCAAGAGCAGGCCCTTGAGTCAGAAAAACCCTCTTTCACACACTCATGAACCTCATGAAAATATAAAGCTGAAAGCTACAATACATACAAAGAAGACCTTGTGCAGACCTGAGTCATTCCCGTGCTTTCTGCTTCAGTCTCTGAGTTTATAAGAGTCTTGCTCAGTAGATACAGAGAGCCTTGTTCTTCTGATGTCCTCCATCCCCTTGGGCTCTTAAACTCTACCTTCTCTTCTGCTGGGTTCCCTGAGCTCTGTGGGGAGGGATTTGACAGAGATATCCCTCTCTGTCTGCATAAAAACCCTCCCTCTTTGCATAATGTCTGGCTGTGAATCTCTATATTTGTTTCCATCTGCTGCAAGAGGAAGCCTCTCTGAGAATGACTAATAAGGTACTGATATATGAGAGGAAATATCATTAGGCATCATTTTATGACTACATTTCTTTTTGTTTTAAACTACTTTTTTTTTTTTTTTACTCTGGGTTACTGTGATATCTAGTCATAGGTTCTTGGTCACAGAGCAATGTTGGGCATTGGATCTATCTTGAAGAGTGTGTCTTAGGTGAAATGAGTTATTGTTTGGTTACTCCCACAAGTTCTGTGCCAACATTACCCTAGTTTATCTTGTAGAGAGACTGCATGTCAAAGGTTTGTTGGCTGGGTTGCTGTTTACATTTCCTTTTTGTTAGCTTCCAGAGTACCTTCATGCATCAAACACACTAAAATGTAAGGGTGAAGGCTCCATGTAGGCACCAGCTTGATTTCAATTGCTCAGTGAGTTAAGTTAGTGTTTTCCTCAGCAATGGGTCTCCACTGTCTATGTGCAGAGAGCAATGCATTGTCTTGGCAATGGCCTGAGTTGTTTAGAAATTTCCATGGGATCCCCTTGGCCAGCAAATCAACAGAATATAACCCAGTCCCTGTACTGGAAGCTTCATTTGAAAACTCGGTCTCCCTTATTATTAGGAGACTTCACTAGGATCATTTTACAAAATTTCCAAAGCAATATATATATATATATATATATATATATATATATATATGTACTATAAGTTAATGTACTGCAGAGATATTACCATACCCATGTTTATTACTTCATCATTTCCAATATCCAGAGAATGAAACCAGATTACATTAACAAATGAGTGGATAAAGAAAATATGGTAGGTATTCACAATAGAATTTCTTATTTTATTCAACCATAGAGAGAAATGAAATAATTGTATTTTCAGGAAAATAAAAGGAGTTGGAAATTATTATGCTAAGAGAAAAAGCCAGGCTCAGAAAGACAAATACCTCTCATTTCCAATCATATGCAGAATATATATGACTATATATTTTATACAATTATATAATATTTCTCTTTGTTACATACATACATACACACACACACACACACACACACACACACCATGAAGGGGAGGAAGATAACTTAACAGAGGGAGAAAGGAAGAAAAAGGATATTAACACAAAAGAAAGGGGACTACTTGAAGGTAAGTAGGGAACCAGAAGAGAGGTACAAGAGGGAGGAAGGCAATTAGACAGGAATCAATAAAATGTATAACAGCATGCATGTGTGAAATGTCACAGTGAAGTATAGAATTCTGTTTGTTACCTTTAGAAATTAATAAACTTCACCTTTATTCTGGTCATAACCAAGGAAATATGAATAAATAATAAAAACTAAAAAAGAATACCAATAAACCTGAAAAATATTTCTTGTTTTTATTTTTTCTTCCTTAATCTTTCTGTAGAATGAAAAGGACTTCAGCTCATGGATTCCTATATCTCCAGGGCCCAGTAAAAAGGCTATGCAGCTGATGCTAATTCACTCTTCCTGGACGTGTGTATGTGATACCAGCTCCCCATGTGTCAGCCTGTGTAGGGTCACTGCTCAGACGAAGGCGTGCTCTGGAGGACGCTCATCATTGGGGGTAGTGATTGTCCACACAGGAGCATATAGAAGAGGTGCAGAAACCATTTCAGGAGAGGCAAATGTACTACTCTTTGTGGAAAAGGAGAATCTTGAGGAGATTTTACTTTTCAAAAAGCAACAGTGAGTGAGAGTTAAAAATAATAGTTTTATAGTTTAGTTGTTCGGTCTGTCCCACTATCAGTTTAAATACAATTTGTCTTTCCAGCAGGCTTGAAGGCAGTCAAAGCCTTTCTCAGATCTGACACTTAGTCTGACCTAAGAAATGCACTGGACTCTGTGATGAATGTGCATGCAATTTAACCATAAGCTGTACATGGGAACAACCAGAAGGCATATTGCTGTGTGAACCTAACTCATTCTAGACAATTAGGAGAGGAGGGCAGAACTAATGAGCTAGGCCGAACTCATGAGGGGCAGATGGGGGCAAGGCTGCTTTATGTCTTAGGTGCTTTACCTTTTAAAAATTCTTCTGTCAGGAAATATATTCCGAATGTCAGTTTCCCATTCCTATCCCTCCAGTCTTAACACCCTCCATCCCCATCTCCCCTAGAGCCACTCCTCAGTATCAGCCAAACACAGCATAACAAGATGCTGGGCATACTTTTAAGAAAACTAATGTATTGGTGTGTAGAGTTTCTAGCCCCAGGGATGACAACAAGCAGGAGCAGCAAAGACAAGACAGATTTTCAGGTTGAAAATCTTCTCAGATGAATACTGGTCTTTCACAAGGATAGTTGTTTGAAGTCATAAAGTGTCTGAAATTCTCTTCACCCAATACCCTGCCCAGCATTGCCTTATTAATAAAACAGGAAAGGGGAGAGTGTTAGCCTGCAGTTACTACGGTAGGCAGGCTGCTTATGAAGAAATGTTTATTTGTTTCATGGTTTTGGAAGCTCAGGCGGGTGGTACAGATAGTGTCTCAGTTCTGTGAAAGAGCTCAGAGGTGCAGCTGAGCAGAACAGGGAGAAACCACATTGCCAAATAAGAAGACAGAGAGCTGGGTGGGGCCAGCATTACTCCTTTAAGGATAACTCTGAAGAACTACTGAGGTGTCCTTCAAGAGCTACCTTTACCCTATTGAGGTAAGTGCCCTTAATGACCAAACGCTTCCTACTAACACCCTCCTGCCCCCAGTACTGCCACTCTGAGGTGGGTATACATGAAACTTGGATATGAAAAGCAATGCAAACTTTCATAACATTCTAACTAGCATTTTTTTTTCTTTTGAGGCAAGGATGCAAATCATTATCTAAGCTGGCCTGAAACTCATGAGGTAGCCTAGACTGTCCTCAAACTCTCAGTAATGCTCCTGCTTTCCAGCCTTCCAAGTTCTGGGGTCACAAGTTTGAGGCTATGCCTGGCTCTAACTGGCTATTTATAAGCTGGCCAAACATTGGCTGATGGTTCTGAATACCCAGTCCAACATTTTTATAGTCTTAGAGGTGAGGAAAAAGCAAGATGGCATGTTCCATAGGTTTGGTTATTTTCACAAAAGCCAAGTGTCAACTCTGCGACTTTCAGAACAGTTAGATGAAGGCATTCTCACTTCAGCTGGCTAGTTACAATCATCTTCATTATGATAACAAATAATAAAACTGCTCAGAGAGTAACAAAAGAATCCTTAATTCATCCCTGTTGAGAGAGCCTAGATTGCAGAAGATGCTACTAGGAGAAAACTGATTTCTTATGAGGAGACTCATATCATACTCATTTTTTTCACATGTGGGAGAAATGGAACATGGAATTTCCCCCTAACTTTACATGCAGGTTGTCAAGTGTTTGCAGCCCTAAGTCCAGGTTCTTCATCTTTGAAGTGTGGCGTGTATGTGTGTGTGGTGTGTTGTGATATGTTCTGCTGAGTTCAATTATCATTGCTTATATAATTATAAGCGAGTAGATTATTTTCTGAAACATGAGAAACTTATTGGTGGCTACACCACCGGGGAAAATGACACCCCCTGCCAGCAACCAGTAACTGTCAATAGACCTGCATTGAGAGGTGCAGCGTCATGAGCCACACCTCTATAAATGCTGGATGAGCAGGCCCAATCTCATGCTAGTCTATACAGGTGATCACAGCAATGTGCTTATGAGTGCAATGGCAAAGACAAAATGTTGCTTCTGCTTCTTAGGAATGCCATTGTTTTTAAAAGCAAAATCTTACATGTAAGGGATGACTCAGGAGGTAAAGCCACTAGCCACCAAGGCTGGAGACCTGAGTCTGATTTCTGGGACCTTCTTGTTTGGTGGAAAGAGAGAAGTGATTCTCAAGCATTGTTCTCTGTCCTCCACATGTATCATACACACACACACACACACACACACACACACACACACACCACATGCATACACACACATGTCCCATAATAAACATTTAAAGAGATATACAAAGGAAAATTTTTAATCATGGTATGTATATATATATATATCATCTACATTAAAAAATATATATTTATTTATAGTTTCCTCAGTATAGAGAAGGATTGTATGCTAATTTTAATATAGAATTACTCTATTACTATCCATAATGTTATTTTTATTGACCTTCGGGCATCATTTATCATCCTGAGCAGAAATGCTCCTTCGACAATAAGAAACTGATTCTGCCCACTTTGAGGGAAGCTAACTGCTCCTTGCCAGGCGACAGAAAGTAGAGACTCCTCCTATCCAGTGAGTCTGGCCAGCCAGCTAGATTGCATCACTTCATGCTTGGTAGGCCTTACAGAGTGCCAGTGGTAAACTAACCCACGACCTGTTTCCTGAGTGGTGGGGAGAAACTGTTTCTTCCTTTGAGTCACCAGCTATGGACAGGTAGAATGGCACCAACAGGAGATGCAAGTCAGTTACAGGCAGAAATAACTTGCTAGACAAAAGAACTGGGACATACTGGAGAGCAGTGCTGAGCAAAGGAGAGAGAATCAAAGCTCCAAAGCATCATGTTGGCATCTATGTGTCTTTTTGAGCCTCTGTTCTCATAAAACCTGTATCTATAGTCATCCTAGCCATCTAAGACATATTTGTAGCCATCTAGGCCATGGGCTTTCATGTAAGTGAATCTGCTTTATAGTCTGTGACTGGCCCATAGTGAGGTCTATTCAATAATTCATATTCTTCCTATTTTATGGACATTATACAGTAGTCAAATTCTGACAAGTTCAGGTAGATCCCTATATCTTTAACTTTCAGTCATGCTTGCTTTTCCCTGCATTTGAAATACTTCTCTGTCTGATAATGATGATAGTTCAAAAAATCTTCTCTCCTTCCTAAGGGTCTGTCCCCACTTTTTGTGGCCCTCCTAACAGAGTATATTAAATGCCTAAGACAGTTTCCAATTAGAACCCAAGAGCTGTCAGTATCATCACAACAGCCAGAGGGTATTTTTATTTCTGTGTGTGTGTGAGAGGATTAAATGAAACTGTGTGCCACAGTAAATGTTGAGATATGTCATACTGGAGAGCCAGGAGAACTCAGTGTCTGAACATACTTAAGTAGGAAGTATGGCTGAAATAAAGTGAAGCCACACCAGGAGTAAGTGTGCCCGTCCTTGCTTTAATAACCTCCCTAGGGATCCAGACTCATAGCTGGCCTTGTGAGGCATCAGCCCCATTCTTCCTTACGTAACCTAGACAATTGAAAACATGTATTTACAAAAACATGTCCACAAACGTGCACAGAAACATCAGGCAAACACACAAACTAAACGTCCTTAAGCTGACCAAAGGGTATTCAAATGTCGTGCGGCCAGATGACGGAGCATTGCCTAGCGATGAAGAACAAGAGTGTAGGCCACCACAAACCACACTAATTTGATATAAGAATTATTTTTGAGGCAGAGTTATTTGAAAACCAATAGGTATAAGAAAGGCCTTTCAGTTTCCTACTTTCTTTTTCCAAATAGAAACCATGGTCTCTGGTTTGAAGGATACCCTCCCTCCATGAGGAGAAAGGAAGTGTTATGACGGGGAGCCAGAACAGAGAGAATTTTGTACAAACCAGCCTTTCTAAAATAATCTGTACCTTCCTCCAGCCTCTGCATACAGTTTAGCTATGTTTCCACAAGGGACTGTCTTTGCTCAACCTAGTGTAAAGGCATAAATTTGGCCACTTTGTGAGGAATCTTTATTTCCTTTTAAAGAGGGGTGCTTGAGCACGTAAACAGTATATCAATTTGTATATTTTTTTTGTTTTCTTTGTCAATTTAATTCATGTGCTCAGACAAAAATTGCTAGTACAGTAGATATAAAAATTTACTTCCCCTACAATAGGAAAACATTTGCTAATATGAGAATATGGATGAACATTAAAAAAAAAACATTATATGAAAAGTTAGACATGAAGGACCATCTAATTGGATCTATCGATGTGAAATGCTGCTGCCAATCCACACAGATATTAAGTAGACTAATGGTTGCCATGGACAGAGATGCACAGTCACTACGAATGGCATGGGTTCCTTTTGGAATGATTGATATATTCTGAAACTAAAGTTGACAGTTACCCAAAGCTGTGAATACGGTACAAATAAATGACCTCTTTATCACAAATGGTGTAATTTCATAGTATGTGAATTGAATTGTATCTGAACAAATGTGTGAGGAAATCTACCTAAAAGAGCTACTTCCAAAAATCACCTGGCTTTTAGCAGTGCTGGTAAAGTTAGACTTCATTTGCTTTATTAAATACCGTCTTGTGTTGTTACTGTGTATTCTCTAGGATTCTGTCCTTTGGCTCCATATAGACTGAAAATTTCTCAAGCAAGAAGAACCAGGCTTTTTATTCCTTCTGTATATGTCAGACACTGCCTGTCTTAGTTAGGGTTTAATTGCTGTGAAGAGACAGCAAGATCAAGGCAACTCTAACAAAGGAAAACATTTAATTAAGGCTAGCTTACAGTTACAGAGGTTTAGTCCATCATCAGCATGGTGAAAAGCATGGGAGTATCCAGGCAGACACGGTGCTGGAGAAGGAGCTGAAATTTTTCCTCTTGATCTGTAGGCAGCAGAAGGAGACAGTGTGCCACACTGGGCATAGCTTGAGCACATATAATACCTCAAAACTCACCTCCACCGTGACACACTTCCTCCAACAAGACCACACCTATTGCAATAAGACCATACTGCCTAATAGTTCCAGTCCCTATGAACCAAGTATTCAAACCCATGAGTCTTTGGGGGCCATACCTATTCAAGCCACCACACTGCCCTAGGTCTATGCACCTCCTATGAACCCACTGAAAGCATTCTTGCCAAAGGGTGATAGAAAAAGGCAAAGGGGAGTAATGGAGACAGGCTGAGCATAGATTAGTTTTCATGGTTGTTGTAACAAGGATCCACACATTGGATTGTTTACACAAACAAATCTGAAGTCTCACATGCTAAGGGTAGAAATTTCAAGTCAGGTTAGTTGAGGCTGTGAAGGAAGTACACATTTTAGGCAGACCTCCTTAGTGAAGAGCTATGAACATCAGATTCTTCCTGTAGGCAGGTGATGTTGATGTACACGTTTTCCTTTCATAAAGGCATCAACCACACTGAGTTAGGCCCACCCAAATAACATATGTTTACTTGACTATCCCTATGGCTCTACTTTCCCCACAAACTCACATTCTGTGGTTTCGGTTGAGGTCGGAGCCCAGTATATCCTTTTTGAATGGGTAGATAGGTAAACTTCTGTTTCTATTAAAATTCTTACCCACTGAAATCATAATAATTGTGTAAACTCCCAAAAGCCTCCAGTATATAGTATTTCTGCCTTGTCTCTAGTAGTAACCATTATGAAACTATTATTAAATTCCCACAGATGCACAAGGACTCTCAGTTTAGTGGCCAGACCGAAACTCAGCTTTTCTACGAGTACTTTTTTTTTTTTTTTTTTTTTTTTTTGCAGAACACTAGTTTGCCCTATTGCTGGATGAATTCATTTGGCTTCACCTTATTC
Source organism: Psammomys obesus (assembly GCF_907164565.1). Lineage (NCBI taxonomy): Eukaryota > Metazoa > Chordata > Mammalia > Rodentia > Muridae > Psammomys > Psammomys obesus. The sequence continues at coordinate 7,108,187 of NW_026596101.1, read as the reverse complement.
TTATTCACTGACTTCTTAATGTCAATAAAAGGCCAAGTCAAGTGAGGCACTCCATTTATCTGAAAGATTCAAAGCACTACGTATTGCCACCTCTCCTGGAAGGAGTCTAGTCTGACAGAGGGTATAGATGTAGAAAAATGAATGCATATAAGAGAAGTTTTAACAGAGTCATGTATGTTCACACACATTTGCATATACATCAGCATACTATATGTGGTGGTTTGAATAGGAATGGCTTCCATAGACTTACGGGTTTAAATGCTTGGCCATAGGGAGTGGCACTCTTAGGATGCGTGGCCTTGTTGGAGTAGAAGTGCACTGTCAGAGGAGGCATGCCCCTAGAGGGTGGGCATTGAGGTCTCAGAAGCTGAAGCCAGTCACTTCCTGCTGCCTGCCAGTGTCGATATAGAACTCTCAGCTTCTTCTCCAGCACCATGTCACCCTGCATGGCCCCATGCCTCTTGCCATGAAAATAATGGGCTAAACTCTAAACCTGTAAGACAGCCCCAAGTAAATGACCTCCTTTATATGAGGTGCTGTGGTCATGCTATCTCTTCGCAGCAACAAAACCCTAAGATATCTAAGGATTTTAACTTAGATATTTTATCTTTAACTTAGAAATATAAGTTAAAGATATCTGACATGAATCCCTCCTTAGTAAACATGACAACATGGATTCCAGAGGGTTCTCTGTTTACTTAACCAATGTTCCTAAATCTTTTGAAATCAGAAGCCTGTTTCCTTTGTTTCTTTCCCACTCTGAAATTTTTGCCTTTAAATACTGTGTCATTCTTTACTTGCCTAATGACATTTGTATAGATGCCATCCTCAGCTGTGAATTGTGACCTAGAAATCAGTACATCTGGATTCTTTCCTGGCTTTGTCCCAAGTTGGGTATGAAATATGGATAAGTCCTGAACCACCTAGAATCTCATTCTTTCATCTTTAAAAGAAAAGATAACACTTGCACATGTATGATCATGGTTGACTGTTTAGTATTGGATAGCCAATTGGTAGGACTCTTCCCCAGGGAAGACTATTTTTACACCCTTGGCATTCCTTAGTTGCCTGTAATTCTTTGTTTAGGCTTAGGGCCTGGTGAGAGTCCCTACTTCTATGTTTGTTTGTTGGTGTCTTCTTTGTTCAGATTTTGTTCATGCAGCATGTTGTTGAAGTGTCATGGGTGAAGCTCTCTTGTCATTTCTAGAAGACACTGTCTAAGAACAGAGTTCTTTTTCCTATGGCTTTTTACAATCTTTTCTACCTCCTCTTCTTAGCCTGAGTTGCAGGAGTTGTGTTATGTGTAGATGTATTGGCCTGAGCTGACTATTACATAATCAATTTTTATGTATGTTTTGATCTATTGTGGTTTTATCCTATGGTTTCTGTTTTCTGCAAAGTTAAGGGGGGGGGGTGGAAACTACCACTTACATGCGCATTTTAAGGATAAGTGTTCAGAATGCATCTAGGAATTATGCAGCAACAGAAATCCTAAGACAGATCTCAATATGTTCGCCCAAACATGCATTCAGTTCTCTTTGAAGAGCTGCCTTCTTTGATGTCTCAGTTATTCGGTGCTCAAAAAGCAAAGGTGGGGAATCCTGAAAGAGGCTAAGTGGCAAACCTATACTTACATGAGGGATGCAGAGATCAACTGAGAGACCCTGCCTCATTAAAAAAACCTGGAAAGCAATGAGGAAGACATTCATCATATGTGCACCCAAGCATACACCTGCACCCACCCACATGAGAACATGCACAAACACAAAACACACACACTTTCACATGAAGTATAAATAGTAACAGAAATAGAGACGTTTAATTGACTTCAACATTCTGCAGCATAGGCATGCACTGAAACATCACAAATATGTATCTCACAAATATGTACTAGTTTATATGCACCATTTCAAAATTAACTTATATTTTGACATACATGTACAAAAAGGTCTATGATAATATTATCTCCAGAATATTAATATACCTCCTATACAAAGAATACACCCACAGAAAATAACAAGGAGTGATGAAGATGTAGAGTTAATGGGACTACAAGATGGCAGCTTCACATAATAAATATCCCAAGTATAATTATCACATATTATAACAGTCCCACTTCTGGATATATACTCAGAAGGACTGCACAAAGGGTCTTGAACAAATATTGGAGTGCTCATGTTCCAAGGAGCAGATTCCACAACAAAGAAACATGGAAGTCACCTGAGTATCCACCAGCAGAAGAACTGATGGGCAAATATAGTATTTTGCATATCAGAAAGCACCTTTCAATAAAAAGGACATTTTGACATGACACCTGTGGTGGTGTGAGAGAACTTTATGAACGCCATGGCCAGCGAAATAAATCACAGTGGCAGATGCTGTATAAGTAACATTTGTATCAGACAGCCAAAATAGTTAAAGCTCATATGGGAGAAACTAGAATAGCGGTTTCCAGGGACTGGGAAGAAGAAGGCATGAGGGGCAGTTCCTGGTTGATGGGTACTGAGTCTCAGTTTTACAAGCTGAGAGGAGTTCAGTAGGTACCAGGTAGTAATGGCTGTACAACAACTTTCATATACTTCATGCTCTAGAACTGCACACTTCCTTACATTTGATGGTATATGTATTTTAACTATATGAAAGCAAGTGGGAAAACTACCATTAAAAAAAAACTACCATTTTTAAACTTCTTGTCAAATTTGTAACATTTAAGAATAAGTGCTTCCAAACAGCAAGAAAACACAGCTTCAGCGACATGAAAGCTTTCCACTGGAATTTACCTCTTAAGAGAACATCATCCTGTTGTTACATTTGGGATTCCTTAACATGGGTATATGTATGGCTGCTTTAATGGGGCAGATGCAAGAGGCTCATGGGGAAAGGTTTACAAAGGCAGAAAATACAGATACATACACACATGTACATGTAGAACCAATTATAGTCAGAACCAACTTCTCAGAAGTGTCTTTGGGTTTAGATTTCTAAAGTTGCTAGACAAAAAAATTATATTTGAAATACTGAATACATTTTACTGCTAGAGAAATTGAGTCACGGCATGACAAGTAACAAATTATGATGACATCCAACACAGAAAACAAAAGGTCATGGTTGAATCTAAACGATGTTTGGTGCATTGGTGAGGTATTGTTTGCTCAAATATATTCCCCAGGTCTTACCTGAAGCAAAATATATGAAGTTTTAAAACTTCTGTCATGATTTTGTTTCAGTCCCTCTGCATAAAACGAATGTTTAGGCTGAAAGGTGGAATGCAGTACTTTTACAAATGCCTTTGTTTAAGAACATAATAAATGTCTTTTTAAATATATCTAGTAACATGGATAGGATTATGTTAGCAGTTTTATGCCCTGTATAGAATTTGTTTACTAGTTATATAAAATAAAATTTTTGTGCGGGATGTATCAGTATGTGCCTGAAGATTGTATGTGTGTCTTTACATGTATGTAAGGGCCAGAGATTGATGTCACAGAACTCATATCTTACAAATTGGCTAAAATGGCTGAGGACACCCTTGTCCTAATGTTAGGCTTACAACCATGTACAACCATGCTTGGCTTCTTTATGTGGATGCTAGGAATACAAATTGAGGTCCTTTTGCCCCCAAATTAAGTGCTTTGTAACACAGAAAAATATAGAAAAAATAATTTCAGCAGCTCTAGGTCATAGATGGCCTCAGGCAAGTAACCTGTTATCATCGATGTCTGTTTTAAGGCAAACAGTTAATGTCTTTTAGAGAAGCCAATAGACACAAGAATTTGTGTGAATCAGAGGCTGTAAACTCTCACAAGCTAGAGTCTATGAGTCTACCTCGGTCAATTTCACTAATTGAACAAATGTTGGCTGGTATTGACCACATATCCAGCACGTAATGTAAGTCTCACTTCTGAGAGGTGCAAAGTGAGGTCATTTGATGACTGATGGTGCAGTGAGCTCACTGGAGTGAGCAGCATACATCAGACCACAAGACTTCTTCCAGGAAAGGGAGACTTGAGCCAAGATCTGAAGAATGAATAAGCTAGGTAGTACCTAGGAGAGCTTATCACAGCCACAAAAAACTTTGTACATAGAATAGCATTTTCCTAAGGGCTGATAAGTGGAAAGCACCTAGATATCCATCCAGAGATCACAGAACAACTTCTAGGATTGAGTTCCCCATTTTTCCAGGCGATAAATCCTAATCCCCCTCACTTTCAAATACACCTTTTGCTCACCAAATACTATGTCACTCACCAGAACAGGAGAAACCCAAAAGGACATGAGCAAATCATCGCGGTGATAGTTTTTGTGAAAAACAGAACAAGCTGGCATGAGTACATCAACTCAGGATTCAGTCACCCCAAACCTTTAAGACAGGAAGTTGATACTATCCTGAGACTCTTAGCAAACACATATAGAAAACAAGCCCTGGCCTCAGTTAAGCAAGCACAACCACCTCCTATGAGATGAGTGGTGATGTCAGCCTTCAATCCCCAGAGACCCAGGCATAAGCAGGTTGATTTCTGTAATGTGGTTCTCACCCTGTGGTTCACCACCCATTTGGTGGTCATCTATCAGATAGCCCGAATATCAGATATTTACATTATAATTCATAACAGTAGCAACATTACAGTTTATGAATTAGTAATGAAATAATTTTATGGTTGGGGTCGCACACATGAGAAACTGTGTTAAAATGTTGTTAGGGGGGTTGAACACCACTGTTCTAAGGGAATCTGAAACACATTTGCAGCTGGGATCAGTTCCCTTGATGAATTGAGAACAAACAAATTACCTCCACGTTTTATCTTGGGAAGCAACAGGATTGTAAAAAGTAGCTTTTATTTTGAAAAAGTTCCATTCATTCATAAGACATTTATGTTTCTTTCATGATGCTTTCCTGAGGGTCAATTGCAAAGCTAGGTGAAAGTGTCAAGAAACAGGAAATTGGCACAGTACCACAAAATCAAATATGGGGGTGGGGTTCTGCACAGCAGGATAGTAGGACTTGGGTGCTATAAATGGTGAAGGGAGAAAGTGGGGATGGGTGTCTTTGGCATGAGGGAGAAGGTAATATAAATGAAAGAAAGGAAAGAGAGACACTTTACACTAAAGATGTTTGAAAAGGCCATGGGTCTTTCAGATTTTTGTGACTTCTCTGTCCCAATTCTTCTCTGGCCTCAGTGCAATAAGAAGAGAAGACTGATGTTGAAACCCCACACCCTACAGCCCAGTCAAGCTCCTGTAGAGGAAAAGAAGGTGAAGGAAGGCAAGGCAGTCAGTTCTGCTTCAAGTGCTTCTCCTGCTACAGCAGAACAAATAGAGTTTTGTGTCAGGGTTTGGGGATTTGGAAAAACTCCTAGATGTGAAAGGCCAACAATGTTTTAGAGGTACTTGAGTAAACAGCTGGGTTTCCACCCTGTCCATGGGTCAGTGCAGTTGACAATGTCTTAAACAGTGAAAAACAAACAACAACAAAAACCAATAGCAAACAATAATGAGGCCACCCCACTAGATGCTCCAAGAACATCTAGTCTCTAGCGACGGAACAGTCACAGTATTCCGAATTTACCAGATTTAATCTGAAGTGAGATGACAAGGAAAGGATTTTATGAAATGTTTGTCATGTCACCACTGCGAGAAACTACTTCAGAGAAAAACAATGTTAGACAAAAGCAAACAAAAGAAAAGCATTTCCATGTTTTGTTAAAATATTCTGGAAGTTGCACTTGGAAAAAAAAAGGTTAATTACAAGTGCTTAACTCTTGTTTCTTTCACTGTAGATTCACATCTCGAATGTGAGGGATGAGATTTGCAAGCAACAAGTAGTAAGAAATATCTATTGAAGAGTTATTCACATGAGTTTGCAGTGTCTATTTTCAGTCAACAAATGAATTCCACTTTGCTTTCAGTTTATCTTAATAAACATGTCAAAATGCCTTCATCTGTATGCCACCTTCAGGTGCTGTTCTTTAGAAGAAGAAAGTCAAGGTTCTTTGCCAATGAATTGAGCAGCACTGGTTCTCAAACTAAGGGTCTCAGTCCCTTTGGAAGTTGAATGACCCCTTTACAGTGGTTGCACATCAGATATTTATATTATGATTCATAACAATATGAATGACTGTGATGGAGTAGCAACAAAAATAAATTTATGGTTGGGGTTCACTACACATGAGGAACTGAGTTAAAGGGTCACATCATTAGAAAGAAAGCATTGAGACCCAATGGTATAGACTGCCAACACAGGGCATCTCATCTAGAAGTTTGTAATTCAAGCATCAAAGTGCAGCCTTCATCCACATCCTACCACATTCTAAAGAACCAAAAACTCACCATGGACCAGCTGCTAGTACAAAGGGTCTCTGAATATTTGCTACCTCTCCTACCTCTGCCTTTTTCTCTCTTATCTTCTTCTGTATCAATAATAACAGTATCATCTATACACCTTGTAATCAGCCTGCTAGAGTTTGGATCTTGAATGCCCCCGCAAAGTTTGTGTGCTAAAGACTTTGTCCTTAGTGTGGTCTTAAAAGAAGGTGATTGAATCTTTAGGAAGTGGAGCCTAATAGGAGGTTTTCAGATTACTAGTTATCTGCCTTAGGAGGTAACAGTGGGGATCAGCTCTCTTCCTTTCTTTGCATCCCATCCACAAAAGGGACATGCTTGCTCCAGAATAGACTTTATCTTGATGTTTATGATACCCCATGCTCAGAACTGCAGAGACCTTCAGAGTCATGCAACAAAACTCATCTTTTTTTCAAAAAATTAATTTATTTTTTTATAAATTACAGTTTATTCACTTTGTATCCCTGCTGTAGCCCAATCCCTCATCCCCTTTCAATCCCACCCTCCCTCCCTCATCTCCCATGCCCCTCCCCAAGTCCACTGATAGGGCAGGTCCTACTCCCTTACACTCTGACCCTAGCCTATCAGGTTTCATCAGAATTGGCTGCATTATCTTCCTCTGTGGCCTGGTAAGGCTGCTCCCCCATCAGGGGGAGGTGATCAAAGAGCCAGCCACTGAGTTCATGTCAGAGACAGTCCCTGTTCCCATTACTAGAGAACCCACTTGGAGACTGAGTTGCCAGTGGGCCACATCTGTGCAGGGGTTATAGGTTATCTCTATTCATGGTCCTTGGTTGGAGTATCAGTCTCAGAAAAGACCCATGTGCCATATTTTTTTATTCTGTTGCTCTCCTTGTGGAGCTCCTGTACCCTCCAGGTCTTTCTATCTTCCCCTTCTTTCATAAGTTTCCCTGAACTCTGCATAAAGTTTGGCTGTGAGTCTCAGCATTTGCTTCAATACTCTACTCTTCAATACTTTGCTTCAATACTCTGAGTCTTTCAGAGGCCCTCTGTGATAGGCTCCTGTCCTGTTCCCTGTTTTCTCCCTCTTCTGATGTGGAGGCTTGTACTTGGGGCAGTCACTGCAGTCTAAGCCCACCAGGGAGACCTGTGACAATTTCAGAGTTTTGGATCCTGTGCCCTTCTGATATGGTGCGTGCTTGTCACCACCATCTTGGAAGCCCCTCTCTTCTTTGTAACTTGATTATTTGCTGTCATATGGCAAAGCTAACACACCATGCAAGGCTTATCTATACTTTAAAGTGGCTCAAGTTTCACTTGCTCTGCAAACCCTTTTCTAACTCCTGCTATCTTCCAAGGAGCCTCTGAAGTTCCTTTGGAGTGGGACAAAGCTGTTTCCAAAATATCCTTTAAAAGTATAGTGTTTGGGTCTATGTTATAATATTCTATCCCACTCATGATGTGAGAGAGACATTAAATGAAGAAATGGGAACTCAGAAAAGGTATGATGCCCTGATTTTTAAAAAACTGGGATGAGTGAGCCACTCAGCCCTGATTCTAAAGCTCACGGTCCTTCACCTTCAGTCCTTGCTGGTGTCACTCATTTATGGATTCTTATGTCACCTTGCATTTTTATTGAATGTCTGCTGTATCATTTTCAAATAGAGACAATAGAATGCCCCAATATTATCTTAATATCCAGAGTACATTTTACATAAAATAACTCAAAGAATATTGTTTAGTAGCATCCCTTTCTCCCCTTCCCCCCGCCTTGAACCAACTCTGAAACTCTGAGGTTGCTTGGCCAATTAATTCTCTACAAAGTTAAAGAAGACCTACTTCTCAAACACTCCTCTGATTAAAGAAGTTGTGGTATCGGAAATAGCCTGTTAGAAGAAATTTCCCATCATTCTATCTTGAGTTCAGGAAGCAAAAAGACAAGAGCTAGAGCCATGCCTGAACACTGGCTCACTGTGTGCCTACTGCTCTGGCTGCCTCTAGCGTTCAGAAGACAAGAAGCCAGTAGAGTAAAGGAAATCTTTGGAAATTAACATCCATTCCCAGAGTTTAGAGTACAAAGTTGAGCAAAATAAGGTGTCCCGACACTGCCTCCTGGATGATTACTTATTTCTGTTTATATGAGTGCCAAGTTTTCAAATTACTCATTTCTCCTAATTATAGGAATGCACATCATAGACACCAAAATTATAAAACATATTAATAAATATGAAAAAACTCCCCTGGTGCATATGTCATTATACTGTACTATTCCAACTTCCCTGTGTTAACACTGTGGTTTATATTGGTCACTGCCCAAGACACTCTTGTCCCATCTTGTTCATGGCTCAAGTTGATAGGCACGCTTGCCTGGTTTCAGCTCTTTTTGTGTTTCTATTTGAGGTACCTTAATCTTTGTTTTACCAGCTTCAAATTGACATCTTTCACAGGGCCAGTTCCTCTGTTTTGACTCCATGATGAATCCTCTTTTCCAAAGAAAAAAAAAGCTATCTTATTACCCAGGCTGCGCTAGCTCCCACCTTCCTCAGTTCCTTTGCAAATGTTGTGTGTAAAGCCTTCCTCCTGTACACCTCAGCTTCCTGAGGAGTCCATTCCTTGTTTCTTCTTAGGAAGCTGCGGTCTTTGATATCAATGCCAACCTCTGTGCCTAACATGTCTGCACAATAGATACTTGACAAATGGCTGTGGAAAGAGTAAGTTAATGTCAGTTGGTGCTTTCCTGTTTTGCTTCTATTCTTCCTTCTTTGTTTTTTTTTCAATTTATTTATTTGTCCCCATCAATTATGTTAATAGTCCATTTAGTAAGCCTTTATTGAAGGGTGTAAAAATTTCCTTACTGTTTACACGGGTAACATGATATTAAGCAATTTACCATTTTGAAAAGCTCATGTGAATGGAGATAGTTTAAGATAATTATATACATTACGATATAGATGTAATAGATGCTGCATGTCTTCACCTTGTTGCCTGTTCTAGATTTTCTAATTACACAAAATTTAATTGACACTGTGATAAACATGTACATAGATATTTTCAGGTTTTTTTTGAAATGGTTTGACTGTGTCAAAGGAAATAATTATTTTAAAAAAGTAAAACAACAACAGACCCTTTACACACGGATACATAGAAAGTATATCTATTTTTATCTTAGCATGCACCTCTTCCCATCTAAAGTGTTTGCCCCTTAGTAATTCTGGGCAGCAACTTGACCTCAAAATCTCTAGTCAAAAGCCAGTGTCACCTAAGAGAAATCCAATTCTGAATCCCTTGTTAGGCAAAACTTCCAGACTTTGATTTTTATCATTGCTTACATTTAAAAAAAATTTTGAGGGGGTCTCATCAGGTCTAATCATGCTTCAAGATCTGCTTTAAATCTCTCCCCTATGAAACTCTGAACACAATTTGTACTTTTTATCTACACTATGCTTGAATACATTTGTTAAACTTAACGTTGAGGTACAAATGCTTGAACTTTTATAAACTTTCCTATTTTCCTATAGCTTTCAGAAGATGAGTTAATGCATTTCCTAAGTTGTTTAGCAGGTGTGGATAACTCTATGTTTAGCACCATTTTAGGAACCAAAGAAAATTCTGCCCAGTCCTAAGCTCAAATTCATTTGATAGTTTTTTTCTCTTGAAAGTCAAGTCAGCAACTGAAGCAGCAATTTTTGAAAGCGAGCATCCTAACACAGTACAATACTAAGACATACTCATTTGCTACCCACATGCTATTGAAAATATTAAATCATTGTTTTCTGAAAACAAGCCCCTTTTTATTATTATTAGTTACATTTTATTAACTTTGTATCCCAGCTGTATCCTGCTCCCTCATTCCCACCCAATCCCACCCTCCCTCCCTCATCTCCTCCCTGCCCCTTTCCAAGTCCACTGACAGGGAGGACCTCCTCCCCTTTCATCTGAACCTGTATTATCAGTTATCTTCAGGAATGGCTGCAAAGTCCTCCTCTGTGGCCTAGCAGGGCTGTTCCTCCCTTGGAGGGGTGGGGAAGTCAAAGAGCCTGTTATTGAACTCATGTCAGAAATAGTCCTTGTTCCCCTTACTAGGGTACCCACTTGGATACTGAGCTACTATGGGCTACATCTGAGCAGGGTTCAAGCCTTTATGATTCTCTAAAAGCAGAATATATTGTGGGTATAAACCATAGTCTCAAGCTATGGTATTTTCAGCAGTGGCCCTCAGTGCTGTATGGTATGACAACACAGGAAGGACAAAGTATATATGTTAGGTGTTCAAAGTCAAGAATGTAGGGAAATCTCATGATGCAACATATGGAGGTCTTCCAGAAACACCTCAGATTCATTATGCATTTTGTTTTCAATTAAAATTTAGTTGTCACATGTCCAGAAACTATTGAGAGTTGTCAAATTGTTTACATTCAATTATGTTGTGACCCACAATATAAGCTAGGGTTTAGAGTATCTCTAGCTTGTTTACAAGACAAAATGCAATGGAAATGCTAGGTAAATAGTTGCTGTATTACAGTCTTTAAAAGATAACTATAAGGATGGTGACTGCATGTGCAGGGGAGGTATATTCTTTTTGTGGTTTTAGTTTTTAAACTCACACCCAGGATCATGCTATGTAAGTGGCCAACCACTGACCTACATTACCAGCATGTAATTTTTTTTAATTTTAATTTATTTTATTTTTAATTATACTTTATTTACTTTGTATCCCCCCTCTAGTTCCCTCTCTCCTCCCCTCCCAAACCCTCTCTTCCTCCCCCTTCTCCACGCATGCCCCTCCACAAGTCCACTGGTAGAGGAGGGTTGCTTTTTCTTCCTTCTGATCCTAGTCTATCAGGTCTCATAAGGAGTGGCTGCATTGTCTTCTTCTGTGTCCTGGTAAGGCTGCTCTCCCCGCTCAGGGGGAGGTGATCAAAGAGCAGGCCAATAAGTTCATGACAGAGACAGTCCCTATTCCCATTACTATTTTTTTTTCTAAATATTTTAATCCATGGTTGGTTGAGTCTGTGAGTGTGGTACCTGCAAGAACATAGGGCTGACTCTATCTGAGCTCACCTGCTCTCAGTCATAGTTCCTAAGCATGCATTTTCCTTACATGATGCAGGACATTCTTTCCTCACTGTCCTTCCTTAAAATGCTTTCGTTTTTGTTTCTATCTTAAATTACATGTATGTGCATGTGTGTCTAGATGTGGTTAAGGGCAGGTGCACTGAGAGCCAGAGGTATCTGATCCTCTGGAACTAAAATTATAGGTAGTTATAAGTCTCCCAACGTGGGTGCTGGTTACCAAACTCGGGTCCTTCACAAGAATACTAAGTACTCTTAATCACCAGGCAATCTCTCCAGCTCTGGTCCCTTAATATTTTTTTAAGGGAGACTGAATTGCTTGCTATTTGCAACTGAATTAGATCTTACTTTACTCAAGCTCTACTACAGAGATCCTTTAAAAATAAAAATATATACTGACAGTAACACATTATCATATGTCTTTGCCATTTGAAGTTCAATACTGACCATCACTGGGATGGGATTAGTCCATTAATACTCAAGAAAGGTTAATTTTTATGAGTTCATAAGCCCTTAGGAATCATTTTTCCCAAGTGTTTGCTTCTTGGCCTTAAATTTTCCTTCCAGCCATGGTGCTACTATTTAACTTTAAGAAAATGAAAGTTAGTGATTTTAAATTACATTTTAATTATTTCTTTCATAATAAACCAAATTAAAATTTAAAAGCTAAAGACATTTTCTGCTCTTGAACCTAGAGCTGTAGCTCTTAATGAAATCCACAGCAGTCCTTTTCATTTTAATAAATTTTCCACATCTCACCATGCAGCCTATCTCTTTTTGAAAAGGATTATCAATGTTTAATTTTGCTTTATTATGATGTTCTTTTTATGAGCATCACAGGAAAGTTTCTCTTCAACACGGGCATTTCTGGTTATACATGTTCTCATTTCACCTTGGACAAACTTTGGTTTAAGCTTTACAGTTCCAGTCTATTGGATATTTTTCTCCCCTGAGAAACTATAAAGGAAGTTTAAAAAAAAAACCCACTCTCATTGAAGCCTATCTCTAAAAGAATCAAATTAATTTGTGAGTTACTTCTTTTTTTTTTTTTTACAATAGTTTGTGCAATCTCATTATGCTCTTTGAAGCAAGCTTTTAATTTTTTATAAGTTTAACTTGCTTTTAAATTTTTCATCTCTTTATATTATGATGCATGTAGAAGTCAGAGGACAACCTTGGGAGTCAGTTCTGTCTTTCTACCACATAGTTTCTGCCAAGTCTGCAGGTGCCTGTCTCTACCTCCAGAGCCATCTCACCAGTTCTAACTTGACATTTTTACAAAAGACAAAAGTTGCATACTCCTTTTTTCACTTTTTTATTTTTATTAATTACAGTTTATTCACTTTGTATCCCCCCTATACCTCGCTCCCTCCTCCCTTCCCAATCCCACCCTCCCTCTTCCCCACCCATGTCCCTCTCCCAGTCCACTGATAAGGGAGGTCCTCCTCCTCTCCCTTCTGGTTCTAGTCTATCAGTTCTCATCAAAAGTGGCTGCATTGTCTTCTTCTGTGGCCTGGCAAGGCTGCTCTCCCATCAGGGGAAGTGATCAAAGAGCAGGCCAATCAGTTCCTGTCAGAGACAGTCCCTGTCCCCATTACTATGGAGCTCACTTGGATCCTGAACTGCCATAGGCTACATCTGAGCAGGGGTTTCAGGCCAACTCCATGAGTAGTCCTTAATGATATAAAAAAGCTATTTTAAACTGTAAACAGTCTTAACGCTATTTATTTATTTATTTATTTATTTATCTGTTTGTTTATTTATGTATTTATTTATTTATTTAAAGTATGCGACTTCTATTTGAAAAGATTCCAGTATAAAAACCATGTGGTTGCTGGGAATTGAACACAGGACCTCTGGAAGAACAGACAGTACTCTTATCTGCTGAGCCATCTCTCCAGCTCTATTACTTTCTTTTTAAACAGAACTTAAGTGAAAAAAAATTATTATTTTCATTCATCCTACATATATTTTATATTGATTAAAATATATTATATTCAATTATGTAAATACATGCAAAATTACAGGAACCATTATTACAATTTTATGCATAATTTTTAGACTATGTATTTTTATAGATATATTCATGCTTTGAACCACCTATACATTGTATGCATGCACACACAGGATCACACTTAGTAACTCCTGGCTGTTTTACACTATTACTCATACAACATGTTTATTTTATGTGGTGGTTTGGTATTCAACCTGACAAACGTGCATTAATATAACCCATATCCTTGTACTAGAAGGCTGCAGAATTTTCAGGCCTATACAAGTATGAAAATGTGCCCACAACAAATACTATATTACAAATCCCTTGAGATGATCAGATAGCATCTGTAAATCTATAACTAAATATTGTTTTACAGTTCTAAGAAGCAGCATTACTGAAGTAAAGGAAAAGATAACATACATTTAGACTTATTAAAAATACATATTGCCACACAGGCCTTTACAAAGGTTGTACAAATTCACATCTTATGAATAGTACATCAACAGTACAGACTGTAGTCCGTTCTCTCAAAATCTCCATGCCCACAGTTTTCAAAACATGTTTTGGAGAATGCCTGCTGTGGACAGCTACACAGACATATTGCTTCACAGCCAATCTGAACTAAAATGTACGTCTCATTTTGGTGTCTGAGAAACGTTTTCCAGCATATGATTCTAAAGACATTTAATAAACAAGTAAGTCTATGTTGTGAATCCTTTAAAAATATTTACTTGCATGTATGTGCTCATATTTTGTTGCTTACTTTGCTGTCTTAGATGTCAGTACCTGCATTTTATCCATTCCTCATTTGAGACAAAGTTTTTATCTTTTTATATATTTGTACAATGTTATTACATATTGAGGCCATTAACTTTCCTCTGGTCATAGACCATAAATCATTCTTTGCAAATGCCAGCCTCTCACCACAAATCTAAAATCCATTCTCAGACCATCTTTTACTACTTAGTTTAAAATATGAGATGAGTCTACATTTTATTATATATATAATAAAAATCTATTTTCTGAATATCACTTACTAAGCGTTTCCTGGAAATATTGCATCACACATACTAAGTGGTAGGAGCCCCGCATTCTACTGCTCTTTTCATAGTCTCTAAGAATAATTTTTCAGTGTTTGGATTTCATTAATTATATTAGTATAGTAAGGCATCCATTTATTTAGTGCTTGGAAATTTCATTCATGTTGTTTATGAAAAGTTCTGGCTCTTTTAAGACTAATAATTTTTTTTTCTAATTTTTATAAGACATCACATAGGAAAGCTGTCCCTGGCCCTCACTGGCAGGAGAGCAGGCCTGCACCTCTCCTAAGTCTTGACTAGGGAAGGAATTTTGTTTCTGTAGAAGAGGAAAGTGAAAGGGCACTTGGAGAACAATTAGAAAAGAGTTTTGTATGTTCCTGAGCATGATGCTTATATAGAGTCTTTTTATATCTTATTCTACATTGTGGGAGGAAGGGCACTTTTGGGTAGATGAAGGTTTAGATTGTTAAGAAACTTTGAATGAATGCAGCATTCTGTAGATTAGAGGGATATTTATAGAAATGCTGTTTACCAAACAAATATGTGGTAAAATGTTCCACATGGTACTCGAGTTTTTTGTTTGTTTGTTTTGTTGTTGTTGTTAATAAACATCCAAATAGTTTTTAAGTAACATTCTTTATGAAGTTAAATGTCTGTAGTGGGCATGTCTCTCAGGTAGATTAAGAACTTTCTTTCCCAAGCAATTTCCCACATAAATACAACTTACTCCCATAGCAGTTTTGTGCGAGAATACTTTGATTATGGATATCATGTTTAAGTGGCTTTGGTTATTGTTTTATGTTATAAAGGCAAATGCCTTGAACATATTTTAGCAAACATGGCATTTTGAAGGATTTTTTAGAAATCATCAGGACCTACCATTCTCTGTCACATGAGAAGGTGGGACTTCTTAGTTGGTTACTATCTCCACTTGCTTCAAAAAAGCAGTGAATGTCATAAGTCTTTGATCAAGGTGGTGTGTCTTACAGCAAGAACACCTTTCTGTGGGGTATAAAACCAAACATTTGTTAATGGAGGCAGAAAGCACTCAGAACAGGTGCATTCTAAAGTTGGCCTTAGCTTTTCTTTTCTTTCCGTCTCTATTTTTTTCTGGCTGAGAAATGCCTTTGTGGATGTTTTGAAGCTCTGTTCATTGTCCATATAGAGAACAGAGGGAATTAAGTATGTGAGGCCACTGTACTCGGGCCCAGGGAGTCGCTTTGTGAGAGGAATTCTTGTATCTTCTTTTCTCTTTCTCAGTAAGTTTGGGAGACTGAATGTCCATTGAGTTATCTTAAGAAGTCTGTTTAAAAGATGTGTTACTATTTGAAAAATAGGTTGGCAAATGACAGTTTTACTTTACATAAAGATAATAAATTTTGGTTTATAAATTATATTTTATTATGTATTTCATATAAGTCATTAAGGTAGAAATTGAAACTCAGTATACAAAGAATTTTTTTATAACATTTTTGGGTTGTTTGGTTGTTAAGTTATTTTAATGTTATTAATGTTAAAATGTGAAAGATTATCTACCCTACCTTTTCTCATTAGTTGCATAGTTATAAATAAAACATGTCCATTATAAAGTGGGTTGAACTGTTGAATGACACTGTTTTACTCAGGAAAATTATTTTAATGGAAAATTAAACAATTTGTTCAGTATCTACTATTGTAAAGATTCTATTACAGCCTCCAAGGTTCAAAAGTAAATAAAGCAGAATATTAGTGCTTATAATAAAATAGAGGATGAGCCTACAATTGTGCTAGCTGCTAAAAAGACTGAACAAAAAAACAGTTTAATTTTGATCAGAATCTGTGTAGGTCTAGAAGTAACAGAATATTTTTTAATATAAGTGCTGTGACACATTATGGTTTCAAACAGTCATTTCTTAAGTGAAAAAATCAATTACAATAATGAGCACAAAACAGGGAAAGGTAGTGTCTACAGGTCTATAATTTTGTATCCATTACATTGAACTACTACCTTTCAGACTTTAAAATTCGGAAAAGGTAGTTTGCTTATCAAATTTAGGTGGCAGTACGGGACTTCTCTTTCTATCCAAAATGGAAGTAAAAGAAAAAATGAAAATAAAAAGAGTAAAGTATATGACAGTAATTTTTAGACAATATGACAGATAATGACATCAGAAAGACAGAGAACAGAGAAAGGCCTTGATGATGAAAGCCAGCTGCTTGTTCCCGAACTCCCTGTTACTGTAACAAAACAACTCAGAAGAAGGACTTAGAAAGGAGGAACATTTATTCTGGCTCAAAGTTTTCAGTTCATGGTCGGTTGCCCGTCCTGTTTAGTGGCAGATTGGGGCAGAATGCTGTGTTTAGGCAGTGTATCCTGGCAGTGATCCTGTAACAGAATACTAAGTTATGACAGTCAAGAAGCAAAGATAAAGACAAAAAAAGGGCCACAGCCACAATATCCCCTTCAAGAGCAGAGCATGCCCTTATGACCCAGATTCCACCCATCTCTAAAGCATTCCAACATCACTCAATAATCATGGGTTAGGGATCAAGCCTTTAACATACAGGCCTTTGGGGTGGCAATGCATACCATAACAATAGCAGTGCTGTCAAATTGTAAAGATAATAACTCAAGAAGGAATACCAGGAAGAGCCTGGTGGAGTCCCTATATTAGGAGGAAGAGCTGGAATTCTATAAAGACCAAGATGACTGATGTTCTAAAGAAAGACAATGAAGAATAGATAGATAGATAGATAGATAGATAGATAGATAGATAGATAGATAGATAGATAGATAGATAGATGTGTGTGTAAATATATATAATCTATATATGTATAATATATATTATAGATAGATAGATAGATAGATAGATAGATAGATAGATAGATAGATAGATAGATAGATAGATAGATACATACATACATACATACATACATACATACATACATACATACAACTCTGGGGACATATCAAGGGTCCTCTTGGGAACTCAGTAGAGTGACAGTGAATAAATGCATGCAAGGAAACTACCTACCCAGAACTCTGCAAAGAATAAACCAGAAACGTTAGAGGGAAGATTGCTCACAGCTCACAAAGTCCTGGAAAAAAGTCCAATTTCTACTCATCATCTTGGCTATTTCCCTATGGGAGAGTATAAGCAGGGAGATATTTTGTTTCATCTGGGATTTAGACCAGATCATTAGTACCACAAGTGTAACAGGCCTACTTTATGGTTTCATTAAAAACATGAACCAGCTAGTTTATGCATCCAGGAGACTGTGGATTATTTCATAAGCCAAGAAACTGGTATCTCACCATAGTATTGTATCTTCAGAGAGATGGCAAGTACAAAGTAGTTCAGACCCTCCTAAACTCTGCCGCCATCCAAAAAAAATTTTAAACCTAAAGTTCATTCTCAGTCCAATCCTTTTCCCTTTTCTCAATGTTTCTCTTTCCCACCATGACTTACATTAAGGTGACAGAATATTTAATGCAGCCTTTCTTCTTCCTATCTGAACCATCAGCCAGTTGAAGAGTTGAAACAAACTATAGGAGACAGATTTATGGACTTTGACAGCAAAGCTTCTTTCAAAGCTTTAGAAATGCATAGTGGGAACCTGTTGTTGGTTTGCTAAATGATCATGTTGATAAAATGCCTTCTAAACATTTAAGTTTATACCCTTAGGCCCAGGATGCCCTTATCCTTCGTCAGTGAAGTGGCAAACAGTTGAAGCAGAGAATCATAACTGTTCAGAGTGCTGAGCATAAGTAACTATGAGTACTTAGCCCCAAATGGGTCACTTTATTAACCTGCTAGCAAGACCCAGGGAACATTAAGGAGGAAGAAACAGAAAGTTCTGTGACATGCTCTCTTCTATGCATGGCATAGCTCTTACAATGATAAACTCACATTAGCTTTGGTTACCAAAAAAGACCACACCAGATAAACGTCTGATATCGATGGGTGAGGAGCTGTCAAGGCCCCAGTCCTTATTGAGGAACTTCCAGAGGAGAAAGAACCATTCTTCTTTGATGGCAGGACCACTAGTGGGTTATCTTAGCTCCTGTGACGGCCTCACAGCTAAGAACTAGGTGTTCTTAGTGATTTATTTAAAAAGGGAGAAAAGGACATAAAGATAAGAGGGGAATATGTTAGAGGAGATCAGGCAGCAGTTGAAGGATAGAAAGATAAATTAGATATGGCTATATTGTATTGTATACATGCATGAAATTCTTAAATACAAAAAAATTAAAATAAGAGTAAAATTTAAAAGAACTAGATAGTGAAACCATGACTTCTGCAGGGTCCACCAACAGGGCCCCAGTTTCTGTTTCCAATTCCCCTGTTAAATTCAGTGACGCACCTATCTCCTAACCCTTAATAGTGGAGGCAGAGCCTATTAGTGGCCTACCTAGCGGAATGTCTACACATGACAAGCATAAAAGCTTAGCATGGCTGTCCTCTGATAGGCCTACCCAGCAACAGAGCCAAACAGATGCTGAGATTCACAGCCAAACATCGGAGAGAACACAGGGAGCCTTCTAGAAGAGTGGGGGAAAGGTTAGAAGGACCAGGAGGGGGGCAGGAGTTCCACAGGAAGACCAACAGAGCAAACAAACCTGGCCCCAGTAACTTGTAAAGACTAAAGTACCAACCAAGGATCAGGGATGGACTGGACCTAGTTCCCCTATACAAATGTACCCAGTTGGCAGCTTGGACTTTATGTGGGTCCTCTAGTAAAGGCAACAGTAGCTATCTCTGACATGGACTCTGTATGCTTTTCGATCACTTTTCCTGAACGGGGCTGCCTTACCAGGCCACCGTGGAAAAGGAAGTGCTCAATACTGATGTGACCTGATGTACTGGTTGGTTAGTGGGAGGGGGGTCTTCTCCTTTTCTGAGGAGTTGGGGAGGAGGAAGGGCAAAGAGGGAGGAAGAGAGGAACCAGCAGAAGAGGAGGGAGAGGGCTATCTGTGATTGGGATGTAAAATAAATAAGTAACTAAATAAAAAAGTGACAAAAGATTTAGCTGAATAAAATTCCATTGTTTATATGTAAACAAACAAACAAACAGAAACCAAAACCAAAACAAAAAAAAAAAGAGAGAAAGACAAAATCTGTCTATCTTCCTTGTTATCTCTCATGGACACTTTGGGAACATGTGTTTACAGATGTTTATATCACTGGGAAGAAGTAAAGCAGGGGTTCATTTTTTATTTAATGGAAGAAAGTCCCTTTTCCCTTTCTCTTCTACCCACACTGGATAGCAAAATGAGTAGAGACAACATTTTAACTCTGTGTAATGAGATGTAGGAGTCACTTATGAAATAGATTCTTGCATAGATCCTTTTTAGGCAGAGATTTTAGAATCACGTATGAAACAGAGATTCTTAGATACATCACCGTTAGCTCAAATGAATAAAGTCTAACATTTACAGGGGAAGATTTGTTAAAAGATTTAGTTCTTTTTCTTTTAAATGTATGTATTTTGCATGGATATATACATGCACCCTGTGTGCACACAGTGCCCGTGGAGGCCAGGATAGGGTGTTGTAACCCCTGGAACTGCACTTACAGAGAGGTAGGAGCCATCATCTTGGTAATGAAAATCAAACCTGGTGTCTCTTCAAGAGAAGCACATGCTCTTATTTGCTGGCGCATCTCTTCAGATCCAAGAACAGATACTTATCAATTACCTGGTGAAAATGCTATCAATGATAAAATTTCCAAAGAATTTCAAAAATTATATTATAGAATGTCATACTTCCATTATTATTAACACGTGGTCTTAAAAAAAATTTGTGTTTTATTCTTTAACTGGAGAGGGAATGCAATGCTGAGAACACATAAGATAATGTCCTTTTGTATCATCTATCAGAAGCTCTTGAAAAATGTATAAAACCCACAGGTCTCTTATCTTTCATTTTTCAAAAGATAATTTCTTACCCAGAATGGGTATGATTTGGAGCTCACACTGCAAGTTCACAGAGACCATTTTTTATTGAATGCTGGGCACTGAGCGGTGTGAGATTACAGACACTTTCTCAAAGTTATGTAGTGATGACCTTGTGAACATGAGACAAATGAGGAAAATAAATAGTGGAATTCTTACTTATATTAGTCTTTTGCAATAAATTATCCACATAAAGACAGCAGATTTCACATGCTGTTTTGCTCTACATGGAGTAGAAAGTGGGACAGAGTAATAGCCCCTCCCCCTAGACTACCTTTTCTTCACTTGATGTGAATGAAAAACAAATAGGATGTCACAGCAGCTGCTCCAGAATATTTGCGGGTGAAAGCATACCACTCGCAGCACAGGTGGAAATGGGGACGAGGAGACTGGGTGCTTCACAAGGAAAATGATGTAGTTTGTATCCGAGTGTCCTCAAAGGCGTGAATGTGAAAGCCTGCATGTGTGAAAAGCTTGCTCCCTAGAGTAGAACTACTGGATGACAGTAGAACCTTTAAGAGATGAAGTCTAACCTACCTTCTCCTCTAGCAGATTTAGTGTATCTGGTTTTATGTTGAGGTATTTGATCTGCTTGGACTTGAGTTTTGTGCAGGACAAATAAATATAGATCTATTTGCATTTTCCAGTTAGACCAGCACTATTTGTTGAAGATGCTGTCTGTTTTTTCCCCATTGTATAGTTTTGGCTCCTTTGTCAAAAATCAGGTGAGCATAGGTGTGAGGGTTGATTTCTGGGTCATCGATTGGATTCCATGGATCCACTAGCCTATTTCCATGCTAGTGCCATGCAATTTTTTATTATTATTGCTTTATTAGTACAGCTTGAGATCAGATATGGAGATACCTTCAGAAGTTCTATTATTGTATAGAAATGTTTTAGCTCTTCTGGGTTTTTGTTTTTCCATGTGAAGTTTAGAATTGTTCTTTCAAGGTCTGTGAAAAATTGTATTGGTATTTTGATGGGGATTACATTGAATTTGTAGATTGCCTTTGGTAAGATAGCCATTTTTAGTGGGTAAGAGCCTTGAACTCATTGGCACAGGAGACAACTTCCTGAACAGAACACCAACAGTTCAGGCTCTAAGATCTAAAATTAATGAATGAGACCTGTTGAAACTGAAAAGCTTCTGTACAGCAAAGGATACTATCAATAGAATAATATAGCAATCTAAATACTAGAAAAAGATTTTCACCAATAATACATGTGACAAAAGACTAATATCCAGAATGTATACAAAACTCAAAAAAAATTAAACACCAACAAACCAAATAATACAATTAAAAGATTGGATACAGAGCTAAATATAAAATTTTAAACAGAAGAATCTTGAATGGTGGAGAAACACTTAAAGAAATGCTCAGCCCCCTCAGTCATCAGGAAAACACAAATCAAAATGACCTGAGATTTCATCATATACCTGTCAGAATGGCTAAGATGGAAAATTCAAGTGACAACACATGTTGGAGAGGATGTGGAGAAAGGGGAATACCCCTCCATTGCTGGTGGAAGCATAAACTTGTACAATCACTTTGGATATCAATCTGGCCCTTTCTCAGAAAACTAGAAATAGCCATAACTCAAAACCCAGCTATAGCGCTTCTAGGCATATCCAGGAAAGATATTCCACCATAAAACAAGGTCATTTGCTCAACCATCTTTATTTGTAATAGCCAGAATCTGGAAACAACCTAGATGTCCCTCAACAGAAGAATGGATAAAGAAACTGTGGTACCTTTACAGAATAGAATGCCATTCAACAATTAAAATCAAGGAAATCAGCAAATTGCTAGGCAAATGAATGGATCTGGAAAAAAAAATTCATCCTGAGTGAGGCAACACATACCCAGAAAGACACACATGGTATATATTCACTTATAAGCAGCTTTTAGTCACATAGTTCAGGATAGACATACTACATACAATGCATAGACCCCAAGAAGATAAGTCCAATGGGCATCTTAGGCTTCATGTGGGCATCTTAGGCTGTACTCTCATTAAGGGAATGGGGGCTATCTCTGACAGGAACTACTTTGTCTGCTTTTTTGATCACTTCCCCATGCTGGGCCTTTCCTACCAGGCCACAGGGAAGGAAGACGAACTCAGTCCTTATAAGAATAGATGAAGTGGGGTGTCTAGGGAGGAGGGCTCCTTTATTCTGAGAAATAAGGGAGAGGGAATGTGGGAGGACTGGGAGGGGAGAGGGGAGGGGCCTATGACTAAGGTGTAAATAAAATTAATTAATAAAATTAAAATGAAATAAAACAGATGAAGTTTAATGGGAGGAAGTGAGGACAATGGAGGCAGATTCTCAAACTGTGCTCCCTCCTTTCTGCTTTGCTTCTCAGCTCCCATATTGGGAAAATGGATCCCACCACATGGCACCGCACTGCAAAGGTCTAGAACAATGGGGCAAAGTCACTAGGAACTGGGACTACTATACACTTTTCCTCTTATGTTTTCTTTTGGGTATTTTGTTACAGTTATAGATGTAACTTTTAAGTTAAAAATCTTAGGGCAGAGTGCAGGGAATCGTAGGTAAAAGAGGAGGAGAGTACAGGAGCTCCAGAAGGAGACCAACAGAGCCATAAAAACTGAACCCTGAGGGCCCTGAAGAGAATAATACCCCATTCAAAGACAATGCATGGAGAGGATTAAAACCCAGGCTCAGATGTAGCCCATATTCTCAGTCTCAAAGTGGGGTCCCTAATAACGGGAGCAGGGACTTTCTCTGACATGAAATCAGTGGCAGGCTCTCTGATCACCTCTCCCTGGGGGATGCAGCCTTACCAGTTCACAGAGGAAGACAATGCAACCAATCCTGATGAGACCTGATAACCTAGGGTCAGATGGAAGGGGAGGAGAACCTTACCTATCAGTGGACTGGGGGGGGGGGGCTTATGGGGAGAAGAGGGAGGGATGGTGGGATTGGGAGGAGACAAGGCAGGGGGATATGGCCTAGATACAAATTGAATAAATTATAATAAATGATAATAATGAAAATTTAAAACAAAAAATAAAGAAAATTCAAAACCAGTGAAGTGTACTTGCAGAGCTGGACATGGTGGCACACATCTCTAATCTTAGCAGGTAGGAAGCTGAGGCATAACAAGCTGAGGCATGAATTTGAAGTCATCCAAGACTGACAATCATTGTGTCTCCACATCCCAAATTCTGAAATGCTTTCATTAACGTTATATGTAATATTGAGAAAATATTAGCTGACCATGACTTCTTAATTGTGATTAGGAAGTCTCAAGAAAGCTGGGACTTTTAAAGGAAAGGATACTTCACTGCAATAATATCCTAGAAAGTTCATTTTTTTTTAGAAAGTTCATTTTTTTTATTTTTTGTCTTTTTATTTTAATTTTTATTAATTACACTTTATTCACTTTGTATCCCGGTGTAAACCCCTCCCTCCTCCCTTCCCAGTCCTGCCCTCCCTCTCCCTTCTCCATGCATGCCCCTCCTCAAGTCAACTGATAGGGGAGGTCCTCCTCTTCTTCCTTCTGACCCTAGTCTATCAGGTCTCATCAGGAGTGGCTGAATTGTCTTCCTCTGTGGCCTGTTAAAGCTGCTCCCCCGTCAGGGGGAGGTGATCAAAGAGCAGGCCAATAAGTTCATGTCAGAGACAGTCTCTGTTCCCATTACTATGGAACCCACTTGGACAATGAACTATCATGGGCTATGTCTGTGCAGGGGTCCTAGGTTATCTCCAGGCATGGTCCTTGGTTGGAATATCAGTCTCAGAAAACATCCCTGTGCCCAGATTTTTCGGTTCTGTTGCTCTCCTTGTGGAGCTCCTGTCTTCTCCAGGTCTTACTATCTCCTCCTTCTTTCATAAGATTCCTACAGGATGGAATATTACTCAGCAATAAAAAAACAAGGAAATCATGAAATTTTCAGAATGATGGAAACTGGAAAAGATCATCCTGAGTGAGATATCCCAGAAGCATAAAAACACACACGGTATATACTCACTCATAAGTGAATATTAGACATATAATATAGGATAAACCTACTAAAATCTGTACACCTAAAGAAACTAATCAAGAAGGAGGACTATGGCTAAAATGCTCAATCCACATTCAGAAAGGGAAAGAAGACAGATATCAAAAGAAGGAGAAAACAGGGAACAGGACAAGAGCCTGCCACAGAGGGCCTCTGAAAGGCTCTACCCTGTAGGGTATCAAGGCAGATGCTGAGACTTATGGTCAACCTTTGGGCAGAGTGCAGAAAGTTCATTTTTAAATATGTATACATGCCAAACCTTTTTTTTATGGGGTTCTGGCTATTATTGATAGATGGTGAGCAATACACAAGAACTTCTGAAGGAAGTTCCTACTTACCTGCAGGAGAGACAGGCAATAGAAAGTGCCTGAAATATGTAGTATATACTATGGGAGAATATTAAGACACCCACACATAGTATAATGCAGATTAGACCTGAGAGAAGTAATCTATTTGCATACCTTGCAAGATCATTGTAAGCAATAAGAATACGAAGTACAAGAACATAGGAAATACAAGGGCAATTTTTGGCTCACAGGTTTAGTTGGTGAGTTGTTGATCCCCTCCTTTCACCTACTGCCTGACTAGGAGGTGGTCACTTCAGTTTTCATATCTCTCTACTGTTAGGAGCTTCAGCTAAAATCACACCCATATTCTCCCAGGAGCCTACCCTGTAGTAGGCCTCCAGCTTGACCAAGAGATGTCCCTTTCCAGTTTCTTTTCTTGTTCCAGCCCTCTCTCCTCCCACCCCTGTTCTCCTCTCCCCACATCTGTTCCAAGAAGTGTAGGGATAATGAGGCAACAAAGATAGAGGGAAAGTCCAAAACAATAATTGGCCCAACCTGAGTCCCACCCCAAGGTAGAGAGTCACCCTTGACAGTAATAAAGATACTCTACTATGCTTTCAGACAGGAGCCTAACTTGACTGTCATCTGGGAGATTCCAGCCAACAGCAGCAGATTGAAATAGATGCTGGGACTTGCAACCAAGCATAGGGCAGAACTCTGGGGGTCCTGTGAAAATGGAAGGACCTGGAAGGGACAGAAACCTCGCAAGAGAACCAACAGAGGCAACTAACCCATTCCCATGGAGGCTTTCTGAGATTGAGACATCAACTAAGGAGCATGCATGATCTGGACATAGGCCCCCTGCACATGGGTAGCCCACAGGCAGCTTGGTCTTCATATGGGGCACCTTGTGGGTGGAGGGGGGACTGTTTCTAACATGGACTCTTTTGCCTGCTTTTGGATCACTTCCTCCTGGCAGGACTGCCTTGCCTGGCCTCAGGCGATGAAGATATGCTCAGTCCTGATGTGACTTGATGTGCTGGGAAAGGTTAATAAGGAGGAGGGGGATCCCCTCTTTCAGGGGGAAAGGTAGAGGGGAAAAAGGACATACAGTGGGAATTTAGCCATGTAAGCTGTTATGGGAAGAGTCTAGGAGGACACCTAGCTGTAGATGAACATCAGACTATGAATGATTGCCAGCAATCACTGAATGTTATCCATCCTAGTTTGTAGAAATCACGTTAACTTCCAAAATGGTTTCTAGTGGATCCTACGCAGGTTATACATTTGGCCTCAAAGTACATAAGGAAATAAAGTATGCCAGGATTATCAGCACATTACAGGCCTCTTTCTCAGGATAGGGTCATGAATAATATTGACATTTTTGTTGTAAGCCAACTCATAGGGAAAGTATGTACACATCTTCCTCACATCCTACTAGATGGAGAGCAAAGCAAGTTTCAGAGAAGATTCAGTGGAACTCCACAAACACCAGTGTGTTTCCAGGACAACAGTGTGTGAAATGATGGTGAGGTCCACAGTCACCAGACTGCTGAAGCAAATATTTTAATATAAGAACCCATTATGGACTTATGGGCTGTGAGCCCTTTCTATCTAAGTACAGGGTCGATCCTATCACATTTCTGGGACATTGGTGTGTGAAATGATATTCCTTGTTAAAGAGCTGGAGTGTGGAAGAGCAAACGCTTTAAAGCAAAAAGTGTTTTACAGACTTAGAAGCTGTGAGCCTTACCTCCTTTATCAAGGGCCTGCAGATGTCTGGAAGAACCAATCCTACCTATTTCTGTTCTTGAAGCAGAGTATGTGGGAACTGTGCACATTTGCATGGTCCCCATGAGAGTGGTGAGATTGTTTCACAGATCCAGTGCCCTACCGGGCCTGGAGGCCTCCCCAGGGTTACGTAATTGAGTGATGCCCTATGCGTGTGCTTCTTGAACATGTCGAGAAACCATTGTTTTATGAACAATGTCTTCTCCCTGGGAGTAAAATGGTGCCTTGTATTTCAACATGTAATTCCTCCGAAGGAGGCTTGTCATGTGCAATATAAATATAACGTGCTGAGCAGAGTCAAACATGCCAGGCCAGTTACAAAACAATGTGAATTAACCTCTTAACCTGTGCTCCTGCTCTACTGGAAAGACATGGTCCAGGCAATTAACTCCCTTTACTTTGTTATAGCTGCAAAGACTTGGCTAAGAATATTTTGATTTTACTCTAAAAAAAAAAAAAAAATCAGTAAATCTGAAGGACCAAGGAAAAAAGCAAGAGAATAAAGCAGCTTTGAATGTGACTTTTTTCTAGGATGAAACTTTCACTTGTCTTTAAGATGTTGTGCTTATCATTATTTGTCATTTCAAAGGCAATTAGAATTTAAGAAGACATCATTTCTAAAGCTTTCCACAGAAAAGCTGCGAGTCCTCAGAAGATACAGATTTCCAGATCAAAACTTACTTTCTTCTCTTTAAACAGCTGGCTGTAAAGACTAATTATAGAACAGAGATGGTGAAAGCAAAGTTATGCCCCACTTTGACTCCAACTTTAAGGCTTTTTCCATCCTTAGAAGATGAGAATGTTCCATTTTCCTCAGAGGGGGGACCTTGACATGAATTAGAAATCAACTGTGCTCACTGTAATACTCTATCTCTTCCTGGTAAATGAAAGTTCGAATTTAGGCCAAAATTTATAACTGAATATTATGTCAAGATACTATAAAGAGAACAACATTTTCCTGTAATTGATATATAAATTAGATTAAGTGGTGGATAATGAATTATTTTACTTCTTATCATGAATTGCTAAGTGCATTTGGGATCCCATGATATGTAGAAAACTACAGAAAATTGTAGGAAATAATCTCTGCTTTTAAGAAGATGACAATCACTTCAAACCATTAGAATTAAATATATGAGCAGATAACAAGTATAAATAAGTACTAAGCTTGTGTACTAATTTGAGGCACCAAAACAAATCAAAAGCCAACATCAGCGAGTACACGAGGACATACATTGGAAAGAGGCCATAGAAAGACCCGGGAACCTGGAGTCTCAGGAAGATATATTAAGACAAGGTAGACAGAGAAGAAAACTGAAGGCATCTCAGCACAAAACTAACAATAACAACTCTGACGTGTCAATTAAGATTCTGGTGCACAAGAGTGGCAAGAGTCTTTTGGCAAAGAAACGCCACACAGTGTGATATAACTAACTTAAAGAGCCAATGCTCTCAAACGATAGGGGTTGAGAGACCCACAGCATAGGCAGTGTGCTGAGAATGCTTGTACAAGATAACAGAGGGAAACGGGGGAATGAGGCTCTGTGAGACTCTGTATGCTTGGACTGATGGCATGTGGAAGGGCGTATAGTTGAATGGATAGATGAGTAGACAGACAGACAGACACAGACAAAGAAACCCTGGCATAACTGCTAAATTACAATGAAGTTGCTTTGACTTGGATTTCTTAGTGCCACCATACTCTTCTGTTCTGAGTGACATTCCAATGTCACCAGCTTCTACTTATGTTATCCAGAGCAGTAGGGGTTCTGAAATAGCCCCCAGCTTTCCTCACACTTGCCCTGATTTCTCAATTAACCGTCCTATCTTCTTCTCTGGGGCTAATAGTCATTAATTATGACTCAGTTTTGAGCAGTAGTAACCCAGATGTAACTTGGTAAAACAAAGGCACTGCCTTCGTCAGCACATTTGAAGACTATCATGACATCATATGTTCTTCATCTCCATTGACTCTTCTAGCTCTTTGTTTTTGTTTGCAATGGCCTCATCTGTTCTTTTATAGAGATTCCTTTTTGCATCAGGATTATCAATGAAAGCAAAGAAGATCCAAGTTTACATTATGCTAGCTACTGAGACTGATAGGATACACTCTTCCAACATCTTCAAAGTACAAGCCCCTGGCAAAAACTGACAGTGAATACATAAACAAATTTAAAACTTAAAACTGTATTGCTACATAAGATGTGAGACATACCATATGAGACACTATAGTCACTAAGAAAACAAAATGAAACAAAACAAAACAACAAATGCTGATGAAGGATGCAGACAAAAAGGAACTCCTCCATAGACTAACTCACCAAATATGGGGGGGGGGGACTAAAATAGGCCAAGCTGTATCACTCCTGGGTATTTGCCTGAAGCCTACTCTAAGTCAGCATATCAAAATGGTACTTACATATTAGTATGTCTTTTAGGAGTATTGGCAGTGGCTAGGTGATGGAACCAATCTAGGTATCCAGCAATGAAAATTTTGATAAGGAAAATGTGATATATGTATATATATATATGTGTGTGTGTGTGTGTGTGTGTGTGTATGTATATATGTATTTGTATATGCATAACACAGTTTTATGTATCATACTGTATATAGAGAAGTATGTATGAAATGAATTTTTCAACCATTAGTAATGATGTGATTATATCATTTTCAGGAGATAATCATATTAAATGAAGTAAATCTAGGAGGAAAACACTGCATATTTACTCTCATTTGTCAGTTTCTACACTTTAAACAGATACATTAAATCGTTTGTGTACATATGACATGGAAGTGGAAGCTAAGCTGTCCAGTGGAACAGGAGGAGCGAGGTAAGAAAGGAGAAGACAAAGGGACAAGAGAGAAATTAGGCTCACAGTAAATTACATTATTTGCATGAAAATATATTTATGCAACCCAGTATCATGTACAATAAAAAAATACAGGGTAGAAAAATAGAAAATAATGAAATAGCAATTATCCCAAAGAAAACAAGTCAGTGAGAGAAAATATATTGCTTGTATTTTTTTAAAAAGTGGTCTTAATATTTTGTTTAATAAAAGCTAAACTCTCAGATATATATAGAGAGAAAATATGGATAACTTTAATAGGTCCAATTATGTCTTATGATTGGACATATATTACTACGATAGGCCAGGCATGAGCCAAATAACCTTCCTTTGGCCAATCCTACCACCTGGAGTGTGAAAAAGGATCCAACAGAAATTACCAAACGAGAATATAACAGGGTACTGAAAAACTACACCAATAGCAATGGTTGCCAGTTCTATCTTCCTTCCCCAGGAAGTATTGCCACGCAGCAGAATGAACACAGACCGGTCCACCGCCCTGCACATTCTATTACTCCTCGGTCACATAAACTGGAGCCAGGGATGACCACTTGGAACCTGAGTTTCCTCATCCACTTGATGGAGACAGCTGTCTGTTTTATTCCCGCCATACTGAATTCGTTATAAAAATTAAGTGGAGCTCCACTGCACTTGCAGGTGAATACGTCGGTGCGGTGGCACGGATGTATGAAATGCCCAACCTGTAATGGCCACTAATGTGATGATGGTGACAAGCATTAGTACCGCAATTACCATTACTACCGCCAGCTATCTGTTTCTTTCATTTGAAGCCCAAAATGCCTCTCTTTTGCCTTCATGGGTAAACTCGCATTCATAATTCTTTTACTGTGGCATTTATTTGGATTGTGAAATTTATTTGTAAAGTTGTCATCCATTTTTTTTTCAATTTTTATTTTAAATAGAATTTTTCTTCTGCCTACCCCAATTCTGCCTTTGTTAGTATTATTATTTGATCCTTGGGGAATAAAAATAGACAGAGAGAGTGTGTGTGTCAAACACTAAATTGAAAACAGAATGGGGAAAGCCAGATTGGGAAAATGATGAGAGCCTGGAAGACTGAATTTGAAAGGAGTATAACTAAGGAGTTAGGAAGGGAAAGGTGATTCTATGCAATGAAACAGAAAAGGTGAAAAGAATGAAGGAAGTAGAAGGCTTCAAGAACTGTCAAGATGTAAGCTTATATGCATCAAATGCATTTATGTTCATATTTATAATTATCCATACTTACTTTACTCCTCCCTAAAATAAAAAAGCAGGCTATCTTTTTTTACGATGTATACATATAATATGGCCATAATATACAGAACAAAAAGTGGGAGTTAAAATCAGTCTCAAAAAAGACCCCTGTGCCCAATTTTTTTTTTTTTTTTTTGGTTCTGTTGCTCTCCTTGTAGAGCTCCTGTCCCCTCCAGGTCTTTCATATCCCCCTTCTTTCATAAGATTCCCTGCACTCTGCCCAAAGTTTGGCTTTGATTCTCAGCATCTGCTTCGATACTCTGCTGGGTAGAGTCTTTCAGAGGCCTTCTGTGGAAGCTTCCATACTGTTCCCTGTTTTCTCTCTCTTCATATATATATATATATATATATATATATATATATATATATATATCCCATTTGCCTTTCTGAATGAGGATTAACCATCTTACCCAGGGTCTTTGCTGAGACTGATACTCCACCCAAGGACCATGTATGGAGACAACCTGGAACCCCTGCACATATGTAGCCTATGGCAGCTCAGTTTCCAAGTAGGTTCCCTAGTAAGGGTAATAAGGGTCTGTTTCTGACATGAACTCAATGGCTGTCTCTTTGATCACCTCCCCCTGAGGGGGAAGCAGCCTTACCAAGCCACAGAGGAAGACTATGCAGCCAGTCTCGTTGAGACGTGATAGGCTAGGATCAGATGAAAGGGGAGAAGGACCTCCTCTATCAGTGCACTGGGGGAGGGGCATGAGAGAAGAAGAGGGAGGGTGGACTGGATTAGGAGGGTTTGAGGGAGGGGGCTACAGCTGGGATACAAAGTGAATAAAATATAATAAATTGTAGAATAAATAAAGAAAAGAAAAAGTGGGAGATAATAAAATCATATATTTACCTGTATTATTTGCACTTTTAAAATATCTACGAAAGCCTGTATTTGCCGAAGGAATTGAAAACCATGATCCTATATCATCCTTGTCCTTTAGTCAAGTATCCTACCATAGGGATAAGTGACAAAGCCATGATTACCTTAGAGGACAAATGGCTTTGCTCATCTCAACTCTGATTAACACGAACAAGAAATACTACAACTGGAATTTGGTTCACCGGAAGTCCAAAAAGCCATCAAATTATTGTAAATATTACTGATAATCACGAAATTCCCCAAGGCATATATGACGTATCTCGTGCTGGGGTCTTCTTCTAACTCCACAGATATAAAGGGAAAGATACTGCACACTCTATAACTCTGACAAACACTAGCACTTTCTCAGTCCATCTGATTTTCTACAGGAAGGTAAAAATGCTTTTCTGCCTTAAACCTAATAGTGGATACAGATGATTCCTGCAGTCTTTCTAAAAGTTCCTTCCTAATCCTACCCAGAAGCTTCTCTTCTAATACTTCCTCCCCTTGAGAAACGCAAACAAACACGCATCCTTAAAGCTACTTATGTAGTATCTTAAGATGTGAACAGTCAAGGAAAGATCCATACTCTCACCATCTTTATACTTCAGGTTTTGGACAATCACATTTAATTAACACCAAATAGACAAGTATTTATCTGCTTGGCCAAGCTGATCAGAACTACAACTGGAAGTCAAGAGATATTTGGCAGGCAATGTGGATCAATATTCAGTGAAAGGCTATCTTTACATTCTCCTGTACTAGCTGCAATCTCAGGTATGGTAGGGTAACACAGGACACTGTGTGAGAACGTCCAGTCCAGGATGGACTACGAAGGTAAGACTGCTACTCTTCGGAAGGCAATGTTCTATCAAAATAGGGGACTAGAAAAGTCTGAACTTCCTGGAAATTTCAGCTTCATTCCTCTTCCTGGTGCACATACATCTTTGAAATGAAATGTCAAAGCAGTTCAAATTAACACACAGGATATGAGCTATAAAACACATTCAACATGCAGAGAGAAGCTTACAATTTGTGTGGTATAAATCTTGCATCTCCAAGAATTGAAGGTTGAAAGCACAAAGGCTATACTCCCCCATACTGACACATCTAAATGGCATAGGGATTTGAACATGTTAAGCCATGTAGAAACACACAAAAAAGAGACAACTCAAAATTAATATAGTAAAATTGAAACATCTTTAGCCACCAAACAAATGTCGTGAAGGATTCTTACCATTCATTCTTGTATTTTTGGATTTAAACCAAATTAGAATTTTATAACTGCCTCATGCTGTCAATGTTTAATGTCTTCTCATGTAAGGTGATTATCTCATTATTGCTATTGCACAGAATGCATTATTACTCACTTCTCTTAGTTCTGAGATCTTATTTAACTCATATGTCTTTGTATTAGTAGCATCTACTACTAGGTACAAATGGACAGAAGCTATGATTGAACATATTTATAAAGATATAGTCAAGCAATATAAGGCACATGGTTCAGTTTTCAGCCTTAAGTGCTGATGATGTCACTGGCTTGATCAAAGAAACCTTGGAAGTATGGAGTTTTTGAGAACAGTGATCAACCAGGACACAACTCTACACACAGATGTATAGAATGAAGGAATGGACCATTTCCTGGAATGTGGATGACAATGACAACATACTTTCTGTCTTCTGGGTTCATTGAGGAAATGCTGCTTAAGCTTCAGTGCCTTAATGGGAACAGAACATCTGCAGCCTACTTTCCCTCAATGTTTTATGTAAATTCCAAACTGCCCTAACTTAACAATGTAGCTCTAAAAAGCTTTATATCCTATAGACTGCCAAAAACTAAAGGACAGAGGCGGTGCTGACCCTTCTTCCATCATGCAAACAACCCACTTGGGTTTAATAATCTGTTTTCCAGGCCACAGTTTTCAAAGATAAAGGAAGAATTTTTAAAGTAAATGAAAATATAGGTCATGAAGGTAGATTTTTAGATGCTTTTGTTCTTCGAGTCAAGAAAAACAATGAATGTTGTTTTCTCCATTCCAGATGAGAAAGAGGATGGGGAATATTATACCATGAAGTTATATTCTTGACACATGAGCTTTGTACCAAAAGAGGAGATTATTTGTTTGATGAAGGGCAAATCATGTGTTCTATTCACAGGATTTCCTACTGAAGCTAGAAAGAATTTAGATGATGTACCTTTTTGGTGATATACTGTGCTTGTTTCTAAGCCTATATGTCACAGGGACAGCCTGGGAATGGTCATAGGTGCTCAGCTAGTTAATAAGCAGACCCATCATAGGAGACATGTGGTGAGGCACTTGAGGTTTGTGTCTAGAAAAGTGCATCTGTTATCAGTGACATCATCTGTCACTGGTGAATGAGTGGTTCTAAAGAATGAATGAATGGTATTAAACAGCAGATAACCATAGCATTTCTCTTCCATGTTTTAAAACCAAATGTATGTCATAACCTATTTCAGAGAGCAGAATAAAAGCTTATTTAGGAATTCACATGCATATTGGTAAATCTCCAAGCAACATTTGTTCACGGGCTACTGGAAGAGAAATTTTGCCCAACTACCAGCCATCAAATCTACAAATCTACCTGTTCTTTTAATGATAGTGACTGGTTCCCCACCATCCCTACAGCAACTCCTTATCCTGTGAACCCCTTCTCTATTCAGTATCAGCACTTTAGCCGTTCTTTTGTTTTACACCACTAGTCCTTACCACCTGATCATTCCTGACATTATAGCAGCTTGCTATAAGCCTCATCTTTCAAATGCACCTTTGTCTAACAAGGCATCATCCCTCTGCCTCTCCTGATGGTTGTGTATTCTGTGGCCTCCATGTGGTCAACCTCTCCTGTGCATTCCTTCCACCACCCACTCTAGGAAAGTTTTACATGTATCACAGCCACCATCAGTTTCTGCAGAACTGGATTCAGTGGTCATTTCTCAGTAGTTCCTCCTTGGCCTCTCAGCATTTGCTATTATTGTTTCCTTCTTTGTCTTAGGATTTGGGATCCCACGTTATTCTGATTTCCTTCAACAAATGACCACTTCTTCTTATTAACTCCGCTGTATCAGGACTTGTTCTCCACATTCTGAATGGGAGAATGCTCCCAGAGGCTTGGCTTTAAATACTATGTATACATTTATTGAGAATCCTAAATGTCATCTCCCGCCTCTACTGTTTCCTCAGTCTCAGCACGCACACACACACACACACACACACACACACACATACACACACACACTCACATACACTTGGTTCCTGCTCAGAATCTTTATTACTTGTTGAGAAGCACTTCAAAGTCAATACTCCAAATTTAGCTGTCAGTCACCATGACCCTCTAACATGTTCCTTCCTAAGGCTTTCTATTTCTGATATGATTCCAGCATTTACCCGTAGCTCAGTTAAAATGCCTTAGAGTCCTCCTTGGCCCTGTGATTCTCATGGTTGTTATCAGACTTAGAAGCCAGCCCACTGGTACTGCCTCCGTGTCTAACAATCTTTCCATTTCCGCGGTAGACTGAGTGGCCATCATCTCCTCCTTGCACGATGACGAGTACCTTCTAAATGTATATATTCTTAATGTTGCCATCTAGCGTCACTTCATACATCCTGCAGAATGTTGTGTTCCAGAGTACAAAGAATACCCACACACATATCAATTCAAAATTCTTCAATGAGGAGCTTCATAGTGATGTACATCTATAATCCCAACACATGGGAAGTGAAGGCAGGAGGATTTGGGGTTCAAGACCACCCTGAACTACATAGTGAGACCCTGTACCAAAACAAATAAAAATAAACAAAACACATCCCTAGTGATTTTCAATCATGACATCTTAAAAGAAAACCAAACTGATAATGTATAATCTGAAGCACCATAAATTCTCCTTCCTTATCACGCTTTACTGACCTTATTCTTTACCCTTGTTGCTGCCTCAACAGCTTTACAGTTACTGGACACTCAGCAAGGAACTTTCTTCTCCAGACATCACACAAAAACCCATCCTCACCACTCAGGCAAAGCCCTTAATTGTTCTTCAGACCCTTTTTCCCTACCTCTAGTATCAGAATTATACTAGCCCATGTGCTGTTTTATACTTAGGCATATGTCTTATGATAGTTTAGCTATTCTACATTATTTATGTATCTGATCTTTATTTCTTTTATAAGAATAAATAATACAGGGAAGCTGGGACTTTGTCTCTTTGGTTTGTTAATTTATCTCAATTGCCTAAAGGAAGCTTTGAAAGAGAGTGAAGCCATAGTATGCATTTGCTGAAAATAAAAATGACATATTTCCATCAGCTTTGAAGAATTCAATAACTTGTCCTGAACTACAGTGGTGGGTTAGCACCAACTTAGACACGGCTTAGACCTGTATCCACACAGTTTCCTCATTATCAGTCTATGGTTTTTTTGAAGATGTTTCTTGGGAATAAAAATGCTAAGACAAAAATCAGACTTTATTGAGAGCATTCTACAAATTTTGTACACTATAGTTTTAGATAGGAACATAGAAAATGCTATCTAAAAGTATTGATGTTACCTGTTCTGAGGTCTTAATACTTATACCTCATACACAAAGGTCATAAGGTCATAAGGTCCTCATACCTTAAGTTGGGATTTTTATGGGTGTGACTTAACTAGAAAAAAAGATGGTTTGTAAATATTCCTACACACACACATACATACACACACATACACCAATAAATAAAATTCTAGTAGTGTATACAATTGTCCATAATGCAATACACAGTTAAATATGTCAAAAGATAAGCAACAAAATAAAAAATTAACACAATAAATAATTATGAATTTTATATAAAGTATAAATAGTCCATCAGTATGTAAAGTTTGTTTAAACTCAAAAGTTACTGGGAAAGGTAAGTTGAAACCAAAAGAAACTCTTTGTAGAGGTTGGAAGTTGACAATATAAATGTTGGTCTGACATGAACTCAGTGGCCTGCTCTTTGATCACCTCCTCCTCATGAGGGAGAAGCCTTACCAGGCCACAGAGGAAGACAATGAAGCCAGTCCTGATGAGACCTGATAGGCTAGGGTCAGAGGGAAGTGGAAGAGGACCTCCTCTATCAGTGGACTTGGGGAGGGGCATGGGAGGGAGGGTAGGATTGTCAGGGGGCAAGGGAGGACGCTACAGCTAGGATACAAAGTAAATAAACTAATAAAAATGAATTAATGAATTTTTAAAAATGTGGGGTACTTACAACTATCAATGTTGTTATAACCATTTTGGAAATCAATTGATACTATGTATTAAAGTTAACTCATTCATAGTCATCTACTTCAAAACTATATATATATATATATATATATATATATATATATATATATATA
>NW_026596101.1:7004110-7071383 GCF_907164565.1 Psammomys obesus | reverse complement strand
TATATATATATATATATATATATATATATATATATATATATATACTGGACATATGTAAATATGTGTGTATGTGTACATATATGATATACTATATCCTATAAAGTATGTTATGATTTTGATAAGATGTATGTACATATATATTATGGTACACATACCTATATATATATATATATATATGTATATATATATATATATATATATATATATATAAAGTATATCTGTCACATATTGCAAGGTCATGAGCATTTTCTCAGTATAAATTATTTTTAATTTAATTAGAAAGGTGTTCCACATGTATATCTAATCAATCCTAATGCTTGTACAAGGCTAATTAAATCGACCCTGCAATCCCAAACTTTCTATTGCATATTTTTTAAATAAAAATTTAAAATATTCTCTAGATTTAATTTTATCCCTTATGATCATGATTTTATGAATGGTATAAGACAGAAAATTGTTTTTATTATTTCCAACAGCTTTGAGTAACATTTTAATAGAGGGAAATATTTCTTTTGCATGTATACTTTCAGAGGGATCATTCATGGACAGTTCCCCCACAGCAGTGGGCCTGCAGAGAGTCAAGATATTGTGGCAGATTCAAGCCAAAGACAGAGAAGGGGTCAGGGAGATGAGATGTCCTTCAAAAGTACACCCCCAGACAAGCTCTGCTTTCTAGTGTCTATTAACCACTACTAGTACAATTACAGGTCCATCAATGGATTGATCTATCATTTTGTTCAACGACCTCATGATATGATCAGTTTCCTAATGCCTCACATCTGAACGCTGAGTTGGAAACAAGCATTCAACACAAAAGACTTCCAAGGACATTTCATGTATAAACTACAAAAATGACATCATGAATATTAATGTTTCAGGACACAAAGTATTAGGTAATTGGCTATGCAGCAATAGATTGCAAAATCTTTCATCAATCTCTTCTCGATTTTTCAGCAGAACTCTTAAATTTTTAATTTAATTTGAATGGCTGAAGTATTCCTTCAGCAATTTTTAGAAACAGTCTATATAATATTTTTCATACTATTTCCTTTAAATGTGCAAAATTAGACCCATAGGCTAACAAAGCAAGTAAGTTATTAATATAAAATATTTGGTTATTTTTAATTTACAATTATTTATTTTAATATTTTCTTTTTAAAATAATTTATTTTTCATAAGATACCCAGCACTCTGCCCAAAGGTTGCCCATAAGTCTCAGCATCTGCATTGATAGTCTGCAGGGCAGAGCTTTTCAGAGGTCCTTTGTGTCAGGCTCCTGACTTGTTCCCTCTTTTCTCCTTCTTCTGATGTCCATCCTCTTTGCCTTTCTGGATAGGAATTGAGCATTTTAGCAAGAGTCCTCCCTCTTGATTAGTTTCTTTAGGTGTACAGATTTTAGTAGGTTTATCCTATATTATATGTTTATATGAGTGAGTATATACCGTGTGCATCTTTCTGCTTCTGGGATAGCTCACTCAGGATGATCTTTTCCAGATCCCACAATTTACCTGCGAATTTCATGATTTCCTTGTTTTTTATTGCTGAGTAATATACCATTGTGTAGATGTACCACAATTTCTGCATCCATTCTTTAGTTGAGGGGCATCTGGGCTGTTTCCAGTTTCTGGCTATTACAAATAAAGCTGCTACAAACATGGTTGAGCAAATGTCCTTATTGTATACTTGAGACTCTTTTGGGTATATGTCTAGGAGAGGTACAGCTGGATATTGAGGAAGTGCTATTGCTAGTTGTCTGAGAAAGCACCAAATTGCTTTCCAGAGTGGTTGTACAAGTTTACATTCTCACCAGAAGTAGATGAAGGTTCCCCTTTCTCCACAACCTCTTCAGCATGTGTTGCTTCTTGAGTTTTTAATCTTAGCCATTCTGATGGGTGTAAGGTGAAATTTCAGGGTCGTTTTAATTTGCATTTCCCTGATGGCTAATGAGGTTGAGCATCTCTTGAATCTTATGAAAAAAGTGGGAAACAGTAAGATCTGGAGAGGACGGGAACTCCACAAGGAGAGTAACAGAACAAAAAAATCTGAGCACAGGGGTCTTTCCTGAGACTGATACTCCAACCAAGGACTATGCATGGAGATAATCTAAGACCCCTGCACAGATGTAGCCCATGGCAGTTCAGTATCTAAGTGGGTTCCATTGTAGTAGTAACAGGGACTGTCTCTGACATGAACTGATTGGCCTGCTCTTTAATTACCTACCACTGAGGAGGAAGCAGCATTACCAGGCCACAGAAGAAGACACTGCAGCCACTCCTGATGAGACCTAATTGACTAGGAACAGAAGGAAGGAAAAGAAGACCTCCCCTATCAGTGGACTTGGGAAGGGGCATGCATGCAGAGGGTGGAGGAAGGGAGGGATTGGGACAGGAGGAGGGAGGGAACCACAGGGGGGATACAAAGTGAATCAAGTGTAATTAATAAAGAATTTTTAAAAACCTATAAAATGAAAAAAAATAAAAATATGTCTAAAAATCATTGCTTAATGAAAATATGTCACTTTTAATCACTGTGACCAAAATAAAACTTAATTTAAAGCACAAAAATAATTATTTATTTTTATTTATTTAAATTTATTCACTTTGTATCCCAGCTGTAGCCCCCTCCCCATCTTCTCTCAATCACACCTTCCTTCCCTCTTCTCCTCCCATGCTCCTTCCCCAGTCCACTAATAGGGGAGGTCCTCTTTCCCTTCCATCTGACCATAGCCTATGAGGTCTCATCAGGACTGAATGCACTGTCTTCCTCTGTGGCCTGGTATGTTGCATCCCCCCTCAGGGAAAGGTGATCAAAGAGACAGCCACTGATTTCATGTCAGAGACAGCCCCTGTCCCCCTTACTAGGGACCCCACTTGGACACTGAGCTGCCATGGGCTACATCTGTGCAGAGTTTCTAGGTTATCTCCATGCATGGGCCTTGGTTGGAGTATTAGTCTCAGAAAAGATCCCTGGGCCCAGATTTTTTTTTCTCTGTTTTGGAGCCCCAGTTCCCTCCAGGTCTTTCTATCACACCCTTCTTTCATAAGATTCCCTGCACTCTGAAAAAAGTTAGGCTATGTGTCTCAGCAGCTGCTTTAATACCCTGCTGTGTAGAGACTTTCAGAGGCCATCTGTGGTAGGTCCCTGTCTTGTTCCTTGTTTTCGCCCTCTTCAGATGTCTATCTGGTTTGCCTTTCTGAATGAGGAATGAGCATCTTACCCAAGGTCCTCCTTCTTGCTTTGTTTCTTTAGGTGAACAGATTTTAGTATGTTTATTCTAAATTATATGTCTAATAGTACCTTGGTGTGACTCTAACCAAGCAAGTGAAAGACCTGTTTGAAACAAAGCTCAAGTCTCTGAAGAAAGAAATTGAAGAAGATATCAGAAGGTGGAAAGATCTCCCATGCTCTGTATTGGAGGTTTAACATAGTGAAAATGGCTATCCTGCCAAAAACAATCTACAGATTCAATGCAATTCCCATCAAAATACCAACATAATTCTTTAGAGAACTTGAAAGAACAATTCTCAATTTCATATGCAAAAATAAAACAAAACAAAACAAACAAACAAACAAAAAAAACCAGAATTGCTAAAACAATCCTGTACAATAGACCATCTGGAGGTTTCTTCATCCCTGATCTCGTGCTGTACTACAAAGCAATAGTAATACAAACTGCATGGTATGGGCATAGAAACAGAATGGTGGATGAATGGAATTGAATAGAAGACCCAGAAATAAACACAGATACTTGATTTTATGGTTTTGAAGCCAAAACCATAAAATGGAAAAAAGACAGTATCTTCAACAAATGGTGCTGGTCTAACTGGATGTCTACATGTAGAAAAACTCAAATAGATTCATATTTATCACCATGTACAAAAGTAAAGTCCAAGTGGATTAAAGACCTAAACATAAAACCAGACACACTAAATCTGCTAGAAGAAAAATTGGGGAAGAGCCTTGACACAGGAGACAACTTCCTGAACAGAACAGCAACAGCACAGGCTCTTGATCTTACAACAATCAATAAATGGGAGCTCATGAAACTGAAAAGCTTCAGTAAAGCAAAGGACACCATCATCAAAACAAAATGACAGCCTACAGACTGGGAAAGGATCTTCACCAACCCTAAATCTGACAGAAGGCTAATATCCAGAATATATAAAGAATTCAAGAAGTTAAAAAGCAGCAAATCAAGTAACCCAATTAAAAAATAGGGTGCAGAGCTAAATAGAATCCTCTGTAGA
The DNA here is from genome assembly GCF_907164565.1 of Psammomys obesus. Taxonomy (NCBI): domain Eukaryota; kingdom Metazoa; phylum Chordata; class Mammalia; order Rodentia; family Muridae; genus Psammomys; species Psammomys obesus. The sequence continues at coordinate 7,067,136 of NW_026596101.1, read as the reverse complement.
GGAATATTGAATGGTAGAGAAGCACTTAAAGAAATGCTTAGCATCCTTAGTCATCAGGGAAATGCAAATCAAAACGACACTGAGATTTCACCTTACACCAATCAGAATAGCTAAGATAAAAAACTCAAATGAAAACACATGCTAGACAGGATGTGGAGAAAGGGGAACCCTTTTCCATTGCTGTTGGGAATGTAAACTTGTACAACAACTTTGGAAATCAATCTGATGATTCTCCAACAATTAGAAATAGTACTTCCTCAAGATCCAGCTATACCACTCTTAGGCATATATCCAAAAGATGATCAAGTATACAACAAGGACATTTACTCAACTGTATTTGGTAGTAACTTTATTTGTAATAGCCAGAAGATGGAAAAAATCCAGATGTCCCTCAGTTGAATAACTGTTCTCTTTTCTCTACAGCCTTCTATCCTCTCTGTCTTTCTCAGACAAGTAGGGTTAGTGCTACCTCAAGATCCAAGGCATATATCCAAAATATACTCAAGTATACAGGGACATTTGCTCAACCATGTTTGTAGCAGCTTTATTCGTAATAGACAGAATCTGGGAACAACCCAGATGTCCCTCAACTGAGGAATTGATACAGAAATTGTGGTACATTTACACAACGGAATATTACTCAGCAATTAAAAACAAGAAAATCATGAAATTTGTAGGCAAATGGTGGGAACTATGAAAGATCATCCTGAGTGAGGTATCCCAGAAGTAGAAAGACTCACAGTATACATTAACTCAGTGAGAGGCCCTCCGATTACCTCTCCCTTGGTGGGGGGAAGCCTTGCCAAGCCACAGAGGAAGACAATGAAGCCAGTCCAGGTGAGACCTGATAGGCTAAGATCAGATAGAAGGAGAGGAGGACCTCCCCTATCAGTGGATTGGGGAAGGAGCATGAGTGAAGAGGGAGTGAGGACATGATTGGAAAGGGATAAGGGAGAGGGCTACATCTTGGAAACAAAATGAATATATTGTAATAAATAATAAAAATTTTAAAAACTGGTTTTAAATACCTATCTAGTCTGCTCCACTAGATTTTAGCAATTTTACCAGGTTCATAATTTTTAGTGTAATAGGTGCGTTTTAACTTTTAATAAGTCATAGTAAATTTCTATTCATTTTCAGAACTTTTGTCACCCTTTTTACATTTTTACAATGCTGCCTCCAAAACTGTTTAGTTACAAATGTGACATCTATGTCATATTCTTCCTGACAAGGTCTAGGTCCTCTCCATGGTCCTATATGTCTCTACAGGCATATATGTCTCTACAGGACCCTCTGGGCCCAGGTTTTTTGGCTCAGTTATTCTTGTGGAGTTCCTGTCCCTCCAGGTCTATCTCTCTTTTTTTCAATAAGGTTTCTAGCACTCTGCCCAAAGTTTGGCTGAGTATCAGTCTCTCCTTCGATACCCTGGTGGGTAGTCTTTCAGAGGTCCTCCTGTCCCGTTCCTTATCTTCTCCAACTTCTTATGTCTATCCTGTTTGCCCTTCTGAATGAGGATTAAGCATCTTCCCTAAGGTCCTCCTTGTTGTTTAGTTTCTTCAGGACTAGAGATCTTAGTATGGCGAATATACACTTATAAGTGAGTATGTACTATTCGTGTCTTTCTGCTTCTGGGTTATCTCACTCAGGATGACCTTTCTTCCTATTTCCCACCACTTGCCTGCAAATTTCATGATTTATTTGTTTTTAATTTCTGAGTAATAGTCCATCATGTAAATGTACCACAATTTCTGTATCCATTCCTCAGTTGAGGGACATCTAAGTTGTTTGCAAATTTTGGCTATTTTACAAATAAAGCTACTACAAACATGGTTGAGCAAATGTCCTTGTTGTGTGCTTGAGCATCTTTTGGATATAGGCCTAGGAGTGGTATAGCTGGATCTTGAAGTGGCACTATTCCTAATTGTCTGAGAAAGGGCCAGATTGATTTCCAAAGTGGTTGTACCAGTTTACATTCCTACCAACAATGGAGGAGGGTTCCTTTTTATCCACATTCTCTCCAGCATGTGTTGTCACTTGAGTTTTTTATTTTAGCCATTCTGATTGGTATAAGATGAAATCTCAGGTTTGTTTTGGTTTGCATTTCCCTGATGACTAAGGACATTTCTTTAAGTGTTTGTATGCCACTCAATATTCCTCTATTGAAAATTCTTTGTTTAGCACTGTACTTGGTTTTTTTAATGGATTATTTCATTTGGTGATGTTTAACATCTTGACTTCTTTCTATATTCTGGATATTAGCCCTCTATCAGATATGGGGTTGGTGAAGATCCTTTCCCAGTCTGTAGGCTGTCATTTTGTTTTGATGACAGTGTCCTTTGATTTACAGAAGCTTTTCAGTTTCATGAGGTCCCATTTATTGATCGTTGATCTTAGAGGCTGTGCTGTTGGTGTTCTGTTCAGGAAGTTGTCTCCTGTGCCAATGAGTCAAGGCTCTTCCCACTTTTTCTTCTAGCAGATTTTGTGTGTCTGGTTTATGTTGAGGTCTTTGATATACTTGGACTTTACTTTTGTACAGGGTGATAGATATGGATCTATTTGAATTTTTCTACATGTAGACATCCAGTTAGACCAGCACCATTATCCTTAGCACAACTGAATGTTTTCTTAGTATGTTAGATATATGCTTTTTAAACTGTACAACTGACATCCAGCAAAACAGGTAGGCTTATTACAGATCATCACCTCTCTCTCTCTCCATTCTTCTAAGTCTGGGCACTGAGTCTCAACCCAGATCCATTGCAGATCAACTGCTGAAGCTCTTCTCACTCTCTGCTACCATTCCAAAGGACTAATCAGATGCAAGTGGACACCCTGCTTCCCTCCCTTTTGTGGACCAGCCAGCACTCTCTCACAACCTATCCACATTCATAAGTTTCACCTCCCAATACTAGAAACATATCTTACCTGAAATCCTCAGTGGCCATATCTATCAGGATACCAAAAGAATTTCCTGCTAAGCAACATTCAGCCACCACATACTCCTAAAACCTGGAAGGGAGGGAGGGAGGGAGGGAGGGTGGGAGGGAAAGAAAGACAGAAAGAAAGAAAGATAGAAAGACAGAAAGAAAGACAGAAAGAAAGAAAGAAAGAAAGAAAGAAAGAAAGAAAGAAAAAAAGAAATATAATGTCCACCTAATAAAGACAAGAGCAGATACCAGCATCTAGAATTATAATAATCCCAATAAACCCATATGCCTAGATGCCAGCATAAAAACACAGTCATCAGCAACAGAAACAATATGTCTACACTAGAACCCAGCAAACCGACCTCAATAGTCCCTGAGTATTGCAATATAGCTGAAGCACAAGACAAAGACCTTAAAGCAGCCCTTATAAATACAGTAAAAGTCCTTAATGACTAAATGAATAAATACCTTTTAAAATATATGAAAACACAAACAGTGGAAGGAAATGAATGAATTTAAGAACTAAAAGTGGAAAGTGGAAATCAATAAGAAAATTAAAATTGAGAGACATCTAGAATGAGAAATTTACTAACTCTAACGGAATCCTCAGAAGTAAGCCACATCAACCATATGTAAGATATAAAAAAAGAGGATCTCAGGCATTGAAGACACAATAGAAGAAATGGACACCTCTAAGAGAACGTTAAATCCGGAAGTCTCCTGGCAGAAAACATTCAAAAAAATATTGGATACAATGAAAAGACCAAACCTAAATATAACAGGAACAGAGGAAAGAGAAGAAACCCAGCTAAAATGTCCAAAAAATACTTTCAACAAAATCAAAGAAAATTTCCCTAACCTAAAGAAGGAGATGCTTATCAAGATATAAGAAGTATACAGAATAGCAAATAGGTTATACAGAAAAGGAACGTCCCCTGGGCACATAATCAAAACACTAAATGTACAGAGCAAAGTAAGAATATTAAAAGCTGCAAGGTGAAAAGACCAAGTAATATATAAAGGTAAATTTGCTAAAATACAAGTCTAACAGGTAATTTGTCAGTGGATACTCTAAAAGCCAAAAGGGCCAAGGCAGATGCCCTACAGACTCTAAGAAACCACAGATGCCAGTCTACTACCCAACAAAACTTTTAATTGCAATAGTTGGACAGAAGAAGACATTTCATGATAACACCAAATTTAAGCAATATCTACTTACAAATTCAGCCCTACATAAGATGCTAGAAATGAAACTTCAACCTAAAGAGGTTAACTACATCCAAGTAAAGACCAGACCATCAAAGCGCAAAAAGGTAAGCACACACATACACCATAACATCAAAATAACGGGAAATCAACAAACACTGGTCATTCATAATGGTCTCAATTCACCAATACAAAGACAAAAACTATCAAATAAACATGTAAGCAGGATCCATCCTTATGCTGTATCCACGAAACGCTCCACAATATCAAGGCTGAATATCACCTAAGGATAAACGGATGAAAAAAGATACTACAAGCAAACGGAGCTAATTAACAAGCTGGTATAGCTATCTTTGTATCTAACAAAACAGATTTTAGACCAAAACGAATCAGAAGAGATAGAAAAGGACGCTACAGAATCTCAAAGAGAATTTCTAATAGCACATTGAGCTTCTTAACATCAATGTATCAAATTGATGTTTGATACATCACTAGGGCACTAGGGCATTGAAGTTCATAAAATAAATACTACCAGGGCTTAAATCAACATATTGATCCTCACACACTGAGGGGGGCACTTGTTTTACCAATAGAGATCATCCAGACAAAAACCAAACAGAGAAATGCTGGAGCTAACAACAATTAAAAACCAAATGGACCTAAACAGATATTTACAGAACATTTCACCCAACAGATCATCAGGGAACTTTCTCCAAAGGAAGAGAGAGAACCTGAATAAAGGAACTGCTGGAACTATCCCTATGTCCAATTTCAAGATGTACTGCAGAGCTATGGTAATAAAAAAAAAGCATGATATTGGCATAAAACCAGGCACATCAATCAATGGAATCTAACTGAAGATCCAGACATGAATCCATATACCTATGGACACCTGATTTTTTATAAAGAAGCAAGAAATATACACTGGGGGAAAAGAGCATCTCTAATAAATGGTGTTTGTTTATTGTAGACTGGATGCCTACATGGAGAATAATGAAAACATGTTAAAACTTATCACCACACATAAAACTCAACTCAGATGGATTAACAACATCAATATAAAACCACAAACACTGAACGTGATAGAAGAGGAAGTTTGGAATTATCTGAACTTGTTGACACAGGAGCAAACTTTAGGAACATAACACTATTAGCACAGGCACTAAGATAAACAATTAATAAATGGTACATCATGAAACCAAAAGTGTCTGCATGGCAAAGACATCATATTCGACAAATCAACAGCCTACAAGTTCTAAAAAGTTTTTAAAAAAACATTTTACCAACTGTACATGCAATACAGGGATAATATCCAAAAATATAAAGAACTAGAAAAACTAGGTATCAACAACAACAACAAAACCAAATAACCTAATTTAAATGGGTACAGAGAATTCTCAAAAGAGAAAACTCAAATGGCTGAGAAACACTGAAAAAAAATGTTCAATATTTATAGTCATCAGGGAAATGCAAATCAAAACGACTTTGCTATTTTACCTTATACCTGTCAGAATGTCTATGACCAATAGTATGTTACAGCTTACAATGATAAGGATGTAGAATAAGATGAAAAATCCTCCATTGCTTGTGAGAGTGTAAACATGTACAATCCCTATGAAAATCAGTGTGACAGTTCCTCATGAAGATGAGAATTGATCTCCTTTAATATATATAGATACTAAGATGTGGTCCCATGGTAGCTCAGTAACCAAGTAGTTTCCCAAAGTAAGGGGAACAAGGACTATTTCTAACAGGATCTCAAGGGCAGGCTCTTTGACCTCCCCAACCCCCCAGGGGAGGAGCAGTCCTGTTAGGCCACAGAGGAGGACTTTGCAGCCAGCCCTGAAGATACCTGATAAAACAGGGTCAAATGAAAGGGGAGGAGGTCCTCCTCTATCAGTGGACTTGGAAAGGGACAGGGAGGAGACCAGGGAGGGAGTGTGGGGTTGGAGAGGGAATAAGGGAGCGGGATACAGCAGGGACACAGAGTTAACAAAATGTAACTAATAAGAAAAATAAAATAAAAAAATAAAATAAATAAAGAGCAAAATGATAATTGAATACACATAAAAAAGATCTATATATACTACTCTTGGGCTTCATCTTACCAGAGATATGTGCTCAGTCATATTCATTTCTGCTTTATCTATAGTAGCCAGAAACTAGAGACAACCTTGATGTCTCTCAACAGAAGAATGGATAAAAATACATGGTGTAGTTATTTAATGGACTATTACTCGGCCATTAAAAAAAACAAAATCATAAATTTTGTGAAAAAAAAGGATGGAACCAAAGGAGTCTCACTCAAAAAAGAAACTACTCTTAAAGGGAGGCTGCATGTCCAACAGGTAATGAACTCAACAGCATGTTTGTAGGATCCTGTCTCACAATGTCAGGTCAGGGTTTTAAATTATAATATACATATATATATATATTATAATATATATGTACATATATATAAAGACACTTGTATATAACATATATAATATACTACATATATTATATATAATGTATATATAACTATTTTTACCCTGAAGGTCACGGGCATATGTAATATGGCTTGTAGTTTATTGTTTCTAATGGGACTCTTAAGTATATGAATGAGTAGGTTTCTGTATCTAGTGTCTTCTCTTGTGCTCACTTCCTTCTGTTTGTTTGTTTGTTTTGTTAAATTCTTGTGCATTCACCTTTGTTTTGTGTTATTTTATTATGTTTGCTGTTATCCCTTAGAAGCCTATTTGTCTTCTAATGAGAGTGAGAGAAAGAGAATGGATCCAAGTCTGTAGGCGAGGTGGGAATGTAAGAACAAACTAGGAGGAGTTGAGGAGAGAACACCATCATCAGGATACATTACATGAGGGGGGAAATCTTTTATTAATAAAATCTACAACTGAGAGGCTGGGGAAGTGACTCCATGAACAGAGTGTTTGACAAACAAGCTTGAGGAGCTGCGTCCAGAGCCCCAGAACTTACGTGACACACTGCCTCCTTGCATCTCTAAGGGCAGCCCTCCTAGGGCATGATGGGAAGAGAGGCAGGCTAGCCTAGCATACAAAATGTAAGCAGCAAGAGACTGTCTTATTTAAAGAGGAAGGTGAAGGTGCACCCAACCTTAGACTTCCGGCACACACAAGTAAAGAAAAACCCAAATAAACAGTAATAAAAATTTAATGAAGTAATTCTATGCAAAATAATTACCAGGAAAGAAGTAACTTTTTTTTCTTTACATTACATACATGTATTAGCATCATTTAGTCCAAGGGCATTTATTAAATATGCATTGTGTAGATACCCTGGTATGCATGCTGTAAAAATATATAAACTAGAGTTCTGTCACTTAGAAGACACAATTCCAGCTTTAGAAAGTGAAACTTTAAACATAAAATCAAATGCACAAGAAAAGAACCTACAGATTTTCATCCTTGATGCATAAAATTACAAGAACTTATAGATTAATAAAAAGCACATGATGGTTACTAAAATTTTTCACAGATTTCTATTTTTCTCCTTAAACTATGGTCTTTTTCAAAATCATGACAACATAAAATACAGTACATGAAACCTGGTAGTGGGAAAAAAATAAGCTCTCAGTCTTGTGAAATCCACTTACATCAGGTTTTGACACATTCATGCATGCTGTGATCTGCCAAATATTTATAGTAAATTCACACATTAATTTGAGGAGTTGACATAGGCATAATGCTGTGATTTCAGAATATGTGGCTACGCCTCCATTTACCCAAGTCTTCCTTAGTACTTCTCAAACTTTATGCTTATCTTTAACACAGTCTTTGATCTTTCTTATTAAGTTTATATTTTGACCTCTCACATTTTTATCTACTGTGAATTTTTTTTTTACTTCAATTTCTATCTGATTGTTCCTAACACAAATGGAAATTACTGTTACTTTTGTGGCATTGCTATTGAATGGAGTTACTTCACCGAGTTCTCTTGAGAATTTTAATAGAATTTCCTTGGTCGGAAAGTATGTAGGTCATGTTTCATTCTACAAATATATCAATTTTTTTATCATTAAGATACTGTGGCACCACCATCTAAAGCATCAAAAATAATCTCTTGTATGTTTTGAAATGCAACTAACATGATAGGTGTCTAGAATGCCGTTAAGAATTATGGTGGTTTAGCAAAGGGTGGTAATGTGTGGTTTAAGATATTTGACCTCTACTTGCTCCTGACTCTTGAGTAGGTTTCCTGACCAGGGATGCTTTCTGTCCTGTTGAGCAGGCCCGAAGCCCAACTAGAGAGTTGTTGGCTCCCATCAACATATGAATGTCACTACTGTTCCCGTCAGGATATCTTGACATTCTCATCATTGTTGTAATTCATAACTGTCACAGCTGGATAAGGCTATTGGTTATGCCTTTCCCTTGAATGTTAGGATCCTGAAGTGGAAGGGTTTGGTTTGTTTGAAGACTAGCTTGTGTCACGTGATATTTTGCTAGAAGCTGTCTTAAGAGGGCACATGACGTTTTACTGTGTGAGCTGTCTCATGAGAGGGTGTGATTTTGGGCAGCTAAAAATCTGTGGGTGGACTCTGAGGAGAGATTATATATAGAAGCTCTTAGACAGTGATACAACACTTTTTGGACCAACATCGCTTTACTGGTCTTTCTTGGACAATTCACTTCACAGAGAGAAACGTTTCAGATAACTTCTTGGAACAATCCGGCTGAGTCTTGGGGCTTTAGCTGACTCATTCAGATTCAGTGTAGTCTTACTGTTTCTGCTGAATCATGCTGACTTGTGTTGCTGTTTGGTGCTGACATTTGGACTGGACTGCTGGTATCTGGACAATATAGAGTAAACTCGCCCCAAGGAAATAAGTCTGAAAAGATCTGCAACCCCTCTTTCCCAATAACATCCTTTCTCCCCTAATTCTGGTCAGTATGTTGAATAAAGTAGGTTTTTGAAAAAAAAATCTATATAACAGTATAGTTCTTTCCTCTCACCAAAGAAGTTTCTCTATGCAAAAAAGACCATTACTGAAAACTACAATTAGACAAAATGCAGGAAACAATAATACCCAGTGGGTACCTCTACAATATCTACACCTAGGAGTTAGGGAACATCACCAAAAAAATGAAAACCAGAAAAACAGGAAATTTGTTGTGGGAATATCTTCTAGAAATGACAGGGAAGCTTCACCCATGGTATAAACACTTGAACAAATACAACACCAAAAGACATATTAGCATAGAAGGGGAAATCTCACATGAGCCTATCTGTAAACAAAAAATCCCATACAACTAAAGAATGTTGAGAGCAAGAGAAATAGTCTTTCCCGGGGATCAGCCCTTTAATTGTTTAACCCACACAAAAACATCAGCCATGAAATCATATAAATACAACCAACACTCATTGAACTAAAAAAGTTGTAGTGATATATTTATGCATGTACCAATAGCAATTAAAGAATTTGACTGAGAGAGCAGAAGCAGTGGCTGTAGTACAGGCCTCCCAGGTCTTTGGCTGCAGCTAGCCCAGGCAGGAGGGTCCGTGATGAGTGACTGAGATGGCAGAGGTGGCTGCCCGAATCAGGAGCTGCCCTGCTTTGTCACTGAGACAAGAGAGGCAGCTACCCCAGGTGGGGTTTCCCTGCCTGGCAAGCAAACAGTGGACACCACTGAGCTGGTGGATCTCCTACACTCTCTCTTGTGCGTGTGGGCCCAAGTCTGATAATAGAGAGCAGGCGGAAACCCTGTGCTTTCCAATTAGTACTCCTAGTGAGTGAGGGTGCCTTCAAGTGAGTTTGTGTAGAGCCCCAGATCCAGGGTCCCTCTATTCTACCAGCCAGACATTGGATCCCTTCAACCCACACCCCTATTGTACGCAATATAGGGATCCTTGGCACAGCGTTCTCAATACTGAAGCCCTTGTTCTGTGGTTCTACCAGTGAAGTCCAGGCAAAAAATTTCTAGATCCCAGACAGACCTGAATACCAAGAGGACAGTACGACAGGCCTGTAGGCCACTGAGGTATTCAAGGCACCTGCACATGCACATTGTGCCTGCAAGCAGCACCAACACCCGAATTCCCTCCTATGCTTCAGCTCCACCCTTCCAGGCACCTACATGCTCTAGCACCCTGTCTCTCAAGGCACACTTACACGCAGACACCCATGCTTGCACACATGCACCTGTGACCTTCTTCCCTTAGCTACAGCTGAAACACCAACATCCACACTCGAACTGGTGGACCTCTCTCATCTTCCCTGAAGAATACTCCAGACACCAGAGACAGAAAGACCAAGTATGAAGTACAGAATCCAGAAACAAACAGCCAAGATTATGGATAAGCAGATGGCTAGAGGTCAGCATAAGAACACATCCAACAAAAATAAGGACATCATGGCTTCACCAACAACCCTCAAAACCAATGGATATGCTAATTCATTAGAAACAAAGAAAAATTATTTTAAAGCTATGCTTATCAAGTTATTAGAGGCACATAAAAAGGAAATTTAAAAAATCTCTCAAAGAAATGGCCAAAAAAAAAAAAAAAAACAGGCAAATACAGAGGAAACCAACAAAGCTCTCAAAGAAATACAGACAAATATAACCAAATAAATAGAGGCACATAAAGAGGAAATGAATAAAACAAATAGAAGACATCATGGAAAGACAGAAATACATATTCAAACAAATGAAGGAAATAGTGCAAGACATAAAAACAAAAGTAGAATCAATAAAGAAATCACAAACAGAGAAAACCCTGGAGCTCTAGAACTTAGAGAAGAGATCAGAAACCACAAAGGTAAGCATCACCAACAGAATACAAGAGATGGAAGAGAGACTCTCAAGTGCTGAGGATACAATTGCAGAAACTGATACTTCTCTCAAAGAAAAAGTAAAATCAGAAAAGTTTCAAACACAAAACATCCAAGAAATCAAGGACACCATGAAAAGACAAATCTAAGAATGATAGGAATAAATGAAAAAGAAGATTCTAGGCTCCAAGATCCAGAAAATATTTCCAAGAAAATCATAACAGAAAAATTTCCCAATTTAAGGAAAAAGATGTCCATTAACAGACAAAAGGCTTACTAAACACCAAATAGACTAGACCAGACAAGAAAATCCTCATGTCCCATAATAATCAAAACCCTAAATCTACAGAACAAAGAAAAATATTAAAAGCAGCAAGGGGAAAAGGCCAAGTAACATATAAAGGTAGACCTATCAGAATCACACCAGACTTCTCAACAGAAACTATGAAAGCCAGAAGGACCTGGGCAGATGTTATGCAGACTCTAAGAGACCACAGATGCTAACCCAGACTACTATACCCAGTGAAGCTTTCAATCAACATAAGTGGAGAACACAGAAATTCCATGACAAAACTAAACTTAAAAAAAATATCTGTGCAACTGAGCCCTAAAGAAGATGCTAGAAGGAAAAGTTCAATTCAATGAAATCAACTACACCCAAGAAAAGATAGTATAAAGATAACTTCACAACAAAAATTAAAAGAAAGCAAGTGATGAAACACAGTAACACCATCAACTCTAAAATAAAAGGAAGTAGCATTCATTGGTCACTATTATCTCTCAACATCAATGGACTCAACTATCCAATAAAAAGACACAGTCTAACAGAATGGATTCAGAAACCAGATCCAACATTCTATTGCATCCAAGAAACAAACCTCTGCAACACAGTAACAGAATAAAGGACTGGAAAAATATCTTTCAAGTAAATGGACCCAGAAAAGAAGCTGGGGTAGCTAACCTAGTATCTAATAAAACAGAATTTCAACCAAAATTAATCAAAAAATATGAGGAGGGGCACTTCATTCTCATCAAAGGAAAAATCCAACAGGAGGACAACACAATACTGAACATATATGCCCAACTACAAGAGCACCTGCATTTGTAAATGAAACATTATTAAAGCTAAAATCACACATTGATCCCAACACTTTAATAGTGGGAGACTTCAACAACCCGCTCTCACCAAGGAACAGATCATCCAGACAGAAGCTAAGTAGGGAAATAATGACACTTCCAGAAGTCCTAAATCAAATGGATCTAATAGATGTCCATAGAACTTTTCACCCAAACTCAAAAGAATATACTTTCTTTTCAGCACCTCATGGAAACTTTTCATAAATTGAGCATATAGTTGGGCACAAAGTAAGCTTTAACAGATACAAGAATATTGAAATAATCTCTTGAATCCTATCAGACCACCATGGCCTAAAACTAGACCTCAACAACAACAGAAATAGCAAAAAGCTTACATACACATGGAAACTAAACAACTCTCTACTCAGTGACAGCTCAGTTGGGAAAGAAATGAAAAAAGGAATTAGAGACTTCCTAAAATTCAATAAAAATGAAGGCACAACTTACCTAAACTTATGGGACACAGTGAAAGCATTGCTAACAGGAAAGTTCATAGCAATAAGTGCCTCCAGAAAGAAGTTAGAGCCATCTCATACAAGTAACTTAAAGGAACACCTAAAAGCCCTAGGAGGAAAAAAAGAAGCAGAAACACCCAAGAGGAGTAGACATAATGAAAAGGGGGACATAACAACAGATACTGAGGAAATACAAGCGATCATTAAGTCTTACTACAAAAGCCTATATGCCACAAATTTTGAAAATCTAAATGAAATGGACAATATTCTCAATAGATTCCATTTACCAAAATTAAATCAAGATCAGGTAAATAGACTGAATAGTCCTATATGCCCCCAAGGAAATCGAAGCAGTCATCAGAAGTCTCCCTTCCAAAAAAAGCCCAGGGCCAAATTGTTTCAGCACAGAATTTTACCAGCCTTCGAAGAAGAGCTAACTCCAATTTTCTTCAAAGTATTTCCCAAAATAGAACAGAAGGAACATTACCAAACTCATTCTATGAAGCCACAGTCACCTTGATACCTAAACCACACACAGATCCAACAAAAAAAAGAGAACTTCAGACCTATCTCTGTTATGAACATTGATTCAAAAATACTCAATAAAACACTTGGAAACTGAATCCAAGAACACATGAAAGATATCATTCTCCATGACCAAGATGGCTTCATCCCAGTAACGCAGAGGTGGTTCAATATACAGAAATCCATCAATGTAATCCACCATATAAACAAACTGAAGGAGAAAAAACACATGATCATCTCCTTAGATGCAGAAAAGCATTTGACAAAATCCAACATCCATTCATGTTTAAAGTCTTGGAGAGATACAAGACACTTACCTGAACATAGAAAAGACAACATACAGCAAATCTATAGCCAATATCAAACTAAACAGAAAGAAACTAAAATCAATCCCACTGAAATCAGGAACCAGGCAAGGATGCCCACTGTCTCCATACTTCTTCAACATAGTACTTCAAGTCCTAGCTAGATCAATAAGGCAACTAAAGGAGGTCAAGTGGATACAAATTGGAAAGGGAGAAGTCAAAGTATTAATATTTGCAGATGATATGATAGTATACATGAGTGATCCCAAAAATTCAACCACAGAATGCCTACATCTGATAAACACCTTCAGCAAAGTGGCTGGAAACAAGATTAACTAAAAAAAAAAAAAAAGAAAAAAAAAAAAAAGAAATCACTAGCCCTCTTGTATACGAAAGACAAAAGGGCTGAGATAGCCAAAAATAATACAAAGTGCCTTGTGACTCTAACCAAGCAAGTGAAAGACCTGTTTGAAAAAAAATTTCAAGTCTCTGAAGAAAGAAATTGAAGAAGATATCAGAAGATGGAAAGATCTCTCATGCTCATGGATCTGTAGGATTAATATAGTAAAAATGGCCACCCTGCCAAAAGCAATCTACAGATTCAATGCAGTTCCCACCAAAGTACCAATACAATTCTTTATAGACTTGAAAGAACTATTCTCAAATTCATATAGAAAAACAAAAAACCTAGAATTGCTAAAATGATCCTATACAATAACAGATCATCTAGAGGTATCTCCCTCCCTGATCTCAAGCAGTACTACTGAGCAATAGTAATAAAAACTGCATGGTACTGGCAAAGAGACAGAATGGTGGATCAATGGAATCAAATAGAAGACCCAGAAATTAACCCACACACCTACAGATGCTTGTTTTTTGACAAAGAAGCCAAAACCACACAATGGAAAAAAGACATCATTCTTCATCAAATGTACTGGTATAAATGGATGTCTACATTTGGGAAAATGCAAATAGATCTATATTTATCACGCTGCACAAAAGTGAAGTCCAAAGAAATCAACATAAAACAAGACACACTAAATATGCTGGAAGAAAAAGAAGGGAAAGAACCTTGAGCTCATTAGTACAGGAGACATCTTACTGAAGAGAACACCAACAGCACAGCCTCTAAGATCAACAATCAATAAATGGGACCTCATGAAACTGAAAAGCTTTTGTAAAGCAAAGGAAAGTGTCATGAAAAAAAAAATGACAGCCTACAGACTGGGAAATGATATTCACCAACTCTATATATGACAGAGGGCTAATATCTAAAATATATAAAGAACTCAAGAAGTTAAAAAGCAACAAATCAACTAAAGCAATTTTAAAAATGGGTACAAAGCTAAACAGAGAATTCTCTGTAGAGGAATATCGAAACACTTAAAGAAATGCTCAGTGTCCTTAGTTATCAGGGAAATGCAAATCAAAATGACCCTGAGATTTCACCTTACACCTGTCATAATGGCTAAGTTGAAAAACTCAAGTGACATAACATGCTGGAGAGGATGTGGAGAAATGGGAACCCTCCTCCATTGCTGATGGGAACATAAACTTGTACAACAACTTTGGAAATCAATCTGGAGCTTTCTCAGACTATTAGGAAGACTGCTACCTCAAGATCCAGCTGTACCACTCCTGTGCATATATCCAAAAGATGTTAAATTGTACAACAAGAACATTTGCTCAACCATGTTCATAGCAGCTTTATTTGTAATAGCCAGACTCTGGAAACAACCCAGATGTCCCTCAACTGAGGAATGGATACAGAAATTGTGGTAGATTTACACAACTGAATACTACTCAGCAATTAAAAACAAGGAAATCAATCCTCATTTAGAAAGACAAATGGGGGGGACATTGGATGTAGGAGAAAACAAGTAACAGGACAGGAGCTTACAGCGGGCCTCTGAAAGACTCTACCTAGCAGTGTATCAAAGCAGATATTAAGACTCATAACCAAACCTTCAACAGAGTGCAGGGAATCATATGAAAGAAGGGGGAGTTAGTAAGACCTAACAGGAGAGCCAGGAGTGCAGGAGTGCCACAAGGACCAAATATATCAGGGCACAGGGGTCTTTCATGAGACTGTTTCTCCAACCAAGGACCATGTATGGATATAACCTAGAACCCCTGCTCATATATAGCCCATGGTAGCTCAGTGTCCAAATGGGTTTAGTAATAAAGGGAACAGGGACTATTTCTGACATCAACTCAATGGCAAGCTCTTCGACCCCCCTCCCCCCAAGGGAGGAGCAGCCTTGCTAGGTCACAGAAGAGGACATCACAGACAGGCCTGAAGAGACTTGATAAGCTGGGGTCAGATAGAAGGCGAGTAGGTTCTTCCCTATTAGTGGGCTTGGAAAGGGGCAGGGAGAAGATGAGGGAGGGAGGGTGGGATTGGGAAGAAAGGAGGAAGGGGGCTACTGCTGGGATACAAAGTAAATTACCTGTGATTAATATAAAAAATAAATAAATTAAAAAAATTAAAGGAAACTAAAACAAACAAACAAAACAAACAAGGAAATCATGAAATTTGCAGGCAAATGGTGGAATCTAGAAAAGATTGTCCTGAGTGAGGTATCCCAGAGGCAGAAAGACACACATGGTATATACTCTCTTTTAATTGTATATTAACCATATAAAATAGGATAAACATACTAAAATCTGTATACCTAAAGAAGCTAAGCAAGAAGGAGGACCCTGAATAAGATGCACAATCCTCATTCAGAAAGGTAAACGGGATAGACATCAGAAGAGGGCAAAAACAAGGAACAGAGGGAGCCTACCACAGAGGGCCTTTGAAAGACTCTACCCAGCAGTGTATTAAAACAAATGCTGAGACTTACAGCCAAACTTTGGGCAGAGTGCAGAGAATCTTATGAAAGAATGGGGAGATAGGAAGACCTGGAGGGCACTGGAGTGTTACAAGGAGAGCAACAGAATCAAAACATCTGGCACAGGGGTCTTTTGTGAGACTGATATTCCAAACTAGGACCATGCATGGAATAACCTAGAAACTCTGCATAGATGTAGCCCCTGGCAGCTCAGTCTTCAAGTGAGTCCTAGTAAGGAGAACAGGGGCTGTCTCGGACATGAACTCAGTAGCTGGCTCTTTGATCACCACCCCCTGAGGGAGGAGCAGCCTTACCAGGCCACAGAGTAAGACAATGCAGACAATCCTGATGAGACCTGATAGACTAGAGTCAGAGGAAAGGGGAGGAGTCAGTGGACTTCGGAAGGGGTATGGGAGGAGATGAGTGAGGGAGGGTGTGGTTGGGAGGGGATCAGGAGGAGGCTACACCTGTGATACAGTGTGAATAAACTGTAATTAATAAAAAAATAAATAAATTAAAAAAACATTTTAAAAAAACTGTTAAAGAATTAATTTGAGAGGGAAAAGAGGGACCTGGATGGAATAGGAGGCAGGAAAGGTCAAAAGGAAATGATGTGACTGTATTTTAGTTTCAAAAATGAAAATAGTAACACAAAAGACATGAAAAATAGAGCAATCAGTTTATTTTAGTCTTTCCTTAGTAAGTGACCTAAAGGCAAAGTGATAGGATGATCAAATTTAAAAATATTTAAAATGTACCAAGAAATACGATTCCACAGCACATTTTAATATTAGAAATTATGTTTGGCATAATTTACAATTTCACATTTTATTGGTTTTGATTTTTGTATTTGTTTAAACTGGATGTAGACCTAATAAGTTGGGTAAGCATCTATTTCTCCTGGCTGTACAGATGGCTCCATGACAATATATATTTATCAAAATAAAAGAAAAAGAAAAAAAAAAACAGGTACAAATCAGCAAAAGTTAAATAAGATTTCTCTAAGTGCCAAGAGTAAACTGATGGAGATGCAGCTATTACATCTGTCCTCTGATTCATTTTCAAGTATATTTTGAAGTATGATTAATGGTTTTATAAATACTTTTCTCACTTCATCCACACCAACAAAAGATTTCAAATTAACTCACTATCTCTGACTCCTTCTCTAATGCCTTGTTGGAGACCATGGCAGCCAATCAATCCACTGCAGGCCAGGCTCTTTGAAATATGATATACTCCTTTATATCAAGAACTGAATGAGATTGCTACTGAACGTGAATGACACCATACAATAAACTGCGTCAGTTTGTCTTAAATAACAAAATCGACATGGTCATTTCAGGATGTTTAATTTCTAATACCAAAGGCACTTTACATATACTTCAATTTTTTTCCTAGGCAAACAATATGCTCTGGGATACCTTAAAGAACCTAACACGTTATACAGTTTAAATGGGCACATTCTATCCTAGAAAAGTAGGACCCCAAAAAGTATGAGCTGGGAGTTGGGGGTGGGGAGAGCTATATAATGCAGACTTTTAAACATGGCATGACTGCTGTATGCATCAAAGCACAGCACGTGTGGTTACTTGTATGATACCTACACAAGATCAATTGAGTCAAAATAACATGATTGATAGAGAGGCTCCCAAGGCCCCATCCTTGGTGGGAAAATTGTTAGCTGATGGAGGAAGAGTCACTCCTTTGGGTACATGGCTTCTCATAGGTTGCCCGTGCCTGGTTGGTGGCCTTGCCCCATATAGGCGTATAGGCAAAATTAATCACATTCAGAAGATTATTAACTTTAGAAAAAGGAGGACATGAAATTTGGAGGAAGAAAGAGTGAGAAACTCTAGGGGGAGCTGGGAGGAGGTAATGGTAAATGGGTATGATAGCAATAATTTCTATAAATGAATGAACATTTTGAACGAATATATATGAAATGTAATAGAAAATGGATATGGTTTTATGAAAATCTATTTCAACAGATATGAAAGGAGGTGTAGATTCAAAAAGCATTAATTGAATACATCACTCCGTTTCATAAGAACATTTGTGAAAATGCAACTTCCAAACAAGTATGTTTCAAAGCATCCTACTCTCAAGAGCTGATTTCATGGAAAGAATTTAAGGTCTTCTTCTGCAATATTCACTATAGAGTTAAATGTCTGTAATTAGCATGTCTTCCAGGGTTAACCTGGGAACCAATATAACAAGAAAGTTTCCTTCATAAATGCAAATAAAGATTATAAGTGTCTAGAAAATATAAAGGCCTCCTAGTTTCACAGAACCAACATACATAAAGAAAAGGGACAGTGTCACTCAGAAATCAAAGATAATTTTAAAGTCACCAAAAGAAAACAGTTTTTGAGGACACAAGGCAAAAAATTAAAAAGTTCAGAAATTGAAAAGTTGTAAGGATTCACAATCTGGTCAGTGGCACAAAGTAGAGAGATTTACAGTAATCCCAAATATAAATGGAAACATGGACCACAATAGAGGTAAGAGACTGGGGAAGTCAGCAAAGAGGGAACTCTGAACGCTGTTTGCTTCTCAGGAGGGAAACGATGCAGTAGAGGTCAGAGTCATTTCATTTCCAAGTAGGTTATAATGAGACAATAGAAGAGCATGTTTTTATATTAAGCCATGAAATGCTTTAAAAAAAAACTTATTGATGGGATAGACATTGCAAGAAGGTGAAAATAAGGAACAAGACAGGAGCCTACCACAGAGGGTAGACTCTACCCAGTGGGGTATTAAAGCAGATGCTGAGACACATAGCTAAACTTTGAGCAGAATGCAGGGAATCTTAAGAAAGATGGGGGAGCTAGAAAGACCTGGAAGGGTCTAGAGCTCCACAAGGAGAACAACAGAACCAAGAAATCTGGACCTAGGGGTCTTTTCTGAGACTAATACTCCAACTAATGGTGATTCATGGAGATAACCTAGAACCCCTGCACAGAGGGAGCCCATGGCAGGTCAGTCTCCAAATGGGCTCTCTAGTAAGGAGGGCAGGAGCTGTTTTTGACATGAACTCAGTGGATAGCTCTTTGATCACCTCCCTGTGAAGGGAGAGCAGCCTGCCAAGCCACAAAAGAAGACAATGCAGACAGTCCGATGAGACCTGATAGGCTAAGATGAGATGGAAGGGGAGAAGGTCCTCCACTATCAGTGTACTGGGGAATAGGCATCGGAGGAGATGAGGGAGGGATGGAGGGTAGGACTGGAAGGAGACGAGGGTGGGGCTACAGCTGGGATACAAAGAGAATAAATTATAATAAATAAATTATATTAAAAAACTTATTGACATAGAGCAAATGTACATACTTCTGGGGTATGTACTGGATAGTTTTAGGTCAACTTGATAGAAATTAATGTCATCTAAGAGGAGGGAATCTCAATTAATAAAATGCCTCTGTCTGTCTTTCTGCTTCTAGGATACCTCACTCAGGATGATCTTTCCTAGTTCCCACCACTTACCTGCAAATTTCATAATTTCCTTGTTTTTTATTGCTGAGTAATATTCCATTGTGTAGATGTACCAAAATTTCTGTATCCATTCCTCAGTTGAGAGGCACCTGGGCTGTTTCCAGATTCTGGCTATGACAAATAAAGCTGCTACAAACATAGTTGAGCAAATGTCCTTGTTGTATTCTTGAGCATCTTTTGGATATATACCTAGAAGTGGTATAGCTGGATCTTGAGGACACGCTATTCCTAATTGTCTGAGAAAGCGACAGATTCATTTCCAAAGTGGTTGTGCACGTTTACATTCCCACCTAGTGGAGGAGGGTTCCCCTTTTTCCACATCCTCTCTACCATGTGTTGTCACTTGAGTTTTTGATCTTAGCCATTCTGATGGGTGTAAGGTGAATCTCAGGGCCATTTTGATTTCCATTTCCTTGATGACTAAGGACGTTGAACATTTTTCACTCGTAAGTGGATATTAGACATATAATATAGGATAAACATACTAAAATCTGTTAACCTAAGGAAGCTAATCAAGAAGGAGGACTCCGGCTAAGAAACTCAATTTCCATTCAGAAAGGCAAAGAGGATGGACATCAGAGGAGGGAGAAAACAGAGAACAGGACAGGAGCCTACCACAGAGAGCCTCTGAAAGGCTCGACCCTGCAGGGTATAGAGGCAGATGCTGAGACTCATAGCCAAACTTTGGGCAGAGTACAGGGAATCTAATGAAAGAAGTGGGAGACAGTAAGATTTGGAGAGGACAAGAGCTCCACAAAGGGAGCAAGAGATCCAAAAAGTCTGGGCACAGTGGTCTTTACTGAGACTGAAACTCCAGCCAAGGATCAAGGACCACTCATGGAGATGGCCTAGAACCCCTGCAGAGATGTAGCCCATGGAAGTTCAGTGTCCACGTGGGTTCCATAATAATAGGGGTGAGGACTGTCTCTAACAGGAACTGATTGGCCTGCTCTCTGATCACCTCCCCCTGAGGGGGGTGCAGCCTTACCAGGCCACAGAGGAAGACAATGCAGCCACTCCTGATGAAACCTGATAGACTAGGATCAGAGGGAAGGGGAGGAGGACCTCTCCTAATAGTGGACTGGGGGAGGGCACATGTGGGGAAGGGGGAGAGAGGGTGGGATCTGTAGGGGAGGAGGGGGGGAGGTACAGGAGGGATACACAGTGAATAAGCTGTAATTAATAAAAATAAAAATACATTTTAAAAAATGCCTCTGTAAGATCAGGCTGTAGGAAGCTTATAGAACAATTTCATAATCAGTGATTGATGGGCTTAGGACTAGCTCCCTGGGCATGGTACCTCCCCAGGCTGGTGGTCCCGGGTTTTATAAGAAAGCAGGCTGAGCTGGTGATTGCCATGCAACATCTTCAGGGAACAGGCTATAAGTGCTTCACTGACGGGACTCCACGAAGCAAGGTCCATGGAAACTACATCCTACATTGCAAGGGCTGTGGTGAATTTTGATAGCCTCTATGCTTATTACCTAAATTGTGTATGTTGCAAGCTCTTCTTGCTTTCGCTATGCTGTTCATACTCATGGTGATATATTTGGTTTCACTTTTTCAGCCACAGTCAAGGACAAGGCCTGGATCTCTAAGGCTAAAAGAGCCATCCATATTTTTCTCAAACTCTTTTGAAGGATAAAGCCCTCCTCTCCTTCCTTTACCTCTTTTGATCCCTCATATATGACCATTAATATTGGATATTTTGGGACAAGTAACCATGTCTCTAGAGAGACCACTACCTTCATACTGAATAAGCCTGTAGCTGTGTGGAGAGCAGTGGGACCTGCTTGCATAACTTTTCTGGGGAAGCTGTGTCTGATCAAAGAGACTTAAAAACTGGGGAAGCTGTGTCTGATCAATAGAGACTTAAAAATCATTCTTGGAAAGATGGTATTAAGAATTGATTGGTGTATATCAAGAAAGGTTGCTTGGCACAATAAGCATATCTTTGTCTGCAATTTAGAAAGTATTATGGCAGAGGGGTGCTGTTTGATGACTGGAATTACACCCATAATTGGTTAATCTGTCTCTCACCTTTCACAACTGGAGTAACCACATTTGCTGCCAGCTGGGTCCTCATATCCACAGAACAGGCCTGGCTAGACTTTTATTTTACTTTTGCTGAAATGGTGCTTTGTAGTACAAAATATGGTTGGGGTGGGATGACTGACTAAGTGGGAAGGAGAAGGAAAACTATTGGGGTTTTTATAATGCTGATGTTATGATTTCTTCAAATCTAAAAACAAAACAAAACAAAACAAAAAACAATAACACTGACCAGGTGAGCATCCTGGTGATTGTATAAATAAAGACTATTAAAGCTCTTCAGGGCCTCTGGCTTGGCCTTCAACTAGTGGTCAGAATATTCACTGATTCCACACAGCCATCCTCAGTTTCAGAACCCTGCTGTAACTCTCCTCGCTGGCACTGAGTAAACCATGAGAAGAAAGACAGTAAGAAGCACCCCTCCAGGGTCTCTACATCAGTTCCTGCCTCCAAGTTCCTGCCTTGTTTGAGTTTCTATCCTAACTTCCTTCAATGATGAACATTGTTGTAGAAGTATAAGATAAATAAACCTTTTTTTTTTTTCCAAGTTGCTTTGGTGATAGTGTTTCATTGTAGCAATAGAAATCCAAACTAAGACATAGTACAATATTGTTTTTCAATACGTGGATGCCCCATGTCATAAACAGATGCAATTAGTATCAGCATTTCACCTTGGGAGAACATGGAAAACCTTCTCTTGCTTTGGGACATACGTGCTATATTAAAAGCTGTGTGGTGACTTGCTACATGACAGAGTACCCAAAACTTGGTCCTCCTAGTTGAAACCTTTCACTTGAAGGTCAACGTTTTCTCATGTCCCCACAAACATGTATGAACCTGGGTGGTACTGAGTCAAAGAAGAAAGGGAAAGAAAGCTAGTCACCATGTGATCTCATTCGTAGAGTACAGATTCTACACAAGTTACGCCATAGAAGTTGAGAGCAGACCTAAGCAGAACAGCACAATTTCATCAACAAGGCACAGAAAGTAAAAACCAAGAGGGAGACTTTTCTACATTAAGATTTAAAACTTATGAATAGAAAAATAAACAGATGACCAAGCAAAAGCATTAAGATTTTACAGTAATTTTCGAATAATCTGGCAGCCCAAACTAACTACATACATGACACTGCTCTGCATGGTTCAATATTTCTTACCACAAAGTTGTTACTACATTTTTCTCTGTCTTCCTGACAGGAAATTGAATTGCAGAGAAACGAAGAGACACTTTTGAGTAACAGTAACCAAGTAGCAGAGGTAAGAT
Organism: Psammomys obesus; assembly: GCF_907164565.1. Classification (NCBI taxonomy): domain Eukaryota; kingdom Metazoa; phylum Chordata; class Mammalia; order Rodentia; family Muridae; genus Psammomys; species Psammomys obesus. Next base: position 7,044,152 of record NW_026596101.1, on the reverse strand, counting down.
ATTTAGAAATTGACAAATCAAATAATTGAGCAATTAAAGGAGGAATAATACTGTAAGAGAACATGGCTATGGACATACAGTCCATGGAATAGGAACTTTCACTCGATAATACAAATATGAATACTTGCTCATCTTAACTACCAGTGATAAAATGTAAATTAAAATGCTAAGATCCATTAAAATTGACAAAGTTTGTAGTCTATCATTATCAACTGGGACTTTTTACATACCACTGACAAACAGGAAAGTTTAAAACTTACAAACTGTCCTAATGAAGAGCTAAGAAGATTATTTCAGATGAGCAAACAAGTAGTACACAAAGATTTTCACAGAAGCAGAGGATATAGAAATTATAAATTTTAATAACTATACTCAGGTAAGTTTCCAAGGACCTGTGCAACATGAAAAAAAATTGTATGTGGGTGACAAAAACCTGAAACTCTATTATATAATATTTATGACTATACACATGCAAGATAAATATTTAAAAGGTTAGAAATATTCATGGAAATTTTGAAAAAGTAATTATTCAAAATTACTGAGTAGGAAAAGAGAAGAATTGAGATTTCTTGGAGCAAGCAGAAGTGCAAAGAGGTTGAATATTTGCCATTCTCAGACACCAGAGACATCAACGGGTGACCTGTCTCAAAACTGTCAAAAACTCACAGGTTGTCCCCTCTCTCCCAGGAAGCGTCAATGTCAATGTTCTGGCTTCAGCTGCCCCTCCACTTACCAATTTCGGGGTTTTTGATCTTCTGCCCCTCAGTTAAGGTGAGTGTTGGTCGCCGCCATCTTGGACTCCCCCTGAGAAAGAAAAGAGAAGAACTGAGATTGAATTATTTCTCAAGGAAACATGTTCTAGAAAACAAAGAGGGAAACATTAGCCCCTATGGCATATAGAAAATGGGAAAAGGAAATTGAATGGTTTTTTTAAGGAGACATTAAAAAGTAGAGGACAATAGAGGCAGATTTACCATGAAACAGAGGGTTGGTCAATGAAGAAAGGCTATTTTTCCAGAGATTTAGGGGAAGAGGAAGAAAAAAGAGTGATGTTCAAGTCTGGTAAGTAAAATTTCTAAGTGCTGTGCCCTGACTCCAAATTAGAAAGATTTATTCTCAATTTTAGTATTTTCATTATTTTTTTCTTTTTATTTCACACAAATCTTCTATGTCTTTCATAGGCAGTTCTGTTTGTCTTGGTCTAGGAAAGCAGCTATGACAATCTTGCAAAGCATGAAAAGAACAGGTAGATAAGGAGTTGGATTTAGAATCCAAAATTGAGTAACTCTTGTGTCTTGGTAAATAACTGAGTAACTTTGCCAGAGATGGCAGAGGAAACGATGAGGAAGGATGTATATCGGTACATCTAAACAAACTAAGCAAAAGTGAGGACCCTAACTAAAATGCTCAATCCCCATCCTGAAAGGCAAAGAGGATGGACATCAGAAGAAGAAGAAAACAGGAAACAACCTAGGAAACTGCTACAGAGGGCCTCTGAAAGCCAGAAGAAGAAAACAGGAAACAACCTAGGAACCTGCCACAGAGGGCCTCTGAAAGCCTCTGCCCTGCAAACTATCAAAACAGATGCTGAGCCTGATGGCCAACTGGCAGGCAGAGTGAATGGAATTTTATGTAAGAAGTGGGAAATAGCAAGAGCTGGAGAGGACAGGAACTCCATAAGGAGAGCAACAGAACAAGAAAATTTGAACACAGGGAACTTCCTAGAGACTCATACTCTAACCAATCATGGAGATAACCTAGAACCCCTGCACAGATGTAGCCCATGGCAGTTCAGTGTCCAAGTGGGTTACATAGTAATGGAAAGAGGGACTGCCTCTGACACAATCTGATTGGCGTGCTCTTTGATCACCTCCCCCTGAGGGGGGAACAGCCTTACCAGGCCACAAAAGAAGACAATGCAGCCATTCCTGATGTGATCTGATAGACTAAGATCAGAAAGAAGGAGAGGAGGACCTCCCCTATCAGTGGACTTGGGGAGAGGCATGCATGCAGAAAGGGGAGGAAGGGCGGGATCGGGAGGGGAGGAGGGAAGGGCTTATGGGGGGATACAAAATGAATAAAGTGTAATTAATAATAATAATAATAATAATAATAATAATAATAATAATAATAATAATAAAATGTTCCACAGGTGAATATGCGCAAGGTGAAGCTTTGTACAAGAACAAAGTTAAAAGGAAAAGTGAGGATAAAGAGGACACAAACAAAAAACAACCCTGGACACACTGTGAAATGCTGCAAGAGTGAGTCTTTGTAAAGCTTATATTTTCCAAAGTATCATTTCTAAATAAATTATTTCAATCTCTTCTATAACTTTCTATATCATCAAAACTAGAATTCTACTTTTACTTTGAATTTTGCTTCCTCCCATTGGTAAAATTTTTACAATTATTTCTCTGACTTCTGCATGTACCCTGGGTATTATTTAATTCACCTTCCTTGGAATGCTCTTAAGGAAACCTTTGATAGTCTGCTCCTGACCATGGCAAAGGGAAGATCTACGTCTCCAGACTTCTTGGCTTAGCCAAAACTATCTTTCCCTCCATTCTAGGAAGCTTCTATTTTCCCTTCAAGTAATATTCACTTTTGCTCTCCGGAGCTTTATAAACTTTCAGTTTTACTTTTCTCAAATAAAGCATGGTGCTGAATTAGGTTGCATCTTCCAAACGTCAAGGAAATTTATTGATGTGGTCAATTCTGAAAAATCTTCTCCTTTTCTTTTTCATCAGGGGGAAAAAAATGTCCAACTGATCTCATCCCGAGTGAAGTGGTAGATGTGCTATTTCAATTGAACTGGCTGATCAATCAAGTCAGATAAGTGGTTTTACTGTTTCTCTTGGCTGAATTAATTAGGTGTTTAATTGAACTGAACAGACGCATAGGTTTGTTATGTATTGCATGGATAAAACCACAGAGAAAATCAACATCTCAAAGTGTAATTATATAGATCAAATGACTTAATTTTGTCCACATTTGCAGCTAAACTTTGGATAAATTCTTTATATGTAGGTTTCTTGTTATATAAATTCTAAGTAGCGGCAGCACATTCCCAAATATGCTGGACAAGTTGGAAGTTCATTCAAAGGTTACTACAAAATACGGAAGTAGAAGGTTTAGTAAAGAATTTTTCAAGGCCTTGATAGAAACTGTGCTAAGTTTCTCCATAAAATCAGCATATTTAGAACAAGATGTATAGAGGTTTGATATGCAAATATGTGCTAAGGTTCACAGAGTTCCAGAGATAAAAAGATGATGTTCCAACCTCCTGTGCATGCTGCAGTTGGAAAAGTTATGCCAGCTAGACACATAATGTACTGTTCTTGCTCAAAAAGAGATTTTAAACACAAAAATTAGTCACATAATCAGGACAGAATGAGAGTAGTTTGTATGCATGTTTTTCTCAAATGCTCAGTTCCACCCCCAAAAGAATTGACTCTATAGTTCATCCTCATATCCTCAATATTGAAGATACCCTAAAGAAGGTTTCTTTTTGGGTTGTAAGATTTTTTTTTTTTTTTTGTGACAGATCATGTGCCCTGACCTTGATATCTAGTATGGTTGGCTGAAAATCTGAACAAGCATGAAAGGATTCTCAGAAAGTAAGAGGAAAGGCAAGAAAATGGTGAAAGAATGCAAAGCTTTCTTCTTTTTAAGCGTCTAAATTCTTCTCTTCTATTTTGTGAAGGCGTTTTAATATAGATGTTCTAAGAGGCTTGTCCAGCCTGCAGGCAGCAGGCCACATGTAACCCAAGATAGCTATGAATGAAGCCAACACAAAATAATAACATATTTAAAAAAAAAAAAAAACAGGGTTGGGGCTGGGATAGATGATTCAGAAGTTACTGATGCTTGCTCTTCTCCCAAGGGTTCCAGATTCGGTTGCCAAGACCCACATTAGTTGGCTCACGACTACATGTATCTTTGGCTCCAAAGGGTCTGATGCATTCTAGCCTCCATGCATACCTGTACTTATACACACACACACACATACACACACACACACACACACGTAGGCAGACACACTGAGAGAGAGAGAGGCAGAAAGAAAGAGAGAGAGAAGGAGGAAGGAAAGGATAGATGGAGGGGGAGAGAAAGAGAGGTGGAGGAGTTGCCTAATTTTGTTGTTTATGTAACTCAACTGATAGGGACTCATGCGTGGATTTTGTAGATGATGATGATGATGACATATTGAAATGCCAAAATGTTGAGCATACCTACTAAACAATAGACTGAAGGAGGAATTCAGGCACTGGCTTGGAATATTCAGGATTCATCCCAATGTCACCAAATATGGGTCTCTAGAAATGAGGGTAAGGAAAATGTCATGGTGCTGTGAGGATATAAGAGTGATGTGATAGTGGGTAATCAACTGCCAATATTATCTAAATTGGATTTTTAACGTGTTTCTATACGACAACAAGGAAAAAAAGCAAAGAGAGAAATAAATGATACAAACATTGCAATGCATTATATGCTGTGTATACAGCCTCAGTCAGAGCTGGTCTGAGAGTTGAAACCTATCTTCCACACCTGAATTCATCTCTGAAAATTCTTTATCTTTTCAAAATCCTCTGAATTCATCTGGAATTCCTAATTTTGGTTTTCCTTTATGCATATTATCACAATGTCTGTAATCCTTTTTTCAACCTTGTTGAAGATTTTTCTGTGAGTTATGGGCATTCATCACCAAAGGTTTTACTAGCTACAGATGAATTACCATAAAACAGTGAGGAGAGGATAATAAGCATATTGAGATGTGGGTGTCAGGCAGAGAGTTAGAATTACCCATTAGCTACATGACTTGCTCCCACACATCAGCTTGTCTATGTGCTTCATTTCAATATGTGCCTCAGCGCAATCTGAAATCAAAGCGTGTCATGAACTATTAGGGTCATCTGCAAACAGTCAAAACTGCTTATGCTAAATCTATAGATGCCAAGGGTCTTCAATTCAAATGCAAGCCATTAATAAACTTGACAAAATAGGTTAAATCCAATTATTATAACAATTTGAAGTAAAAAAAAAAATCCCTTCTAAGGGAAGAATTGCTAAAAATATTCATAGGAATTGCCAGATATTCACAGCAGATTTAGAAGCTCCGTTTACACCTTCTTGAGTGCTGATTTGATGTGGGAGACTAAAAACGTCCAGAGTTCTATAACAACTACATTCAGTTAGAAAGAGGGACCATCTCTCTTTGGAAGTCTTTCAGCTGCCTTTGTCCTGACAGACACATCTAACTGGTTTCCAACAGATCTTTGAACATGAAAAGAACAAATGTAGAGCCATTGCAATAAAAAATAAAGAAATAAGATGAAATAGGTCATCATGCACAACAATCCAGCATCTTGCAGTATGCACAGTATATATCCCTCTCACATGCAGAGCAAGGCATTTTCCTTTGCACACAATTTTTCTTTTCCTTCACAACTTTTAAAAAATCATATTCACATTCCTTCCCCACAACCCTTCCCAGAACTACCCATGTATGTCCACCTAACATTTTGCTCTTTTGTTTTATTTCTTTTTAAGTGCCATGAAAGTCAAGGACAGATAAAATGCCAGCATGGAAAGTGGAGTTCTGTACACATTCCACCCCTAGCCAGGAAGGCACTGAAAAATGTTAGCTGCTTAAAGACAGAAACGGTTCTCTCTAAGAGTATAGACCTTACTAAATGGACCACACTCTAATAAAAGCTACACATCCCAGAGTATTTGAGCAGCACAAATTGGTCTTGGGAGATTAAAAAACAAAAACAAACAAACAAACAAACAAATTCTTGACTAACAAAATTTGAAGACTAGAATAGGAAAAAAAAAAAATCTAAGAATGAGTTTATTTTCATGGTCCTGAAACTTAGTAGTTGAAAAAACCAAGGACCTTAACATAAATCCAGGGTTCTTTTTCCAGGTAAAAAAATTAATTTCGTACTAGCATTAACATATATGGTTAACAAGTTAAAGTGTTCTGTTCTGTTGATATGGCAAATTAGGTTAAAAAGGAGCATACTTACCTATACAAAATCACTTGCTTAAAAAATAATTTTTGATCTTGCTTTCATGTGGTTATATAATTTTTCAGTAACAAATTAACCAAGATATTTGGTTGAATGTACATAAAGATACAAAGATATCTCAGAATGTATAATTATTTGGCAGGGAGGTTGTAATAAAAATATGTTCAGCTGCTTGCCTAGAACATTTAGAAGTGAAAGTTACTAAGCTCAGTTGGATTTAAATACTAGGACTATGAGTTCAGCTTTCCTCATTAAAACAGTTCCCATGCTATCTACAAGTTGTAATTTGTTTTATCGCACTAACAACCAAATTATACGAGTATTCTCCTATAAACTCATATCTAAATAATAAAATGGAGTAAGGAAGAATGATGATTAAAAATCCAGTTTGAGTTAATGAACTTATTGAAGCAATGCCTTGTTTAATGAGAATACTTGATCTTAAAGAGAACAATCACTTTGATGCTGACAGACAACATGTGTCACTCTTGGTGGGGCAAGATGGACAGGGTCAACAGAGTATGTGGTACTTCAAGGAATCTAAGGATTTTTTAGACCTGCAGAGTGGTAAGAAAAAAAATCAGGCATATATTTCTAGAGTCCCTTTTGTGCCCTTGTCATTTAAGAAGACAAGGAACACAAATTCTTTTAGAGCTGTTGCCATCTTTAAGTTCATGTACCCCATTATCAGGACGATCAGTATGTAAACTTTGCTGACTTTTTATTGTGTGGCAGATATCCTACAGAGTACCTAATATGGATTGCTTATTCAATGCTTTAAACAATGGCAGGCACATATAATACATACTTTGAACATAGGAAAACAATTTACCAAATTTTTCTTTATTCCAAGTTTAACTTACTCAAAATTTTCTGACATCAAGTACATGTCCTTAATAAATGACCCCTTTTTTTTTCTCTGAGTCCCTACTTTATACACTTCCTGACTTGCCTAACCTTTATGTATGGCTATGCCTTTTGATTCATATTAATTTCTTTCCTAGTTTGATTGCTTTCATAGTGGCTTTCTCTAGCTCAGCCCTGGTAACCTGCTGTCTTATTTCTAGTGTCCCTGACCACCTGGTCCCTGGAAACAGGTAGCCTTTGAAATCCTTGATTTGAGAGAGAGGGGAATACCTTAAAGTTGAAGAAGAGAAAGGGAAGGAAGGTTATATAAAGCCAAAGAAACACTTACATCAAGGTTTTGAGAACTAAGAAAAAATATATAATATGTTAAATATGTATATACTTAAAGATATACTACATTGACTGAAAAGATGCGAGGGTATACATAACAACTGCCAATAACAAGGGCATATCTAGATTTTTAATAAATTATTTAGCGGAGCGTGATGGCGCACACCTTGAGTCCCAGTACTCAGGAGGCAGAGGAAGGACTTGCCAAGAGCAAGCTGTGTGACCTGCTGGTCAGCTCCAGTCTTCTTAAAAATCCAAGAGCATGCGCAGGCTCGTTCGTGTCTCTCCAAAAACACATATGATGTAATAAACTCATTCAGTATATATGCATACAAGTAAATAAATAATGGAGATATGTTTTAAATGCACTCCTCTTTAAAGACGCTTTTTTAAAAAGTTTGACTACATGGCAACTTCAACAAGTGTTCAAATCACAGACTGTCAACTACTTACTAAATATGTTTGTGGGTGATTTTTTTTTTTCTTGAAGCTAGTAAGAAAAAGCATCTTTCCTGTAGTAGTTTGAATGATGTTTTAATACTTGGTCTCCAGTTTGTGACACTGATTGAGTAGGTTTAGGAGGTGCTGCCTCACTGGAGGGAGTGTGTCACTGGGGCTTCCGGGACTTGGGGAGTTGAAAGACTGATGCCATTCCCAGATGATTCTCTTTGCTTCAGGCTTGTGGTTGAAGATGTGAGCTCTCAGCTTTGTGCCACCATACCTTCTGGCTACTACTATGAACTCTAAAACCATAAGCCCAAATAATCCCTTCCTTCTGTAAGTTATCGGTGCTGTTTTGTCACATAAATAAATATAATACTAATACAAGTCCTGATATATGTTTTTATACGTTACTATTATGCCTAATTCAACTAGAGGGTGAATTATATTTTTAATTAATGCCTTTATTTTTTATATTAAATATAATTATATCATTTCTCCCTTCCCTTTTCTTCTTACAAACTTTCTAATATACCCTTCCATTCAAATCCATGGCTTCTTTTTTTATTAATTCTTATTACATATATATAAATATATATGTGTATAAGCATGTATATTTCTAAATGCATAAATATAACCTACACAGTCTGAATAATATTACTTGTATATATGTTTTGGGGGCTAACCATTTGCATTAGATAATCAGTTGCTGTGCTCTTCCCGGGGGAAGACTTCCTCCCACTCTTGGGATTCCTTAGTTGCCTAAATTCTTTATGTAGGGTTATGGCCTTATGAACTTTATTTCATACACATCAGCATGTCTATTTTTGTTGTACTTGTTCAACTCCTCTTTAGGCAGTCTTGTTGGTAAAATTTTGTGGGTATAGTTTTTGAAATTGGTAGGAAACACAGTCTCACAGCAAACCCCCTGACTGATCCTCTGGCTATTGCAATCTTTCTTCCCCTCTTTTGCAATGCTCTCCGAGCCTTAGGTATGAGAGTTGTATTGTAGATGAATTCACTATGACTAAGCCCCACAGCACTGATTGGTTGTATTTTTCTGTAATGATTATTTTCTATTACAAAGTGAAGCTTGTTGGATAAGAAGCGAGAACTATACTTATCTGTAAGTATAAAGATAAATATGTAGAATATAATTGTTGGACAGGCTTGTCTATAAGACTCTCAAAATATGACAAGCTATTGGCATTGTTTTTGTTGTTCCCCAGGGGTTGAAGGTAATCCCTATTGCTGAAGTCAGTATGCACTTCAGACGCAGAGTTCAGAGGACCCTGAGCAGGAACTTTCATGAAAGCATCCTCCATGAGGACTAGCTTTCAGGGTACTAAGCGTTTTTATTCACGCTTCCAAAGGAGGGAAGAAACCAATAGTCCTGTCCAGGTATGATGCCTATGAACCATAACAATAGACGGCAAAGCACATACACATTGGCAATGGCCAGTCATGCTCTAATTGGACTTAAGATCTTAAGAAGAGGAAAATCATGCCTATTACAGGAGCCCTAGCTGACTGCCTGCTGAAATGATGGGTCTTGGAGAAAAACTTACAATGGCTACTTTGTTATCAAATAATTTTTTCAAAACTACAATCACAAATGTTTTAATGTATGGCTATAAAGATGCCTCAGCAGTTAAAATCACTTACTCTTCTTGCAGAGGACCCAGGTTTAGCATCCATCATCCACATGGCCAACAACCATCTTTTGCTCATTTTGGGGGGATCTGTGGGCCACTTTTTGTTTCTGTGGACACCAGGCACACACACACAGTGTAATTACATGCATGAAGACAATAATGATCAAATACATAAAATAAAGATAATTAAAAACTTTTTACATGTTTTGATGCTAACAATTTTCAAATGCTATCATCTCCGTCTTTATCATTTTCAGACCATGGTGAAATAGAAATTCCTAGGTATATGTTTCTCTACTTTCCTTACCCTGAATGTAACTATCACCATTTTTACCTTCTTCAGTGGTTCTGCTTCAAAAAATAATATGTCATTGTACTAGGCTATACCTCATAAAGCCAGTGTACCAAGGCAGTTTTGTTCCTTAATGGAGGTATCACAATTCCAGTTTTATCTAACTATAATAAATTTGATCGGTGGTTTCAGTCACATATAAGAAAAAAGTTATGAACTGGATGGATATTTGCTGACTGAAGGCTCAGTTAGTAGGATTAAAAGAAAGCAGAGCTATAAAGCTACAATAATTAGAACAGTGTCGTACTGGCACAAGGAGACACAGATATACCAGACAAGTAAAACAGGCTAGAGACTAGTCCCAGCTTTATTTGCAAGAAAGGGGCCAAGTCCATTCAACAAGTTAGGATTAGCCTGTTCAACATGTAGTGCTAGTACAAATGCATCTCTACAGGTAAAGAAATGCACAGGCTCTGTCACATCAGAAACCAAAACATGCTACAAACACACACACACATACACACACACACTCCCTTAAAAATGGCTGCAGAATTAAATATGAATCACCGTGAATATATGGTAGATTCTTAGATTTGACCCCCCAAGGCCTCAATGGGAAAACTGAAAAATGCACAAGACCTCTTCAAAATAAAGTTTCATATACCAAATTATAATATCAAAACAGAAAAAGAACGTCAGTGTATATAAATTGTTATCAATCATACATCCAATACGTGTTTATATCTAGAATATATGCAGAATTTCAACCTCTCAGTTAGAAAAAAGACCATTCAAACCCAAAATCAGCAGAGTATGTAAAGGGAGATTCATCCAAACAATAGATATGAATATTTGAGCTCAGTGTGATCCCCGAACTGTGAACTGTGAACTGTGAAATCTGGTCTTCTGTTTAGCATGGTTCAGCCCTAACAAACGCATTTAATCCTAGAACTTTCTGTACACAGAATTTAATAAAGTTAAGCCTACATCAAGAGGTGGAGCAAGAAACCAACTGACAGGGATTAAGAAGTAGGAGGGACTTAGAGTTGAAGAGTATTTAAGACAGCATGAAGGAGGAGAAAGAAGAGAAGGATGAGGGTGAGGAGGAGAAGAAGAAAAAGAGGACAATGAAGAAGAGGCTTTTAGTTCTTTAGCACCTGCAATTTAGCTCCCTAGCTCTTGGGATTTTATCTGTTGGCTTTCTACTTCTGGGGTGTTGGGTGTGTTAGCAGGCCTTTTCCTTCTGGGCCATCAACTGAGTTAGCAAGTTTTTAGCTTTGGGCTTCTGGCCGTTTCCTTCTGGGAAGTGAGCTGAGTAGGAAGATCAGCTGGGTGCTTTCTCTGCCTCTCTGAGCTAGTAGGTTTTCACTCTAGCATCTGGCTCCTGAGTCTTCACTGATAAAATAGAATGTTTGGGATTTTAATTTTTTATAACAACACAGTGTAAGCACTCCTTATTACTGTAGTGCTATGATTTTAATTAAAAACAAGTACAGGGGTAATGTACAGATATTGGAACCTTCAAATCCTGCAGGCAAGAAGATAGGATCATATTGTGGAAAACAGTTCAGGATTTCCTCAAAGAGTTCAAAAATAATCATATCATATCATATCATATCATATCATATCATATCATATCATATCATATCATATCATATTCTTCCTACTTCACTCTCAAGTATTTACTTTAAAGACCAGATATGACTTGGATGCTACACACATCAACTCACAGTGTCATTACCTGAATAAGATCAAGCCAATTAAAACACTGAGACACAGAAGGAATCCTAAGGCCCCAGTCTTTGGTGGAGAGACTTCTGGTAATTGATGAGTGTTGAGGAAGAGAGCATCAACATCCTTTGTGAATGTGACTGCTGTAGGTTGCCTGTGTGCTTGTGGATGGCCTCAAACACAAGCAAAACCAGAAAACACTGACTGAACTCAGGATGTTATTAATAACAGCAAAATAAAGAGGAAGAAGACGTGAAGTTAGGAGGGTGTTTCAGTAGAGGTGGTAAGATGGATATGATCAAAATACATTACGTCAATGTGTTAAATTTTCAAGGAATAAATAAAAACATTACAGAAGTTTTACAAGTGTAGGATATGAGCCTCAAATGACCCCATATTATAACCATATATTAATATGTATGAATTCATATATATTTATAATATGAAAATGAAAAAAGTTAAGGATAGATGGATGAAAGGCTCATGGGGATTGGATTTAGTGTAATGGGGATTATTGTTCATTGGGAACAGTTTCTCCTTGGTGTAATGGAAATATCTGCAAACAGTGAAAATGGTTCAATAACACTATGAACATAATCAGTGCTACTAAATTTTATAAATGGTTCCAACTTCTCAAATCTTTGACAATATTTGAACATTATTGCTGAAAATGCAAACTGTTAATGTGTTCAGGAAAAGAGGATAGTGTTTCCTCCAAACATTTTAAAAATAACTATGGTCTTACAATCCAACAACCCCACTCTGAGATAGACAATTCCAAGGAAAAGAAGTCAAGCTCTGGAGAATCTTGGCATTCTCGTGTTCACCGAAACACTAGTCACTGTAGCTGAAATGCGGAAACAACCCAAATGTCCTTCAACTTGAGGATAATCACATAAATATGGTGCAACTGAATTTATTCAGTCTTAAAAGGGAGAAACACTCTGTAAAATGCATGAGCAAAGATAAGCCTTGACGTCATTATGCCAAGTGAAATAAGCCAGTAATACAGAAAAAATACAGCACAATTCCACTTATACAAAGTATCAAAGATTGCCAAATTTACAGAATTAAAGGGCAGGACTGGACTGTTGAAGATAGGAGGAACAGGAAAAGGAGTTTCTAAAGAGTGGGTCAAATTTCAACCAAGCTGTTGAAACTCTAGAACTAAGAGTAAGCCCTAGGTGATTTCCTGGACAACTCAATAGCTAACAATAATATATTATATCCTTCAAATTCAAAAATATAGAATCAACAAATTGGCTCAGCAGGTACAAGTGCTTACATCCAAAACTGACTACCATACTTAATCTCTGGGATTCACATGATAGAAAGAGAAAGCTAACCCTGAAAGCTGTCCTCTGTCCTCCACATATATACTAAGGAATGTGCACAAACACACACACACACACACACACACACACTAAATATAATAAAAATTGAAAGTATAAGTGTCCTCAACTTTATCATGTGTTCTTGCCACAATAAACCTTTAAGCATAAAAAGTTTAAACCATAAAGCATTAAGATGGTAATTTGGGGTTATACAGTACAACATAAGCTATGACTATTAACTACCACTTATGAAGAAAAACTTGACATGCTTCAGGGATGGTAGCCTTCGTGAAATGGAGATAATTAATTACATATCCAATGCTCACAGTTTTTTTTTTGATTGAGAAAATGAGCTAATTTAATTTAGATATTTACATTGATGCATGTATTTAATTGCTTTATGAATGTTTAATTTCCTTTTCTTTTTTTTTAATCTTTTATTATTATTTTTTGCACACAGTTTTTATGGAAGAATGCGTGGGATCTTACACAGGAAATGTCAGTATCTTATGAGCTACCAACAGAGAAAGAGTGACAGTTACATCACTGGCTCCACTTGCTCCACTTGTTCAAGTGATGCACCTCACTACATCCTCAGCTGTCACACCTAGGGTATCTTTTGTCTAATCCCATTTCATTGTCCTTCATGACATTCCTCTGAAAGCCAGATTCTTCCTTCAACTTCTTTCACAACTGTAGAATCTAATTTGAAAGTCAGATACTGATGTGAGCATCATGCATAGATACTAGCCACACCCACTATCTTCCACTTATGCTCCTCTGCCTGGCTTTCAGGAGAGGGTAGGGTGAGGAGATGCTGAGAGACATGCATGGAGGTATTTCTACACAAGAAAGAGGAGAAAGGTAATTGGATAACTCTAGACAAAATTCAGTCAGTCATCAGCCTAATAAGTTTTGAACTTGATTGGGATTATTGACATCATAAAATCTAGGGGCCACACCCACTGAGTTGAGGGACTTATCTCAAAGACACAACAGCAGCTTATTTCTTATCCCTGTCCAGTGTTGTCCTTTAAAACAAAAACACTGAGCCATTTCTGCCAAATTCATACACACAGTTAAGCAGCATGTAAGTTTGTATCATGGATTCATTATAAAAGAGTACTCTGTTTATGGAATACAAGAAAAGAAAAATCAAAACTTTACATGATTCACATGTGCCCAGTTCTGCCCAAAGTGATTGCTAACTCCATTATCAGGGATAAAGGAATGATGATCAGTAGCTATAGAATGAATTTGAAAAAGAAGTCTATCCGTGTTCTCAAAACTACACACATATATAAAAAAAATTCACTAGAAATGTTTCTTCATCTTTAAGTTTATTAATATTTTATTTCACTGTTTCCAACACTGTGCACTTAATTAATTTCTCCTCCTGAATAATAATTTTTATTGGAGGTAACAGAAACTTTTTTCATTTTATTTTATTTTATTAATTACACTTTATTCACTTTGTATCCCCCCATAAGCCCCTCCCTTCTCCCCTCCTGGTCCTACCCTCTCTCGCCCTTCTTCACACATGAGCCTCCCCAAGTCTACTGATAGGGGAGGTCCTCCTCTCCTTCCTTTTGATCTTAGTCTATCAGATCACATCAGGAGTGGCTGCATTGTCATCTTCTGTGGCCTGGTAAGGTTGCTACCCCCTCAGGGAGAGATGTTCAAAGAGCAGGCCAATCAGATTATGTCAGAGGCAGTCCTTCTTCCCATTACTATGTAACCCACTTGGACACTAAACTGCCATAGGCTACATCTGTGCACGGGTTCTAGGTTATCTCCATGCCTGGGACTTGGTTGGAGTATGAGTCTCTGGAAAGGCCCCTGTGTTCAAATTTTCTGATTCTGTTGCTCTCCTTGTGGGATCCCTGTCCTCTCCAGATCTTACTATTTCCCACTTACATAAGATTCCATGCACTCTGCCCAAGAGTTGGCCATCAGCCTAGCTTCTGCTTTGAGAGTCTTCAGGGCAGAGCCTTTCAGGAGCCCTCTGGGGCAGGTTCTTAAGTTGTTTACTGATTGCTTCTTCTTCTGATGTCCATCCTCTTTGCCTTTCGGGAGGGGGATTGAGCGTTTTAGTCAGGGTCCTCTCTCTTGATTAGTTTCTTTAGATGTACAGATTTTAGTAGGTTTATCCTATGCTATTTGTCTATATGAGTGTGTATATACCGTGTGTGTCTTTCTGCTTCTGGGACAGCTCAATCAAGATGATCCTTTCCAGGTTCCACCATTTACCTGCAAATTTCATGATTTTCTTATTTTTCATTGCAGAGTAATTCTCCATTGTGTAGATGTACCACAATTTCTGCATCCATTCTTTAGTTGAGGGGCATCTGAGCTGTTTCCAGCTTCTGGCTATTACAAATAAAGCTGCTACAAACATGGTTGAGCAAATATCCTTATTGTGTACTTGAGCCTCTTTTGGATATATGCCTAGGAGTGGTATGGCTGGATCTTGAGGAAGCGCTATTCCTAGTTTGAGAAAGCACCAGAATGATTTCCAGAGTAGCTGTACAAGTTTACATTCTCACCAGCAGTGGAGAAGGGTTCCCCTTTCTCCACAACCTCTCCAGCATGTGTTGGCACTTGATTTTTTCATGTTGGCCATTCTGATGAGTGTAAGACAGATGATATGATAGTATATGTGAGTGACCCCAAAAACTCTACAGCTGATAAACACCTTCAGCAAAGTGGCCGGATACAAAATTAACTCAAAAAAATCAGTAGCACTCCTGTATACAAAAGACAAAAGGGCTGAGAAAGAAATTAGGGAAACAACCTCCTTCACAATAGCCATAAATGACATAAAATACCTTGGTGTAACCCTAACCAAGGAAGTCAAAGACTTGTATGAAAAAAATTTCAAGTCTCTGAAGAAAGAATTAGAGGAAGATATGAGAAGATGGAAAGATCTCCCATGCTCATGGTTTGGCAGGATTAACATAGTAAAAATGGTTATCTTACCAAAAGCAATCAACAGATTCAATGCAATTCCCATCAAATTGCCAACACAATTTTTTACAGACCTGGAAAGAAAAATTCTCAACTTCGTATGGAATAACAAGAAACCGAGAATTGCTAAAACAATCCTCTACAATAAAAGATCTTCTGGAGGTATCTCCATCCCTGATCTCAAGCTGTACTATAGAGCAACAGTTATAAAAACTGCATGGTACTGGCATAGAAACAGAATGGTGGATCAATGGAATCGAACAGAAGACCCAGAAATAAACCCACACACTTACGGACACCTGATTTTTGACAAAGATGCCAAAACCATACAATGGAAAAAAGATAGCATCTTCAACAAATGGTGCTGGTCCAACTGGATGTCTACATGTAGAAAAATGCAAATAGATCCATACTTATCACCCTGCACAAAACTGAAGTCCAAGTGGATCAAAGACCTCAACATAAAACCAGACACATTAAATCGGCTAGAAAAAAAGTGGGGAATACCCTAGAACTCATTGGTACAGGAGAAAACTTCCTGAACAGAACACCAACAGCACAGGCTCTAAGAGCAACAATCAATAAATGGGACCTCATGAAACTGAAAAGCTAAGCAAAGGACACCGTCATCAAAACAAAGCGACTGCCTACAGATTGGGAAAGAATCTTCACCAACCCTTTTTCTGACATCGGGCTAATATCCAGTATATATAAAGAACTAAAGAAGCTGGAAAGCAGAAAACCAAGAAATCCAATTAAAAAATGGAGAACAGAGCTAAACAGAGAACTCTCTGTAGAGAAATATCGAATGGCAGAGAAACACTTAAATGCTCAACCTCATTAGCCATTAGGGAAATGCAAATCAAAACGACCCTGAGATTTTACCTCACACCAATCAGAATGGCCAAGATGAAAAACTCAAGTGACAAACAGAAACTTTTATTAAGAATTACCTTATGTGACTACAAGAGCTGGGGTGGGTGGTTAGGGGGCCTCCACTATTTTGATGAATCGAGGAGAGGGTATGTGTGTGCAGAGGTGTAACTGCAAGGAGAGGAGGAAGGGGCCTAAGACCAAGATGTAAAATGAATAAACAAATTAATTATTACTTACTAAGAATTATACTATGCAGTGGCTCATAACCATCTGTAAATCCTGTCTTAGAAGACGCTAACACCTCTTCTGGAACCTGTGGGTACTGCATGCACATGGTGCACACACATGCAGGCAAAATACTTATACATATAAAAGAAAAAATAGAGAAAATGATTTTTTTTAAAATTATTATGCTATGGGAGTAGGGCAACTTCTCAGTGAGTAAAAGTACTGGTTGCCCAAACCATGAAGCCTTGGATTCACTTTCCCAGAACCTATATAAAAGCTTGATATAATGGATCTGCTGTCTATTATTGTGGGACCCCAGAGAGATATGGGTATGAGACAGGAGAATTGATGGACATTTTTAGGATGAGTGATCTGGAGTGCATTTCAAACAATGTGGAAAAGCAAGAAGCAACATATGAAAGTTGTCTCTGATCACATGTACACCATCACATGTGCTTAAGCCCCTCCTACACTAAAAATACACATTCACACTTACCTCTCTAGACATTATGTGCACATACAATTTATAAAAGGAAGTGTAAAATTTTCCAACTCAAAAGATCAAGTTTTAAGGACCCCAATACCTTTAGATTAATGCCATTTCATTTCATCGATTAAAGAATCACTTTACTGGGAGGAATGCCTCATGTAAGTTGCTCGAATAAACAAAAGTTTCAGGATTCTACTATCAGGTGTAGTTGGATGTAGGAGTTGATAGACAACCTCAGACCTTATCTCTGTTTGTTTAGTGCCAGAGCCCACGAGCAGAATGGAACATATCTTGACTGGGGAGTGAGGATTGAAAGAAAATTAATAAACCAACACACTACACATGGAATCTGTTCGAGAGGGCTTCCAGTTGAAACTGTCACACCAACTTATAATTCCTTTCCATAGTCAGAGCAAAGCACCTCGGTACAATGAAGGGGTTCACGGAGAAGTGTTCATCCTCACACAAACAAAAGGAAGTAAAACACCCTGCTTATCCCTGACTCCGAGTGAAGGCCAGGGTGAAAACATGTTTGTTTGTTTTTTAGTTTGTTTGCTTGTTTTTGCTGAGTGCTCAAAAACAAAACAGCCTGCCCTACAAATGGCTCTTCATGGTCTCCCTTTTTTATATTTTTAAAAATTGACCATAACTTAAGAGCTATGGAGCAGAAGATTGTGCCTATCATAGGCTGTCTATCGTGAAAGGTATATTCTTACCCTTCTTTGACTGCCAACCTCTGCTAGGGTAGACACTGAAGTTTAATCTTATGCAGATCAGCTTTAACATTCTAAAAGGCCTTGTGAAGGTTTAAATTATCACTGGTAGGAGACATGCTCCTAATAAGAATAATAAGCCAAATCCTATAACATTCCATTAAAGTGACTTAAAAGATGACCACTTATCAGAATACCAAGTCTAAGAAACATTCACAAGAACCACCATAAAAGGTTGTCGAACAACCAGAATCTGTTGTCCATTTCAATGCCTAGTGATACAGTTTGTTAGTTTACATTGATGGCAAGAAACATTAAAGTTTGAATCTTGAATAAAAACGTTAACATTTC
The DNA here is from genome assembly GCF_907164565.1 of Psammomys obesus. NCBI lineage: Eukaryota > Metazoa > Chordata > Mammalia > Rodentia > Muridae > Psammomys > Psammomys obesus. The sequence goes on along the minus strand of NW_026596101.1, from coordinate 7,025,839 downwards.
CAAACAACAAAGCATAAGGAGAATATACGTAGGCAGTTACAGGGCCTCCCAAGTGTTTCTGTAGCAAGCTTCCAAATATAAGTCTACTGAAAACCAAAATCAGACCAAAGTCCCATACTCAGTCCTCTTTTTCATTATTTTTGTTTTTCTTGAGAATTGTCCTGATTACCAATAAAGTCCAGTCACATTGTATCTAAGAGGTTTCTCTGCACAACATCCCCTTCTGGGAGCAGAATGAAACAAAGGTGGGTCAGGAGCATAAGCCAAATACAGCTCTCTATTCATCATCAGGACAGAATTCACCCTGGTTAGCAGCAAGAACAACTTCCTTCTGGGGAACATCTCCAACATCGCACCAACCTTTCTGTGATCCATCTGGCTCCTTCTGCATCCTGCAGAAAAACACAAACATGTCCTCTTCCCCATATTAATACAGGGTCAGGGCCCTGACATATTCCAGTAATGGGATCTTTCCATTTTACAAAGAAATAATTATCTTTGGTATTAGGGTGCCAAAATCGATCAGCTGTAGAACTGCCTTCTATATCCACATTCAAAAATGTAAAATAAAGAAAGCCTGGTTAAGATCCGGGGATATGACTCCCCTTTTATATTTTGTGCACATTTTTTAACATATAAAATGACGAATAATCTATAACCAAAATATATGGAACATGTTAAACTTATACATTCAAAACAGAGAGACAAAGACCTTCACTATTTGTTGAATCTGATTTTTTATGACCATAGAAGCTTTGTAGCAGAATTAACCATATGCTTTCTTACTGGAAAGAAAGCTTTTTTTTTCCTAGCTCAAGTGATTTTAGCTGTTGCTTGACACTGCTCAGCAAATTCTTACTTCCATAACAAATGATCTTCTCCTGTCAAACATTCTCTTGCTAATTGCTTCCAGTCCCCTGAGTAGAGAGTCTCAGTAGACAAGGACTCTAACACAGCTTGAGTAAAAGGTGCTATAGGACCATATTAAGAACATTCAGTTTTCAATTTTTTTAATTGTTTAAAAGGTATCAATTAATAGGATCATGGACTCTCACCATATCATCCTGTTCATCAGGTTGCTCTATAATTTGAAAACCATAAAACTCAGTTATATCTTCTTCTTTCTGCCTAGCTTATTCTTCCTCCAACTCTGCAACCTCATCAGAATCTAAGTCATCCTCAAAGTCTTCTCCTAACAAGAAATTATTATCATTAGGAGGGACATATAAGTCTTCTGAAGGAGCCGATAGTTTAATCTCATTTTGTCTCAAAGCCTCCCACCTTTCATTCCTCTTTCTCTCTAACCCTGAAAGTTTCACTTTCTCAGTCCTGTGCCACAAATATAGACTATTCCTAATTTAGTTCCATACAAAAAAACATGAGGATACTGCCTTGTCCCTTTTTTACTTTTGATTTTACTCACTGTGCCCTTTTCTCTTTAATTTATGATCTTGCCAACACCTTTAATGATCTTTACTTTATGAGCTCGCCAACACACACAGTGTCCTTCACTGCTTCCCTGTATCTCAAGGTCCTCTTTGGGCACCAAACTGCTGGAGCCAGCAGAGTGGAATAGTTTTTGAATGGGGAGTGAGGACTGAAAGAAAATTAATAAACCAACACACTACACATGGGATCTGTTCTAGAGGGCTTCCAGTAAAAACTGTCATACCGGCCTATTCCATAATCCCTTTTCATAGTCAGAGCAAAGCACCTCAGTACAATGAAGGGGTTCATGGAGAAGTAAAACTTGTTTATCTCAACCACCCTCATACAAACAAAAGGAAGTGAAACAAAAGGAAGCAAAACATCCTGCTTATCCCTGACTCCAGATGAAGGCCAGGATGAAAGCAAGTTTTTTCGCTGAGAGCTCAATAACAAAGCAGCCTGACATGCAAGCAGCTCTCCACAGTTTAGTCTCTTTCTTTTTTCTTATTCTAGTTGGTTTTATTTAGAATTGCATTTTCTTAAGAATCCATTTTCCAATAGATGCTTAAAGAATTCAAGCCACAGCCTGGTGCGGTGGTGGTGCACAGCTATAATTCTAGCACTCAGGGATGCAGAGGCATGCAGATCTGCTTTAGTTTGAGGCCAGTCGGGTCTACAAAGCAAGTCCAGGAGCCAAGGCTATACAAAGAAAGCCTGTATCAAAAACAAAAACAAACAAACAAACAAACAAACAAACAAAAAAACCCAAAAAGAATTCAAAGTAGAGTGTTGGTATAATGTTCTTTTAAAATGTATACACCTTACCCTTGTTCATTTAAATGCTGATTTCCCGCCCGCCCCCCACCCCCCCAACCACTCTTTGGTTTAAATCCTGACAGTGCATTGTGACACTTATTCTAAGCATCCTGTCTCAACTCGGTGTAAACTTCCAAATAAAGCAACTAGACACAATGTTGAGCAGGGAAAGGAAGTAGGTGGGAAAGGGAGGGAGCCAGAGGACAGGAAAGAGGGGAGAAGTTGCAGGACAGACAGGAAAAAGTGGGAGGAGAAAGGGTGAGAGAGGAGCTAGAAGAATGGAGCTGGAGGAGAGATCTTAGAACTATGTGGAGATGGACTGGACATAATATTTCACAAAAAAGCAAGTATATTATGGGAAATCTAAATGTTAGGAAACTATGAGTGTTTGGAGGTTTAGGATGGAATAAACATTGCCCAGCATTGTGTTTTAGGTTAACTAAATAAGCCCAGTCTCTGTGTGGTGATTTGGGTATATAGCTGTTTAGAATTAACAGCAAGCATTACCAAAAGATAATTATTAGTAAAGATTAACCATCACAGCGTTAGAATTAGAATTGTTAGAATTGTTCTAGTACTTTTCATTCTACAAACACATAAGGGTTAGGGAAATATACTATGCCAACTGGTGAGACTTGGGCCACACAGCCTTACCCTAAGAAGGGGGACTATATTCTGACTCAAAATAGGAAGACTCAAAGTAAAAGAGAAGACTTCATAAACCCAAGCTACTGTTTCCAGAACACCAAATGCTGAGTAAGCAGAAACAATCCCAACTTTCCAAGGTAAAATACTTGTTTTCATCACAGAAAACCACTTAGAGTTCCCATTTTGGTTTCTCACAGTGAGTAAGACCTCACTGCAATCCAGTTAGCTCTCCGTGTTGCTGCTTCTCCATCTGTGCTGTTGGAATATGTAGTCACCGGGTGGGTAGGCATGCTGTTTACATTTAATGCTGCTAAAATGCTCAGGGCGGAAACAGGCTCTATGAATGTATCAGTAAAAAGAGAGAGGCATTCCCCAGTTTCCATGAGAAGCCAGCTGCCCGAGATACATCAAGTGCTCTAAAAGAAATGCTAATTTCTCTTCCTTCTTCACCAAATAGTTTAAAAATTGCTTTCCCACATCCCATATTTTAGGGGTTATATTTTATCACAGAATGTCTGCACATCAGTCACTTGACTTTCCAAAGGTTATCATAACAACTTTTTTTTTCTCCATTCCACAGAGCCTCTTCAAGAGAGTGACAGCAGAGTTGGTTAGCATTCCAGCACAGTGACAAAATTCTCTTTGCCCTCACTCTCAGACCTCAGAAAAATTGATTTTGTTCACGTGCCTCTGATAAAAGAAGACAGTAATTTAGATTTTTTTTCCTCTGTCTTCTTGAGAAATAAAAAGAAGTGGTTTGGGTTAAAGCTATAAATTCCTCCTGTTTAGTCACAGAAACAAAGTCTGGGTCTTAACAGCACACCACAGTCTGGGTGAAAAGAGGCGTTGTGAGGATTCTCCCTGAATGGGCTGCTGTAACCTCCACCTGGAGGTTGATCAATAAAACAGGAGAGGTTAGAAGAATTATTAATGTGCAGAGAGAAGAGCACAGAACAATGGGAAAGCCAGCGCCGTTCAACTCTTCTGGTGATTTCTCTCATAAACCTCCACATGAAATGGCTGACATGAAATGAATTCTCTCCCATAGCTGCTAGTACAGGCAGAGGTCGGGTCAGTATGCTTCTCATGTAGTGAGCTCCATCCTTATTTGTGGTGCTGGCCTTTCAATTTTCCTATTTGCACCTTTACTTTTTGCTTTCAGTGGTGAATATAGTTTTGGAATAAAGTTTTTAATCAATGAGATAGAAATATAATTTTCATAAAAGCAGAATTTAGTAAATACTAAAGAATAATAATGTAAAAGAAAGAAAGCTGCCAAACAGATTAAGAGTTGCATACTTTTAATTGGTTATAAAGGCTGGAGATGTAGCTCAGTGTTTAAAAGCACTTGCTGCTCTATCATGAGGATCAGAGTTCAAGTCCCATCACCCATGTCAGGAAGTTCATGAATGCATAACTCCAGCTCCAGAGGATGCAATTTTCTGGTTTCCATAGGTACCCACACACGGGTACATACATTCACACAAATAATTTTCTTAAATTGATGTAGCGACAGATGATTTGTACTCTCCATGGCCAGTTTTCCAAATGTCTTACATTGTCAAATAACGTCATATTCACTCTAAGTTGGATGCTAACTGCCATATGATAAACGAGGAAACCAAGGCACAAGCAGAAGTTGCAGAAATGCCCCATGCTTATAATTGTTGAGATGAGTGGATAGGTTAGTTTGAGAGTTTATTTGAAAAGTGTTAGTAATCATATCTGAATAGATGAATAGGATGTACTGAGTGTACACTTGAGTGCTCACATTTAAAAAATTATAAAATGTTGTGTTTCAGGAGATGGTTCCGTTTTTAGGAGTATACACTGCTCTTGCAGATGACTTGAGTTCAATTCCCAGTACCCATATCTAGAGGTTCAAAACTGCTTAAAACTCAAGCTTCAGAAGATCCCTTACTCCCTTCTGGCCTCCATAAACACCTGCACTCATGTGCCCATATCTATATATAGACATACACACATATCATTAAGTTTCTTAACCTAAAAGTAAGTATATAAATACTTAGAAAAGGGATAACAGTTGGTATTTTGTTTTAGGACAAATAGTTTATATTGAAAATTGCTTCATTATGTTTTGTACTACACATAGTCTATTGACCACCTTAACTTGAAGGTTGTACTTTGTGTTTTCAATTCAACTTTAACAGTTGCTCACAGATGGAAGCTCCCTTTTTTCCCAGCCTTCTTCTCCATCCTATTTGTCAGTAAGTGGATACACTCACATGCACAGAGAGAGAGAGAGAGAGAGAGAGAGAGAGAGAGAGAGTAAAGGAGCAGAGAGACAAGGCAAGAAGATAGGAGGAGAGGAGAGAAGAGGAGAAATATCCAGGAGTAACCCCACATACCTTTTTTTGTTCTTCCCAAGCTGGTTAAGTACATGGACAGGGTTATTTATTTTTGGTGACTTTTGCTTTCTTAACTACACTTTCCTTTCATTTCTCCCTTTCTACCATCCTTACCAATCCAATAAATACTTTCAGCATCTCTTGCTGTACTCTTATAACAGTTTCTGAACTGGTATGTCTTCCTTCATTCTTAACACTCTTCTCTTTGTAGGACTGCCCTATTCCATTCAAATAACTACCTATGAGTAGTATAACTGTACTTTGACCCCACTTTTAATTATTTAGTTTTAGCTTTTCATAATGAGGGGCAATTTAACTACTTAGGATTAAACATAAGATGCTGAGTGATCTGGACTACATACCCTTACTTCACCCACACAAAGCATAACTTTGTGTTGACTCCCTTTACTCCTCAAATGCATAGACTTCTTGTTCCTACATCATATATAGTTGTGTATTGCTTGAAGACAGGAATGTATGTTGAGCATTATATCACTGGATGGCCCTGTCATTGGGCAAACATCACCAAGTGTGCTTGCACAAATCATGCTGAGGTATGCCACTCACTCAACACAGCCTCTTGGTGCAATCAGCAAGCTTTGAGAACAGAAGATCTCCAGTATGCTGCCAGGTAACCCAGCAGTTTTCCAGTAATAATTGTTATGTGAAGACAAATGTATGATGGAAAAGAAACCTATAGTAGAGTCAGTATATAATTGTTGACTATCTTTTACTATACGTAAATGTAATGCTGTACTTTATCTGATTATCTTCCCAGATTCTTTTAGACCAACCTCACCACAAAGACTCAAACAATGTGCTGCACATCAGTGCTGAGGCAATTATGATGTCATGAGGTGATAGGAATTGCTTTAAGCCCCATTATGAGGTTATGGGACCGTAGGGATATAAGCAGTCCATCAATAAGCAAAATAGCAAATTACGTGGCATGTGACCATACTGTCTCCCTCTTCACAAATGTTCTTCCATCTGTCTGAAAATCCTTCTGCTGGACTTAAGCCTTTCTATCCATGAGCTCTCAAACTGAGCCTAGCAGCCATTTGTTATTCAACGCATTCTTATTCAGCATATCTTATGCATCAATCATTTTGCAGTGCTGGTGATGTAAAAGTAAACTTACATAGACCTAGACCCTGCAGAGCTCAGAAACTTTTTCCGAATTACTGCTTCAGCAGCATACACCCCAGATTCAAGTCCAGACAATTCAGGGAAGATGTACTCATGGTCCCTCAGTCTGACAAACTTATAGTCTATGAAGAGACTCCCTAAAAAACTGACACTTGCAAGAAATGAAAGAGTGAAGAAGTTATTTTTTTTATAGAACCAAAGATATTTATGTATTTTTGGGGTAAGTTGCAAGTGAACCTGAAATAAACTGCAAGATGAAAAGAAAAAATACTTAAGTAATTCAAAAAAGTGACTCCAAATCTTAACACTAACAGAGGCAGCCAGGACAGCCTTTAGAGATTTTAGCGAGCCCCTTGGAAGGAGGCCAGTAAATAGATAAAGAACATTCAACTTTCTCCAAGGTCTGTGGAATCCCAAATTGCATCTTTTCGTATGGACTGTCTTATAGAAGGAAATGATTCCAGAACAATTTCAAATCAAGCATGCAGAAATGTAAGGAGTAAAGGGCTTTTCAGTCTTTCACACGGAAACATCTCATCATTCTCACCTGAAAAAAAAAATCGGGACAATGAAGACATCTAACTCTTCAGATCTTAAGAAAGTTAAATCACTTTAATGCACGGGACATGCATAGGAAGGGGCTTGGCACATGCCATATTGTGCAGGTATTATCTTAGACCACCATGGCCCCTATTTCCTATCCCCATTATTAATTCTATGAATAGTTACCAGAAATGTGTAGAAACCAACAGGAGACAGCGGGGAAGAAAGGTTCTGTGTTCAGCTAATTAAAATAAGAGTAGATTAGGAGAACTTCGGGACTCCTGGTTGAAACAGAGGTTTGATTTCTAACTTCACCAACTTTCCCAAACACATAACAGAAAGCAGAAAAATGAAACTGAAACCTCCTTACTAGACTCACAATGATCTCCTTGCTTGTGTGAGCATGTGGTGTGCAGGACTAGATTTTTTTTTTTTTTTGAAGATGGGTCATGGCCTATTCTGATAGCAAAATCCCTTTTAGAAATCATTATTATGCAGTCTCTTCCATATTATAACAGAAAATAAATTCTGGTAAGCAAATTATCTACCTTACTTTAAACAAATGTCATTGAACTGGTAATCATGGTGAACTGGGACATTTCACACAGATTTAAATTAGCCCTAATAAAGAAAAAGTGAAAACAATACCATCTTTTGCTATGAGGCTTAAACAGTCTGATATTTATATTCTAGAGATCGTGTCTCTCGAAAAGGTAGCTGAATTAAATAGGAAAAATAATGAAATCAAGTATATGCATTGTCATGTATCTGGCTCACTTTCAGAGTTATTTTGAGTTAATTCAAATATGTAGAAATAAATACATGCGGGGCTCAGGCACCAAATAGCAAACAGATGGGCAGAGGAGTCTGTCTCAGTTCAGCAGTATGAGTTCCAGAGACTGCTGAATAGTGCTGCTCAGCACATGTGATACACAGAACAGCCTCATCCTCCACATCTCACTCAAAGATACACAGCTTAGCAGGGACAGGTGATATTGGGACATATAACTGAGTCCTCACCTCAGGCTAAAATCATAAGAATGGTTGGTGTGAGTAAACACTGAGAAGGTAGAAAGGTAGTGAAGGAATCTAAAGGGTATTTCTATATGGGAAAGGTCAAAGCTCAACCATCCCCACGGGGGCTCAGATATCTTTATCTATAGCCTTCTGTCAGTCTCCTTTCCAGAAGTCCCAGGACTCTGAGAAAATGGGCCTAGATTTCATGAGGCAAACTATAGCCTGGAGCTGGGAAGATGGTTCAGTGGGTAAAGTGCTTGCTGTGCAAGCATGAGGACCTGAATTTAATCCCCAGAACACACAAATCCAGAAAGAGCTGCTCACTTCTGTACCCACACAGCAGAGAAGCAAAAACTGGCATTTCTCGGGGCCTTGCTGGCCAGCCAGTATAGTTAGTTTAGCTCTAGACAGAGCAAGAGAAAAATAAGGTAGAGAGTGATACAGGAAGACACTCAAGGTCAAACTCTGATCTCTGTACAAACCTTCAACATGCATGCATGTGCGCGCGCACACACACATACACAAACACACACAAAATGCATTCCACACTGTGAATTACAACAGAGAAGTTCCTAACTCATTTAACCTACTCCCACCAGCAATAAATCAAACAGGAAATCTCAATGGATGTAAGTGTATGCCTGTGTGTGTGTGTGTGTGTGTGTGTGTGTGTGTGTGTGTGTAACAGCAGAGGCTATTTACATTTTAAAAATCTTGTTTAACAATTAAATAATTAGTGCCTTCTTGGTCTACCATGCCTAGATTCTTTTCCACCACTTGTGAAAATAGCCAACAATCAGCTTAAAAGATTTCCAATAGAAATCATGGCAGGCTAGGAGTAAATAATTCAAGTACCCCCAAAGAGAAATTAATATGGCTTCCTCTGCAACTATAATCTGTAGAGTGAATCTCATGAGGAAGTGTGGCTTGTAGAATTCTCATGGTGTTCCTTCTACCTGTGGCAGACACCAATGTGATTGTGCCATTTTGTGCATAAACCCTTCAGTGACCAGCCATCTCTGAAAAGCAAGAGGGCAAAAATTCTTAAGTGCTCTAAGAGATTGGAAGAAGATGGAGACAGTTAGAGCTTGACTCCTCTTGCTGCCTGTTCCTTTATTACTATGCCTGGATCTTTTGTTTCTCTTTCTGTCTCCAAATGACCAGGTTTTACATCTCAAAGCCTCTCTCTCCATGCATTAGATAGTTTGGGACACCATTACCATTGAACACTCTAGAAGCTCTTCCTTTATGGGTTCCTCACGGTTGTAATCATTTGTTGCTTGTTGCCTTAACACATGTCCTCCTAATAGACTGGACAAAGAGTTAGCTTACAGATAAAAGGCTTGAGCATATCTTTGGTAGGCAACTATATGGTTACTGATGAATGTGACGAGCAGGGGTGACTGCTCAGAAAATGCTCTGGTGTCCCAGGAGAAAAACCAAAGTGTAGTGACATGGGAAACCTATGAGAAAAATGAATTGTGGGTTCCTCCCTTGTTTTATCCAGATAGAGACAAACAATGAGGCATCCTAAGAAAATTTCACGGCCCACCATTGAGTTCAGTATGCCCTTGATGTTAAAGTATTAATGACATTGACATCTTCAGTTTCCAGGTATCTATTTGTGCTGGTTAGGCTTATGTCAACTTGATGTAAACCAGAGATATTTTAGAAGAAGAAACTGCTATTGAGAAAATACTCCCACTATGTTGGCATGTGAGCAAGCTCACAGTGATTTTCTTCATTGATAATTGTTGTGAAAAGGCCCTCCTCACTGTGGGTGTTGCCATCACTGTGCTGGTGGTCCTGGGTTCTATAATAAAGCAGATTGAACAAGCTAGGAGGAGCAGGGGAGTAAGCAGCATTCCTCCATGGCCTCTGCATCAGTTCATGTCTGCTTGAGTTCTAGCTCTGACTTCCCTCAGTGATGGACTGTTACTTAGAAATAATATATAAGATGTAACATGAAAACAAACAAACAAACAAAAAATCTTTTGCTCTCTAAGTTGCTTTTGGCCATAGTGTTTTATCACAGCCAATGAAACCCTAAGACACTATTCAGAAGTTTCTCAAAGTAAGTCATCTCAATAAACAAATGACAATATTTTCTAATGTAAATCTCAAAAATCTTTAGAACATACTGAAGATGGCCCAGCATTCATCTGAATATGGCTATATGATTTTTAAGTTTTACCAAAAAAGAGAAAAAATGAATGATAAAATGAAACAGAACTAAATCATGGCAGATCACAAAAGATGCTGACAAAGAATAAATTCTAGAACTGTAACTGCTTCTGTGTGAAGTGGCTGTACTCCAGTTTGGTCATGACACATTTCCAAAAGAATAATTCCTTATGTTTAATTCATAACTTTAAAATACTTATTTATTTATTTTGTGTGTAATGCACACACACGTGTACATAAAGGATGCATGCATGTGCCACATGTGGCTGGATGGGCATGTGTGGAGGGAAGAAGAGGGTTTCAGATTCTCTGGAGCTGGACTTAGAGACTGTTGTGAGCCACCAGAGGTGGGTGCTTGGGGTGAAACCTGGGTCCTTTGTAAGAGAAGCAGGTGCTCTTCACCAGTGAGCCTCCTTTGTAAGAGAAGCAGGTGCTCTTCACCACTGAGCCATTTCTCCATGCCTAATTTATGAATTTACCTAGATAAGTTGCAAATTTATCTAAAATTAAAGTACAATATTAAAGGGTTTTGAAAATCATATCGGTTTATTCATGAGTCCCAGAATAAAGTTAAATTAAAAGGGTGAAATAGGCATGTTTAAAACTCCAGCTCAACCAATCAGTGTCTGATCCAATGGATGGTAGTGAAGTTATTGTGCAGTTTTGCTACATATGTTGTTAATAAAATTAACATTAATAAAATTAATAAACTATAAAGTCTACTATGGCCTACTGCTAATTCTTTAGCATGAACCCTGTAATAAATTCATTTATAAAAATTATTTGAGCCATTTAAGTATTATTAAACCATGACAAACTGAAAATGTGTTTTCTCTCTGTGGGCTCAGATGCATGGGAATAAAGCTGTTATTTTGTAAGCTAGGCATTTGCGCTGGCAGCCCAAGTTATTACAGTGGTGTTTCCTGTCACCACCTAGCAAAGAGAGTTAAATCCAAAAAATATGACTACCATCCTATGGAAAACTAGTTCGTAATATGCTCTTCATTCCTACTCATCTGTCAGGAAACTGCTGTCTTTTTCTCGAATTTAAATATAATTAAAAACTCTTCCCTATTTTGCCATTTTCTGCCTTCCCTGTGGATACCTTGATATATGATCCTTGCTGGGAAGACTGGGAAGAGTAAAAGGGAGAAACTTCCATCACTAGCCTTTTCTTGGCTCAAATCTGACCCACCGTCAGCCTTGCCTTGGCTCAAATCTGCAACTTTTATTATGTACTGTTACCAAAGCTAGAATCAGGTCTTGTGACCTTTGGGAACTTCCTCTAACAATCTTATTTATGGGCATTTTTCCAAAATGATATCATATATCTATTGAAAATACTTCATTCTTATGTAAAAACTCTTAAGCGTGGTGGGGAATGTACTTTTACATCTGGTCCTTCTTATTAAAAAAGGCTTGAGAAAAATCATAAGTGTCCCAACAGCACTCAAAGAAAAAATTAAAAAACTGATTGAAACTAGGGTTAAAACATATACCCAGACGCTGAAGCTTCTGTCTTTCAGTCTGATTATTTTCCATGCAACAGCTATAAGAATCAGAAAACACATCCCAGGAAGAGGATATGAAGAATCATAACATATTTTATATTCTTAAGAACATAAGTATTTAGAGAAATAAGTCTAAAACCAATTCTCTTTCCTAGTTATCATCTGTATTTACTGCTCTCCTGGAGTGCCTGACAGATATATTTATTTAATCTTTGCTGCATTCTTGTCTGTAGAGTCAAATTAAGGGGGAGACAGCTGGACAGCTGCCTGGGACATCAGCTCATAAAGCACATTGCACCATCTCTGGAATAAAGTATAAGCAAGCCGCTAGTTAGCTCAGCTTTCCACGGGAGACTACTAACATAATTGGCAGAAGGAGACAACATGTTCAAGTGGAAATTGGGAAAACACTTTTCCTGGTGCTGAACTTCTCAGTTGAGTTGTTCTGCAAAGAATAATTGCAAATTGCATGTTGCAATTACAGACTCCTCCAGCAGCCTTGAGACAAGCCAGCTGACACTCGGGCAACATGCTCATACATCATGTTTGATGTATGGCCAAACATTCAGCTGTTTTCTCACCAGAAAATGGGCACTGTACTTTATTAGCTCCACTTCAACTTGAGGAATCTAAGCCCAACATATGTGATAATTGTATTTTATATAAAATGGAAGCAAGAACAAGAATGGAGAAAGGATAGGAGGCAACTTATCAGTTGAAAAGACAGAGAATCTGAAGCTGGGGTTATATTTTGAACAAAACATCAAGCACATACTCCATACAATATATGCCCCTTCGTGATTCTTCTCTTCCTGGTTTGGGCAATAATTACTATCTACTTAAGGGTGATGGGAGTGGGTGATAAATGGTTAAAAACAAACGACCCCCCCCCCAAATTTCAAATAACTTTAAAAAAAATGTCTCATCAATAGAAAATTCATTTAATTACCATCACTGGTGAACAAATGTCACCGTTTTTATGAACATAAAATTAAAAGGGCGATCCCATGTTTTTAGAGTGGCATGCCCACCCTTCTCATGCTTGATAGTGCTTGATACATGTAATGTAAGTTTGTCTGGATTATTCCTGATACAACAGACCTCTCAAGAGGCTGAGAGATAATTCTGTTTATACAGGATTCTTGAAATTGAGCAACACCCCATCACACTCCTGGATAGCTGAAAACTGCCAAGCTCCCTTTCATTTCTGAATATATATAAACACACATCAATCTTACACTTGGCTTATAGGCGTTATCATGCAGAATACATGATGTGCAATTAGCAAACAGATAAGAAAATAGAGAGGCAACCCAAAAATATGGCTATTAATATTATTTGAGGTTCTACGTACTTTGAAGATCTAATGAGGGTGTTCTATAGCTGCTTTTAACCATAGTATACTTACAAACCAAATCTAAGGTCCTTTTTCAGAGAGTTTATGAGTCCCTGAAGCCCACGTACAGGTCCATAAATTAGCATCAAAGCCCATATGAACACTGCAATGGTGGAACAATTATTAAATTCATGCAAACATTGATTTAGATTCTGACCATGTATCTCATTATCACAAAATGACAATGGACACATTAACACTGTCAATACCAGAATACTCACCTTAAGCTAGAAATAGAAATGTCTGCCTTGAAGGATCATGTATAATTAGAAAAAGATCATTTTTAATGAGGACTCACCTATCAGCTGTACTTTTTCAGTTATCATGAAAAAGATGACAGCATGGAAAAAATTGAGGTACTATGTACAATTCTGACTAGAATTAGAAGTTAGAATTATATTCAATATAACGTCAATCATTCCAATATTAAGTGATTCTCTCAGTGGAACTGACTTTTTTTCTGCTGTGATATTTTCTTTATTGAAAATGTTCATCTAGAAACTAAAAGACCATCTATTCTTCACAACATGGACAAAAGAGACTTAGGGTTGTAATATAGCCATCCTACCTGTGCCAGTACACACCTGACAGGAAACCATCTCATGTATGAAAGGATGTGGAAAGAACAAAGCATGGACAGACCTGTGGTTGAGCTCTATACTTGTTTTACGTTGAGTGGACCAAGAACTCCCATTGAGAACTGTCAATCCTATTGGTCAAGATCTTTATTAAAGAATGCAATAAAATATCCCCCCTTCTTTCATAAGACACTCTGTGCTCTGCCCAAAGTTTGGCTGTGAGTCTCTTCATCTATTTCGATCCCCTATTGGGTGGAGCCTTTCAGAAAACATCTATAATAGGTTCCTTTCCTGTCCCCTCTCTTCTACTGCTTCTGTGTCTACCCTGTTTGCCCTTCTGAATGAGGATTAAACTTCTTCCCCAGGGTCCTCCTTGCTGGTAAGCTTCTTTAGGTCTGTAGATATTCGTTTGTCTAGCCTATATTATATGGCTAATATCCACTTATAAGTGAGTATATACCATGTGAGTCTTTCTAGTTCTGGTTTACCTCACTCAGGATGACCTTTTCTAGTTCTATTCATTTACTTCCAAATTTCATGATTTCCTTACTTTCAATAGCTCAGTAGTATTTCTTTGTGTAAATGCAGCACAATTTCTGTATCCATTCTTTGGTTGAGGGACATCTAGGTTGTTCCAGATTCTGTCTATTACCAAATAACATTAATTATTTTTTTACATTTATGCATTTATTTACTACTTTTGTTTGAGAGGAGAGTCATGTGCCATGGCACATGTGTGGAACTGAGGGGTCAGCTGTGGTAGTTAATTCTCTCCTTCCACCATGTGGGCCCCAAGAACCAAACTTAAGTTATACTCAAGTCATTGGATTTAGCAGCAAATTCCTTTTCCCCTTGTGCCATCTCACTGGCCCAAGCCAAAAAAAGTCTAAAATGTCTTTAGCACTCTTTATACTGCTTAATACAAAGAAATTTCTACAGAAAATATAGTTTTCTATTAAAAAGGCAAGTTAAGAACTAAAGGTTTCAAAGTTCACTCAAGGTCACTTCTTGCACCAAAGCTTTCAGATTCAATATTCCTCTCAACACAAATGAAATTTCTAGAACAAGGAAGCGAGAGATACCTAGGATATGAAGGCTGTTCTGATATATATCACATCTCAGCCACTGTACCGGAAGGATTCCTGCAAATCTGTCACGGCATCTTGAACACATTCTTCAAATGGCAAAGAAATTCTCTGCAACAAGCTCCAGGGAAGCAACACAGCACACTGCAGCCCTTTTGAGTGAGTCTGGGGTGTGGAGATAGAAATGGGCAGTTATGAAGATGAGCTAAGGTGAGAAATGAGACCAAAGCACCTGGGGCACCAAGTGTCATTGAAAAATAAAATAGGAAAATATAGCTACTGGTCTGAAGACTTTGAAACCTATACTTCTTAAAAGAAATATAGAAAGATCCCTACCTGTGGGGGATAAAATCCTTCTCACTAATCAAATAATGTGTAGGTCCTGTTTGAAAGCAGTAATTAGTTGGTTCTTGGCGATAACATATCACCCCATAAGTCACATCTACTACCTGTGTGCAAAAACAGATTTCAAATACACTCTATCCCCCATTCCCAGATTAGCTGCCTGAAAGCACAAAAATTAGGCCTCCTCCGTGTGAACCTCCCTGCACCCTGTTCCAGTTCTCTGCAGATTCCATTTTTAATGATAGCTGGGATGTCTCGAGCGTGTTGACAGAAGCTGCTCTGTCAAAAGTGCCAGGGAGAAAGACTGAGATCTGGATTTTTTTTTTCTTCTCCCACACTGTAAGGCCGTGTTTGGTGTCTGTGTGCTTTCATGATTAAAGAATAAAGCAGACAAGCCTTTTTCCATTTTCTTTTCCTATTCGCCAGAAATGGGATTTTCTTTTCTTACTAGAGGACTCATAAATGTCATGTTTGAATTTCAAAAACTATACAGGCAAATGTGTCTTCTTGTTTTGTCATGGGAAACCCTGGGTGGCTGCATGCAGCCTGACCCCTTCAGATGACATAATATCAGACAGACATTGAGTAAATAAATCCCTGGGTTGGAGACCACAGAGAACAGAGTAAGTGAATAAAGACAGGTCAATACTAACAATGCTGAAAAAATGTGTGTGTGAGAGAGAGAAGGGGGGGGGGAGAAAGAGAAAGAAGAGAGACATGGGAGATTACAATATATTATGGAATTATACACATGCATGCTACTATGAAAATCAGAGGACAAACCTTAGGTATCTTCCATGCTTTTTTCTTTTCTTTTTTTTTTAAATTAATTTATTATATATTACAATTTATTCACTTTGTTTACCAGCTATAGCCTCCTCCCTCATCTCCTCCCACTTCTACCCTCCCTCCCTCTCCTCCCACTATGTCCCTCCCCTTTTTGAGACAGAATCTCTTTGTGCTCTATGCCAGGCCATCTGACCTGGGAGCTTCCAGAAAGTCTCCTGGCTCCTTCTCCCATCTCATCATAGGAATATAGGACGACAGGCAAGTGTTGGGGTGCCACCTTTATATGAATTCTAGGGATTCAAACTCAGGTTCTCACACTCACATCCCAAGTCTTCATTCACTGAGCCGGCTCCTCAGTCCTCTGGAAGGACGATTACAGCTGTGGAGGTAACAGTGCTTACTTCTAGGTTGAGAGATGATGACAGGTATATCACCAGGAGTGTTATATGCATTCCCCGTTCATTCTCTCTGGAACCTGCTACCGCCTTGTCCACTTTCTGATGAGCAATCTGAGGGTTCAGCACATTAAACTAATAACTATGAAATGGGTGGAGAAAGAATTCACCCCCAAGCTAATCCAGCTACTGAAATATTGAGCTTCCTGGCTTTCTTAGCCTGCCTTTGTTGTTAAAGTGGCAATTGCTTTAATAACACACAATGCAGAATCCTTAGGCAATCATCTGCTACACAGGCTTTCCTGTTCTGAAAGTGAAAAGCAATTCCTCTCACCTCTCATATGAGATGAGCTTATTCCAGGAATGTGGACTAAGTGTCTTTCTGAATTTGCTGTTTATTATATGTGCTAGGTCTTGGCACCTTTCAATGAACTGGGAGGCTCTCAGGACACTGTGTCTAACCAAGGATTGATAGAGTACAGGCTTAGATTTTCCACCAAAGCCTACTTTATTTAGGGTTCTTAAACACCTCTACCTCCCTTCCACCACCCCTCCCCTGCTACAACCTTAGGTAGGAAATTAGTAGGAAAAAGGGTTGTAGTCCTCTTTTATCTACTTCCTGCTGACTAGGGTTGATGGGTCATTTGGGGATTGCCAGACTCAGACTTCAGGATACCAGCATTCCAGTCCAAAGGCCAACACAAAGCAGAGAAAGCCCAAAGACTCAGTTGGATTGCCCAAAGAACCTCTCTAGCATGTCTCTTCCTGCGAAGTCAAGTGTTGAAGCATGAAGATCAGCACAGCAATGTTGATCCAACATGGGATGTCTCATTCTGCCTGAGCCTCTATTTATGTCCTCTCCTCAGAGTCCACCTGTGGATGTTCTCAGCTGACCAAAGTCACATCCCTCGCACACGGGGGTCAGAGCAAAATATCACATGCCCTTTCACAAGCCAACCTAGGCAAAACATCACATGCCCAGCTTGCTGCAAACATCACATGACAAAATTCAGTGCATTTCAATAAGACATTCCAACCTCACTTTTTCCTGAGTTTCTCCAAAGGTGAAGGGTCACTTACCTTTTAGTGAGGTTTAACTTTGAATCTCTCTTACAGTGATGGGATGCAAGGAACTGTATCTTCACTTCTTTGCCCCTATGACATGCAGAATATCCTTAATCATACCAACCCTTTTTAAAAGATTATTTTTCTCTCAGGTATATTAGTGAAAATGAAGCAGGGCAAGGGTTGTCTTGAGTGCTTTATAAGCAGGTCCCTCACAATACCCTACTGTGCATTGTACTGGATAGCGATAGATTTAAAAATATACTTTTGAGAAGAAATACATCACATCATCTTAAATTATTAAAACTATCTAGCCAACATCAAAATCAAAGGATCTAACAGCCACTGGTCATTAATCTCTCTCAACATCAATGGACTCAACTCTCCAGTAAAAAGACACAGATTAACAGAATGGATACGTAAACAAAACCCAGCAATCTGTTGCATACAAGAAACACACCTAAGACACAAAGATAGACATTACCTGAGGGTAAAAGGTTGGAAGACGACTTTCCA
Source organism: Psammomys obesus (assembly GCF_907164565.1). Lineage (NCBI taxonomy): Eukaryota > Metazoa > Chordata > Mammalia > Rodentia > Muridae > Psammomys > Psammomys obesus. The sequence goes on along the minus strand of NW_026596101.1, from coordinate 7,008,005 downwards.
AGCAAATGGACCCAAGAAACAAGCAGGAGTATCCATTCTAATATCTGATAAAATAGACTTTCAACCAAAATTAATAAAAAGAGATGAGGAAGGACACTTCATACTCATCAAGGGAAAATTCCATCAGGAAGACATCACAATCCTGAACATCTATGCCCCAAATACAAGAGCACCCACATTTGTAAAAGAAACATTGATAAAATTTAAACCACATATAGATCCCCACACATTAATAGTGGGAGACTTCAACATCCCACTCTCAACAAAGGACAGGTCAACAAAACAGAAATTAAGCAAAGAAACAATATCTCTGATAGAGGTCATGAATCAAATGGACCTCACAGACATTTACAGAACTTTATACCCAAACACAAAAGAATTTACCTTCTTCTCAGCACCTCATGGAACCTTCTCCAAAATAGACCATATAGTTGGTCACAAAGCAAGCCTCAACAGATACAAGAAGACTGAAATAATCCCTTGTATCCTATCTGATCACCATGGAATAAAGTTGGACTTCAACAACAACAGAAATAGCAAAAAGTCTACACACACATGGAAACTGAACAACTTGTTACTAAATGACAGCTGGGTCAGGGAAGAAATAAAGAAAGAAATTAAAGCCTTTCTAGAACTCAATGAAAATGAAGATACAACATACCCAAACTTGTGGGACACAATGAAAACAGTGCTAAGAGGAAAGTTCATAGCACTAAGTGCCTTCAAGAAGAAATTCGAGACAGCTCATTCAAGCAACTTAACAGCCCACTTAAAACCCTAGAAAAAGAAGCAGACACACCAAAAAGGAGTAGATGGCTGGAAATAATCAAACTCAGGGCTGAAATCAATCAATTAGAAACAAATAAAACAATTCAAAGAATCAATGAAACCAAGAGCTGGTTCTTTGAGAAAATCAACAAGATCGACAAACCCTTAGCCAAGCTAACTAAAAGGCAGAGAGACACCACCCAAATCAACAAAATCAGAAATGAAAAGGGGACATAACTACAGACACTGAGGAAATCCAAACAATCATTAGGACTTACTTCAAAAGTCTATACTCAACAAAATTTGAAAATCTAAATGAAATGGACAATTTTCTTGATCGATTTGACTTACCAAAGCTGAATCAGGACCAGGTAAATCAATTAAATAGTCCTATATCCCCCAAAGAAATAGAAGCAGTCATCAAAAGTCTCCCATCCAAAAAAAGCCCAGGACCAGATGGCTTCAGCGCAGAATTCTACCAGACCTTCAAAGAAGAGCTAACTCCAATTCTCTTCAAACTATTCCACAAAATAGAAACAGAAGGAACATTACCAAACTCATTCTATGAAGCCACAATCACCTTGGTACCTAAACCTCACAAAGACTCAACAAAGAAAGAGAATTTCAGGCCAATCTCCCTTATGAACATTGATGCAAAAATACTTAACAAAATACTTGCAAACCGGATCCAAGAACACATCAACAATATTATCCACTATGACCAAGTAGGCTTCATCCCAGGTATGCAGGGGTGATTCAATATACGGAAATCCATCAATGTGATCCACCATATTAACAAACTGAAAGAAAAACACCACATGATAATCTCCCTAGATGCTGAAAAAGCATTTGACAAAATCCAACATCCATTCATATTTAAAGTACTGGAGAGATCAGGGATACAAGGCACATATCTAAACATAGTAAAGGTGATATACAGCAAGCCTATAGCCAACATCAAACTGAATGGAGAGAAACTTAAATCAATCCCACTGAAATCCCATATCTCTTCAACATAGTGCTGGAAGTCCTTGCTAGAGCAATAAGACAGTTGAAGGAGATCAAGGGGATACAGATGGGAAAGGAAGAAGTCAAATTATAACTATTTGCAGATGATATGATAGTATACATTAGTGACCCCAAAAACTTTACCAGGGAACTCCTACAGCTGATAAACACCTTCAGCAAAATGGCCGGATACAAAATTAACTCAAAAAAATCAGTAGCCCTCCTGTATACAAAAGACAAAAGGGCTGAGAAAGAAATTAGAGAAACAACACCATTCACAATAGCCACAAAGGACATAAAGTACCTTGGTGTAACCCTACCCAAGCAAGTCAAAGACTTGTATGAAAAAAATTTCAAGTCTCTGAAGAAAGAATTAGAAGAAGATATGAGAAGATGGAAAGATCTCCCATGCTCATGGCTTGGCAGGATTAACATAGTAAAAGTGGCCATCTTACCAAAAGCAATCTATAGATTTAATGCAATTCCCATCAAATTGCCAACACAATTCTTTACAGACCTGGAAAGAAAAATTCTCAACTTCGTATGGAATAACAAGAAACCGAGAATTGCTAAAACAATCCTCTACAATAAAAGATCTTCTGTAGGTATCTCCATCCCTGATCTCAAGCTGTACTATAGAGCAACAGTTATAAAAACTGCATGGTACTGGCATAGAAATAGAATGGTGGACCAATGGAATCGAACAGAAGACCCAGAAATAAACCCACACACTTACAAACACCTGATTTTTGACAAAGATGCCAAAACCATACAATGGAAAAAAGCATCTTCAACAAATGGTGCTGGTCCAACTGGATGTCTACATGTAGAAAAATGCAAATAGATCCATACTTATCACCCTGCACAAAACTGAAGTCCAAGTGGATCAAAGACCTCAACATAAAACCAGACACATTAAATCGGCTAGAAAAAAAGTGGGGAATACCCTAGAACTCATTGGTACAGGAGAAAACTTCCTGAACAGAACACCAACAGCACAGGCTCTAAGAGCAACAATCATTAATTGGGACCTCATGAAATTGAAAAGCTTCTGTAAAGCAAAGGACACCGTCATCAAAACAAAGCGACTGCCTACAGATTGGGAAAGAATCATCACCAACCCTTTATCTGACAGAGGACTCATATCCAATATATATAAAGAACTAAACAAGCTGAAAAGCAACAAACCAAGTAATCCACTTAAAAAACGGGGAACAGAGCTAAAGAGAGAATTCTCTGTAGAGGAATATCGAATGGCAGAGAAGTACTTAAAGAAATGCTCAACCTCATTAGCCATTAGGGAAATGCAAATCAAAACAACCCTGAGATTTCACCTTACACCCATCAGAATGGCCAAGATGAAAAACTCAAGGGACAACACATGCTGGAGAGGTTGTGGAGAAAGGGGAAACCTTCTCCACTGCTGGTGGGAATGTAAACTGGTACAACCACTCTGGAAATCAATCTGGCGCTTTCTCAGACAACTAGAAATAGCGCTTCCTCAAGATCCAGCCATACCACTCCTAGGCATATACCCAAAAGAGGCTCAAGTACACAAAAAGGACATTTGCTCAACCATGTTTGTAGCAGCTTTATTTGTAATAGCCAGAAGCTGGAAACAACCCAGATGCCCCTCAACTGAAGAATGGATGCAGAAACTGTGGTACATCTATACAATGGAGTATTACTCAGCAATGAAAAAATAAGGAAATCATGAAATTTGCAGGTAAATGGTGGGACCTGGAAAGGATCATCCTGAGCTAGTTGTCCCAGAAGCAAAAAGACACGCATGGTATATACTCACTCATATAAACATACAACATAGAATAAACCCACTAAAATCTGTACATCTAAACAAACTAAGCAAAAGAGAGGACCCTAACTAAAATGTTCAATCCCCATCCTGAAAGGCAAAGAGGATGGACATCAGAAGAAAAAGAAAATAGGAAACAACCTCGGAACCTGCTACAGAGGGCCTCTGAAAGCCAGAACAAAATAGGAAACAACCTTGAAACCTGCCACAGAGGGCCTCTGAAAGCTTCTGCAGTATAGACTGTCAAAGCAGATGCTGAGCCTGATGGCCAACTGATGGGCAGAGTGAATGGAATTTTATGTAAGA
>NW_026596101.1:6991760-7001110 GCF_907164565.1 Psammomys obesus | reverse complement strand
GCCTGATGGCCAACTGATGGGCAGAGTGAATGGAATTTTATGTAAGAAGTGGGAAATAGTAAGAGCTGGAGGGGACAGGAACTCCACAAGGAGAGCAACAGAACAAGATAATTTGAACACAGGGAACTTCCCAGAAAATCATACTCCAACCAAGGACTATTCGTGGAGATGACCTGGAACCCCTGCACAGGTGTAGCCCATGGCAGTTCAGTGTCCAAGTGGTTTCCATAGTAATGGGAAGAGGGACTGCCTCTGACATAATCTGATTGGCCTGCTCATTGATCACTTCCCCCTGAGGGGGGAGCAGCCTTATCAGGCGACAGTAGAGGGCAATGCAGCCACTTTTGATGAGAACTGATAGACTAAGATCAGAAAGAAGAGGAGAACCTCCCCTATCAGTGGACTTGGGGAGTGGCATGCATGCAGAAAGGGGAGGGAGGGTGGGATCGGGAGGGGAGGTGGGAGGGGCTTATGGGGGGATACAAAATGAATAAAGTGTAATTAATAAAAATTAAAAAAAAGAGACTACACACCTGCAAAAAATAAAAACAATAAAGAACAACAACAACAAAAAAACTGTCTAGCCCAAGAAGCTTTCACTTAACATATACACAAAGCTATACATGGTAGATGACAATAAACAAGACTTCAAGAGACTTGAATTTTTGAAGTTAATATTGGAAATTTCCAATAACTAACTATTGAATTGTGAAACAGTAAAAATATAATTTATATGCTATGTGCTTTAGTGTCCTTGTTGACTGCCCGGTTGATGATTGCTTCACCAATTATGATAAAACAGAGTTATGGAGTACTTAGTGAGTGACAGGTGCTTGATAGGTACATAGCATGACATAGTTGATATTGAGGTCCTGGAACACAAAGGAAACACTTTCATTCAGTTGATACTATAGGGTAATTCAGGCCCCATACTGCATGCTCAACATGCTATAAAACATATATTGAAAACACAGACTATTTTTAAAGAGGAAGAATGGAGCAAATTTAAAGTTTTATAGACCAATACTGGTGAACATTTCAAATTAAACAGGTTGGCTACTAGTCTTTAAATTTTATTTTAAGACCTTATTAAAAACAAAAGTCTTTAAAATTCAGAAACATTAGAGTTAAGTTTTCATTTTCATTCGGATAACAACATACTTTGGGCACAAATGCAATTGAGAATATGCTGGTTCTACATTCCTGATAGCTTGTGTGACATGAAACATGCCTGGCTCTTTCCCTTCTTTCCTTAGATCCCCAAGTAGTGTCATCCATGTGTAGCCATCAGGATAAGCACATATATTAAGTGGCTTATCAAGCAGGCATCTGCTGAGAAATTGTCATTGTGACTAATTAAACTAGAGGCAAGTGTGGCAAGAAATCTTCATGCTCGCCCTCCGCTATGAAGTGACTTTTTGAGAGACTATCTTACACAATTAAATTCCAATTTCACAGTTTGCTAATTTTTTTTTCCACTGCAAACATGACAGCATTCACAATGCCAAAGCAGTGTAAATAGCTGACGTACTGTTTACTGTCTGGCTGCACATTAGATTCCCACAAGGAAAGTAGGCAGAGCACGGATATACATGGCTTAGAGGGAAGTTAAATTGGCTTGCTTGAGATTAAGTAAGTGACTTTTAATGGATTTTCCATCAAGTTTTTTGTACAAGTATAGAAATAATTGAGATGGATTTCATCTTCGGTTGTTTGAGCCTTCTCATATGTGCTTGGAGGTCCTCAGTTTTCTGTGGAAAGACTGGACATTATTAGGGAATTGTTACTAAGCATCATGTCTCGAGATCCCCGAAGAAGGAATACAACCCTAAAAAAAAGCACAAAGTACAAACCTAATGCAAGTACTTAGGAAACTTGCTGGCTTATAGTGGCAAAGCGTTTGCTTATATTCCAACCTGAGCAGATTTTCAAAAGAATACACCATGATTTCTTGACTGTCAGTGCTCCAAACATTGGTGGAAAATGGAACGTGCCAGTACAGAAAACAAACTGAGCTCACTCTAATTTTGCAAAGAACTTTGAGAATGACTACTTCCACAAGATGCAGTTGAACTTTCTGTTGTAATTCATGTTTTTTCGGGTGGCAGTAGAATGTGTCATTACAGGAATATTCTAAACTTATATTCATGAATCTCCAAAGTCCAGAGACCTTTATCCACTTTATTGGTGGACAATTTGAAGTTTAAAGTTGAGCGTTTTGCTAAGAAATACACAGCCAGCAAGTTGAAATCTTTATGCCATTTTGCCTGATTGTGAAATGAGACTTGGAGCTGTCATGCCAGGTAGCCATGCAGTTCAAAGATTATGTGGCTCAAAACACTCAACGAACACCTGATCAATGAATGATTCTGTGGAGAGTTACAGACTGATAGCCACTGTGAGCGAGGGTGCAGTGAAGCCGTGAAACCAGACAGCTTCATGGGTGGGAAGAAGGCTTACTGCAAATATCAAACTGCGGTGTGGCTATCTCTCAGATGGTAGAGGGAAAACAGCCACAGGCATTTGGGGTAGTCCAGAACAGCCATGGCTTCTTCTAGCAGACAAAGAGATCTATCTTAGCAGACTGACAACTGTCAGGGCTATCTCTCAGGGGCAAAGAGACAAGAGAGGAGTGGGCTGCCAGTTTTAAAGAGAAGGAAGGGAGAGGGAGAGATTAGAAGAACAAAGAGTGTTGGGGCTTCTGGAGTGAGATGAGCCAGGATGGTTCCATACGCGCATGGGTTCATGTTAATGGGGAACAAAGGATACAGGTGTGGGCTTTTATATACACCACAGATACATGCCAATAGAGAACCAGATGTCCCATTCACCAGAGACAGTGGGAGATAAAGGAAGTGGTTTTTTGTTTGATTGTTTGTTTGTTGTTGTTGTTTTCTGTCAGACAGAAAAGGACTTCTGAGCAATGCCAAGTATGTACTTTTATCTCTTGCCAGCCATCCTTTATTTTTCCCCCTGTAATTTTGGCATAGTCAATGGTTTGGCCTTTTTAGGGTTGGGGTGAGGAGATTAGGACATAACAGCTATGAGGATGTTTTTTAAATTTCTGTCAAATGTCTGTTATTGGATTTTCTGAATCACATGTCATGATATGTGATTTCATAGATGAAGAACTTGGTACTTCAGGAGCTGGAGAGATAGTTCAATGGTAAGAGCATTCACTAATCTTCTGGAACACCTATATTCAATTTCTAGCAGTGACATGATGGCTCATAACTATATGTAACATCAGTTCCAGTGAATCTTACCTCCTTTTATGGCAATCATAGACACCAGGCAGACATGTGGTATACAAACATATATACAAGCAAAATATCTATATCTATATCTATATCTATATCTATATCTATATCTATATCTATATCTATATCTATCTATCTATCTATATGTATATATATGGCAAGTACAAAAAACCAAAAAGGGTGGTATTTTTCCACTGCATTATAAAAATGATACTAGAATTATCTTTACTGATTTTATCATATGTTCAAAAATCAGGTATTTTAAACTAAATTATTTTCCAAAGAAAGTTTAACAAAGGACCTTGTAGCACATGAGGACTTTGGAGGGTTCTTGACCTCAGCACAAGCTTTTACTAGATACTTTCTAAGCCTGTCTAATGAAAGCATAATTTACAGGGACAAAATTCTGTAGCTTTATTATTTGGAAACACAAAATGTTTTGGCATCAAAGGAGCCATCTCTATTTTTCTGATTAAGGAGTCAACTCTATTTGTTCTTTGGCATAGGAAAGCATTGTGATGGTAGTTGTAGAACAGGACAGGATAGAGTCTTACTTGGGGAAGCATGATAATGGTTCGATAAACTAATTAATGCCTCTATAAGGAAGATCGGAGCAAAATATTATGGCTATTTAAATAAGTTAATCTCATGCAATATGTTGAAACAGCAGGTAGTCTTCTGACTTAGACCAAATGAGCATTATCCCCCATGGGCCCAGTACAATTCTATACACATAGTAGGTGCTTAGTATGTGTGGAATGAATAAACAAAATGGTTTCCCATTTGTCTTATGAAGAAGCTTATGAGCATAAGTCAGAGATAGAGCACAAACACAACAAAAAAGAAGCCAAATATGTTTTCAAAGTTTCATAAAGTAAAATATCACTATTAACAAAGTAGTTGTCATGTTCTTTATCTTCTAAGCATGTTGATTATAGAGTAAACATTTTAAGTAAAGACAAACTATTTAATAAATCATTATTAGAAACAAGATGGTTTATAAATACATTCCCCAACAGCCACCAGTCTAATAAGATTTGTCTTACTTTCAACTTTGTCATCCCTGGATTATTTTGTCTTTGGCTTTTTAAAATTCTATGGCAAGAGAGTATTAAAAACGCTGTCAAATGTTCTTTTCTTCCCAAACATACATACAAGATCATGGAGAATTCAAGTGCCACTACAGACAGGAAGTTAGATCAAAGGACTGGGAACCAGCTGTAGGGAAGCCCACGGACAAGAAAAGTTGAGTGTTACAAAACCCCAGGTGATTCATTCCCAGAGTCCTGCAAGTACCAGGGACAGCCAGATGGCTACAGGTCAGTGTAAGAACACAATCAAGATCCAGGTCATGTGGTACTACCAGAGTGCAGCTATCCTATTATAGAAATCCCCAGGTACAAGAAAATGACCTCATAGAGATGATAAAGGCCTTTAAAGAGGAAATGAATAAACCTCTTAAAGAAACACAGGAAAATATAATCAAACAAGCGAAGGAAAGGAATAAAATTGTTTAAGACCTGAAAATGGAAAAAAAAGAACTAAAGAAAACAAAAACTGAGGAAATCATAAAGATAGAAAACCTAAGTAAAAGAACAGAAACTATAGACACAGGCATCATTAACAGAATAAAAGATACAACAGGAGAAACGGATACATCAGTCAAAGAAAACTTTAAATCTAACTACTTTCTGACACAAAACGTCCAGAAAATTTGGGACACTATACAAAGACCAAACCTAGAAATAATAGGAATAAAATAAGAAGATTCCCAGCTCAAAGGCCCAAAAATATTTTAAGCAAAATAATAAAAAAAATTTCCCTATCCTAAAGAAAGTGGTGCATAGTTACATACAAGAAGTTTACAGAATAACAAATAGGTTGGACCAAAAAGAAAAAAGGAGAAAATCCTCTTGCCACATAATAGTCAAAACAGTAAATGTACAGAACAAAGAAAATATTAAACCTGCAAGAGAAAAAGGCCAAGTAAATAATGGCAAACCTATTAGAATTACACCTGATTTTGCAACAGAAAATTTAGAAGCAAAAAAAACCTTTGCAGATGTCTTGTAGTCTCTAAGAGAACACAGATGCTAGCCCAGACTACTATTCCTAGCAAAACTTTCAATCACCATAGTTGGAAAAATAAGAACTTCTATGGAAAAAAAAATATACAAATCTAGCCCTACAGAAAAGACTAGGAGGATAACTTCAATGTAAGGAGATTAACTTCACCCAAGAAATCACAGGAAATAGGTAATTTCACTTCCTTGAATATAAAATGTTCATAGGCACATGGGTTTATTTCTGGGTCTTCAATTCAATTCCATTGATCAACCTGTCTTCTTTATGCCAATAACACACAGCTTTTATTCATTCTTATATTGCTCTGCAGCACAGCTTAAGATCAAGGTAGGTGATATCTTCAGAAGTCCTTTTTTCTTTCTTATTTTAAAAAAGTATTTATTTATTTATTTATTTATTTGTTTGTTTATTTATTTATTTATTGCAATTCATTCCCTTTGTATCCCTGCTGTAGCCCCCTCCCTCAACTCTTCCCAGTCCTGTCCTACCTCCCTCTTCTCCCCCATGCCCCTCTCCTAGTTCACTGATAGGGGAAGACCTGTTCCCCTCTATCTGACCCTAGCCTATCAGGTCTCATCAAGGTTGGCTGGATTATCTTTCTCTGTGCCCTGGCAATGCTATAAGCAGCCAGAGGCAGATGATCAAAGAGCAGGCCACTGAGTTCATGTCAGAGACAGCCCCTGTACCCCTTACTATAGAACCCACTTGGAAATTGGGAAGTCTATGGGCGTCCTCTGAAGAGGGGAGTCTGGTCCTCTCCATGCAAAGTCCTTGGTTGGAGTAATGGTCTCTGCCGGCTCACCTGGGCACAGGTTTTTTGACTCTTGCAGAACAAGGAATTTCTTTCTTTCTTTTTTTCGAGTTTCTGAAGAAAATATTTTAATGTAGATTTAACTGCCGACTTTAGGAAGGAGAGAGGTGCTCACAATATGCGACAAAATCATTTGCTATATATTGAGAGTCACCCTGCATTAATCTTTTTTTGACTCTTTTTTAAATCACTTATTACAACTCACTCATGAGTAGATAATAGATATATAATATTGGAAAAAACATACTAAAATCTATACTCCTAAAGGAGTTAAACAACAAGGAAGACCCTAAGGAAGATGCTCAATCCTCATCAGAAGGACAACTCGATAGATATCATAAGCAGGAGATGACAGGGAATAGGACAGAAGCCTACCACAGACGGTCTCTGAAAGACTCTACTGATCAAGGTATTGAAGCAGAGGCTGAGACTCATAGCCAAACTTTGGGCAGAGTGCAGAGAATCTTATGAAAGAAGGGGGAAATAGAAAGACCTGGAGGGGACAGGAGCTCCAAAAGGAGACCAACAGAGCCATAAAAACACAAAACACAAAAACAAACAAACAAATGCTGAGCCCTGGAGGCCTGCAGAGACTGATAGACCAACCAGAAGTTTGTTTATTGTACAGGATTGTTTCAGCTATTCTGAGTGTTTTGTTTTCCCATATGACATTGAGTATTATTCTTGCAAGGTCTGCAAAGAATTGTGTTGGAATATTGATGGGAATTCCATTTAATCTGTAGATTGCTTTGTAAGATGGCCATTTTTACTGATGAAGACAGATTCAGAGACCCACAACAAAACAATAGGCTAAGCTAGGGGATTTTATGGAAGATCAGAAAGAATGATTGATGGAGCCAGAGAGCTCAAGCACACCACAAGAAGACCTACAGAGTCAACTAACTTGGACCCGTGGGGGATCACAAAGACTGAACCATCAACAAAAAGCACGCATGGACTAGACCAGAACCCCTACACATATGTAGGCGATATGTTCAGCTTATTCTTCAGGTGGGTCCCCTAACAACTGGAAAAGGGGATGTCTCTAACTCAGTTGCCTGACTTTGGATCTCTTTTCTCTAGCTGGGCTGCCTTGTTTGGCCTTGTCTGGACTTAATCGTGCTGGAATTTGGTGTGCCAGCATGAATTGTTTTCTATGAGATGATTCCCACTCTCTGAGAAGAGAGGATGGAGCTGACTGGAGAGAAGAGAGGTGGCTTTGAACAAGCTGTAAAGTGAATACATAAATAAGTTAATGGGGAAAAGGTAATTTCACACTAGCAAAAGCAAAAGAAGGGAAACACATGCATGTTCACAAACACACACACACATAATCACCACCAACATTTTAAACTACAACAACAAAAACTAACAAATAAACAGAAATTAGCAATCATTGGTCATTAGTATTTCTCAACATCAATGGAGTCAATTCCCAATTAAAACAACACAGGTAATACAATGTAAGTGAAAACAGGATCCATTATTCTGCTGCATAAAAGAAACACACATCAACCTCAAAGATTGACATTATCTCAGAGTAAAGAGCTGAGAAATATTTTTACAAGCAAACAAGCCCCAAAAGCAAGCTGGAGTAGCCAATATAATATCTAATAAAATAGGCTTCCAACAAAAATTAATCAAAAGAGATAGAGAAGGACATGTCATACTAATCAAATGAAAAATCCAGCAATATGATATCTCAGTTCTAAATATCTATATCTCACATGCAAGGGAATCCACATTCATAAAGAACACTACTAAAGCTTAAATCACACATTGAACCCCTCACATTGATAGTGGGAGACTTCAACACCCCACTCTCAGCAATGGATAGGTCATCCAGACATAAACTAAACAGAGAAATAATGGAACTTACAGATGTTATGACTCATGGGAACCTAACAGATACCTATAGACTATCTCATTCAGACACAAATGAATATACCTTCTAAGAACCTCATGGAACCTTCTCCAAAACTGATCATATACTCAGTCACAAAGGATAAAAAAAGAAAGATGGAAATACCTCCTTGTATCTTATCAGAATACAATGGGTTAAAGCTGGATTTCAACAACACAAACAACAGAAAGCCTACAAACACATGGAAACTAAACAACTCTCTAGTCAATGACCACTGGGTCAAGGAAGAAATAAAAAGAGAAATTAAAGACTTTGTAGAATTCAATGAAAATGAAGGTACAACATAGCCAGACTTATAGAAGACAATGAAAGCAGTGCTAAGAAGAAAGTTCATAGCACTCAGTGCCTTCACAAAGAAATTGGAGAGATCTCAAATTAACAATGTAAAAGCACAACTGAAATCTCTAGAACTAAAAGAATTGAACACACCCAAGAGGAGTAGATGGCAAGAAAAACCAAACTTAGGGCTGAAATCAGTAAGTTAGAAACAAAGAAAAATACAAAGAATCAACAAAACAAGAGCTGGTTCTTTGAGAAAATAAAAAAGATAGACCAACCCTTAGCAAACTATCTAAAAGGCAGAGGGGGAATACCCAAATTTTAAAAATCCAAAATGAAAAGGGAGACATAACAAAAGACACTGGAGAAATCCAAATAATAATTAAGTCCTAGTTCAAAACCTGTACTCCTCTTACCACTTATCAATATTAAATCAAGGTCAGATAAACAATTTAAATATACATATAACCCCTAAAGGAATAGAAGCAGTCATGAGAGGTCTCCCAGTTAAAAAAATAGCCCAGGGCCAGAGGGTCTTAGTGCATAATTCTACCAGACTTTCAAAGAGGAGCTAATGCCAACACTCCTCAAACTATTCCACAAAACAAATACAGAAGAAACATTGACAAATTCATTTTCTTAAAATCTTTTATTTTTTTTATTAATTACACTTTATTCATTTTGTATCCCCCCATGAGCCCCTCCCTCCTCCCCTGCCGATCCCACCCTCCCTCCCCTTTCTGCATGCATGCCACTCCCCAAGTCCACTGATAGGGGAGGTCCTCCTCTCCTTCTTTCTGATCTTAGTCTATCAGTTCTCATCAAAAGTGGCTGCATTGTCCTCTACTGTGGCCTGGTGAGGCTGCTCCCCCCTCAGGGGGAAGTGATCAATGAGCAGGCCAATCAGATTATGTCAGAGGTAGTCCCTCTTCCCATTACTATGGAACCCACTAAAAGCTGTACATCTAAACAAACTAAGCAAAAGAGAGGA
>NW_026596101.1:6962607-6988760 GCF_907164565.1 Psammomys obesus | reverse complement strand
GCCTGATGGCCAACTGATGGGCAGAGTGAATGGAATTTTATGTAAGACAAATTCATTTTATGAGGTCAGAGTCACCCTGATACCTAAACCACACAAAGACCCAACAAAGAAAGAGAATTTCAGAGCAATTTCCTTTATGAACATTGATGCAAAAATACTCAAATGAATACTTGCAAATTGAATCCCAGGACACATTAAAAAAACATCATTCATGCACATTAAGTAGGTTTCATCCTAGAGATGTAGGGATAGTTCTATATATGAAAATCCATCCACAAAATGCACTATATAAACAAATTGAAAGAAAAATAAAACACATGATCATCTCATTAGATATTGAAAATTTCTTTGACAAAATACACCACCCCTTCATGATAAAAGTCTTGGAGGAATCAGGGATTCAAGGAACACATCTAAACAGACAACATCAAACTAAATGGAGAAAATCTAAAGCAATCCTACTAAAATCAGGGCAAGACAAGGCTGTCCACTCTCTCTTTGTATCTATTTATTATAGTACTTGAAGTTTTAGCTAGAAACATAAGACAGTAAAGGAGATCAAGGAGATACAAATTGGAAAAAAAAGAAGTCAAAGTATTCATAGATATGATAGTACACATAAGCGACCCCCAAAATTCTTCCAGAGAACTCCTACCTTCAGTACCTTTAGCAAAGTGCTTTGCTATAAAATTAGCTTAAAATATCAGTAGCCCTCCTATATGCAAACTATAAACAGGTTGAGAAAGAAATTAGGGGAACAACACCCTTCACAATTGCTACAAATAATATAAAATATGTTGGTGTAACTCTAACCAAGCAAGGAAAGATCGTATGTAAAGAACTTCAGATCTCTGAAGCAAGAAATAGAAGATATCAGAAGATGGAAAGTTCTCCCATGCTCATGAACCAGTAGGATTAACATAGCAAAAATGGTCACCCTACCAAAAGCAATCTACAGATTCAAAACAATTCCCCAAAAAAATTGCAGCACAATTCTTTACAGACCTTGAAAGAACAATACTCAGTGTCATATGGGATAACAACAACAACAACAAAAACAACAATCTAGGATAAATAAAACAATCGTGTACAATAAAGAACTTCTGGATGTATCACCATACCTGTTTTCAAGCTCTACTACAGAAAAATAGTAATAAAAATGCATGGTACTGCCATAATAACAGATAACTTGACCAATGGAATCAAATTGAAGATCCAGAAATAAACCCACAAACCTAAAGATAATTGATTTTTAAAATTTTTATTAATTACAGTTTATTCACTTTGTATCCAGCTGTAGCTACCTCCCCCATCCCATTCCAATCCCACTATCCGTCCCTCTTCTTTTGCCCCTCACCCAGTCCAATGATAGGAGAGGTCCTCCACCCCTTCCATTGACCCTAGCCAGTCAGGTCTCATTAGGACTGGTTTCATTTTCTTCCTCTGTGGACTGACAAGACTGCTCCCCAATTTAGGTGGAGGTGATCAAAGAGACAGCCCATGAGTTCATGTCAGAGACAGTCACTATTCCTATTACTGAGGCACCCTCCTGGACACTGAGTTGCTATGGGCTACTTCTTTGCAGGGGTTCTATGTTATCTTCATGCATGGTCCTTATTTGGAGTATCAGTCTCAGAAAAGACCCCTGGACCAAGATTTTTGGTTCTGTTGCTCTCCTTGTGGATCTCCTGTTCTTTTATCTCCCCCATCTCTCATATGATTCCCTGCACTCTGCCCAAAGTTTGGTTATGAGTCTCAGCATATGTTTTGGTACCCTTCTGGATAGAGTCTTTCAAAGACCCTCTGTGTCAGGCTCCTGTCCTGTTCCCTGTTTTCTTCTCTTCTGATGTCCATCCCATTTGCCTTTCTGAATGAAGATTAAGCATCTTACCCAGGGTCCTCCTTCTTGATTAGCTTTCTTAGGTGTACGGACTTTAGTACTATTATCCTATATTCTATGTCTAATATCCACTTATGAGTCTATATCATGTGTGTCTTTCTGCTTCTCGGATAACTCACTCAGGACGATTTTTTCTAGTTCCCAGCATTTTCCTGAAAATTTCATGATTTCCTTGTTTTTAATTGCTGAGCCATTGTGTATCTGTATCACAGTTTCTGTATCCATTCCTCAACTGAGGGACATCTGGGTTGCTTCCAGCCTCTGGCTATTACAAATAAGGCTGCTACGAACATGGTTGAGCAATGTCCTTGTTATATACTTGAGCATCTTTTCGATATATGCCTAGGAGTGGTATAGCTGGATCTTGAGGTAGCACTGTTCCTAATTGTCTGAGAAAGTGCCAGATTGATTTCCAAAGTGGTTGTGCAAGTTTACATTCCTTCCAGCAGTGGAGAAGGGTTTTCCTTTCTCCATAATCTCTCCAGCATGTGTTGTCACTTGAGTTTTTGATCTTAGCCATTCTGATGGGTGTAGGGTGAAATCTCACTGTCAGATAATTGATTTTTGACAACGAAGCCAAAACTATACAATGCCAGAAGCAGAAAGACACACACGGTGTATACTTACTCATGTAGGCATATAATGTAGGCTAAACCTACTAAAATCTGTACACCTAAAGAAACTAATCTCCAACTGATTCTCCAACCAAAGACTATGCATGGAGATAACCTAAGACCCCTGCACAGATGTAGCCCATGGCAGTTCAGTATCCAAGTGGGTTCCATTGTAATAGGAACAGGGACTGTTTCTGACATGAACTGATTGGCCTGCTCTTTAATTACCTCCCCCTGAGGGGGAAGCAGCATTACCAGGCCACAGAAGAAGACACTGCAGCCACTCCTGATGAGACCTAATTGACTAGGATCAGAAAGAAGGAAAAGAAGACCTCCCCTATCAGTGGACTTGGGGAGGGGCATGCATGCAGAGGGTGGAGGAAGAGAGGGATTGGGACTGGAGGAGGGAGGGAACCATGGGGGTATACAAAGTGAATAAAGTGTAATTAATAAAGAATTAAAAAAAAAAAGAAGTGGGAAATAGTAAGATCTGGAGAGGACCAGAGCTCCACAAGGAGAGCAAGAGAACCAAAAAATTTGAACACAGGGGTATTTCCAGAGACTCATACTCCAACCAAGTACCATGCATGGAGATAACCTAGAACACCTGCACAGATGTAGCCCATGGCAGTTCAATGTCTAAGTGGGTTCATACTAATGGGAACAGGGGCTGCCTCTGACATGAACTGATTGGCCTGCTCTTTGATCACATCTCCCTGAGGGGGGAGCAGTCTTACCAGGCCACAGAAGATGAAAATGCAGCCACTCCTGATGAGATCTGATAGACTAGGGTCAGAAGGAAGGAGAGGAAGACCTCTCCTATCAGTGGACTTGGGGAGGGGCATGTGTGGAGAAGGGGGGGAAGGTGGGATTAGGAGGGAAGGAGGTAGGGGTTTGTGGGGGGATACAAAGTGAACAAAGTGTAATTAATAAAAGTTAAAATTAAAAAAACTATACAATAAAAAAAGAAAGTATCTTTAAGAAATGGTGCTGATTTAACTGGATGTCTGGATGTAGAAGAATGCAAATAGTTCCTTATCTATCACCCTGCAGAAAACTCAAGTCCAAGCAGACCAAAGACTTCAAACTAAAACCAGATACATTAAATCTGGTAGAAGAGAAAGTGAAGAATAGCCTTGAGTGCATTGACAAAGGAGACAACTTCCTGAACAGAACACCAAGATCCAGCACTAAGGCACTAAGATCGACAATAAATAAATGTTACCTCATGACAATGAAAAGCTTTTGTAAGGCAAAGGACGCTCTCAATAGGGAAATTCATTAGCTTACACAATGTGTAAAGATTGTCACCAACCCCACATGTGACAGAGGGCTGATCTCTGAAATACATAAAGAACTCCAGAACCTAGATATCAGCACACTAAATAACCCAATTAAAAACTGTAAAGATCTAAACAGAGAATTCTCTACAGAAGAATCTCTAATGGCCAAGAAACACTTAAAGAATTGTTCAATATCCTTAACTACCAGGGAAATGCAAATCAATACAACTCTGAGATTCCATCATACATCTGTCAAAATGGCTAAGATCAAAAACTCAAGTGATAGCACATGAGCAACACTCACTTCTCCATTGTTGGTGGGAGTGCAAACTTGTACAATCACTTTGAAAATCAATCTGGTTGTTTCTCAGAGAATTAGAAGTAGTTTTATCTCAAGACCTAGCTAAACCATTCCCGAGCATACACCCAAGAGAAGCTCCACCATACCACAAGAATACTTCAACTATAAACTATAAACTGTGTTTATAGCAACTTTATTCATAGTAGCCAGAAACTCAAAACAACCTAAATGTCCTTCAGTTGAAGAATGGATAAAGGAAATATGGTACATTTACACAATGCAGTATTAATCAGCCATTAAAAACAATGACATCATGAAATTTGTAGGTAAATGGATGGAATTATAAAAGATAATCCTGAGTGAGGTAATCCAGACCCATACACATATACATACACATGGTATGTACTCACTTATAAGTGGATATTAGTCATGAAGTACAGGCTAACAAAAGACCTGAAGAAGCTAAGTAACAAGGAGAGCCCAATGAGGGATGCATGAATGTCACTAAGAAGGTAAAATAGATTAGACATTGGGAATAAAGGGTGTTTGAAGGAGGGGATTGGGTCAGGAAGAGGCAGGGGGTAATGGCAGGAGGAGACTGAGTCAGAAGAGGGTGAGGATGTGAAAGTAAAAGAACAACATAAAAATAAATCCCACATGAAGACCATAATTCTGGCAGTTCCATTCTTAGATGCATGTACTGACATGAGGTTCTATCATCAGAACCAACATGGTGCAGAGGAGAAAGTTGAATGGAGTAATTTATAAGACAGCACATCTTTCTATGGCTTCAATAACCATACATAATAATATCTGGATATTATTTTTTATTTTTTTTAAATTTTATTTTTTTCTTACATTTTATTAACTCTGTATCCCAGCCGTGTCCCGATCCCTCATTCCCTCCCAGTCCCTCCCTCCCTCCCTCATCTCCACCGTGCCCCTTGCCAAGTCCACTGATGGGGGGACCTCCTCCCCATTCATCTGATCCTGTTTTATCAGGTATCTTCAGGACTGGCTGCAAAGCTCTCCTCTGTGGCCTAACAGGACTGCTCCTCCTTTGGGGGGTGGGGAGGTCAAAGAGCCAGTCATTGAGTTCCTGTTAGAAATAGTCCTTGTTCCCCTCACTATGGGAAACCAATTGGTTACTGAGCTACCACAGGCTACATCTGAGCAGAGGTTCTAGGTAATATCCATACATGGTCCTTGGTTGAATGTCAGTCTCAGAAAAGACCCTGTGCCCAGATATATTTGGTCCTTGTGGAGCTCCTATCCTTTCCTCATCAGACTAACTCCCCTTCTTTCTTATGATTCCCTGGATATTTCATAGTAACTTAGAAGCCTAGGATTAGGGACTCTGCCACTGGTTGTAAGTCTGGCAAAGAATTGGTAACAAGAAGTAATTAACCTCATCACTGTAACTTCTTGTTTCTTTCCAATAGTTCTTCATTGGCAACCTCTGGTTGAAAGAGATAGTATTAAACACATAGAATATAAAGTTGATAGTGGTGAAAATACACAGATTCATCAGCACAAAACCCCTCTACCAATATTCTAGAGAAAGACAGACACAAATTCTATTGAGAGTCCTCTAAGCAAAACTCAGAAGATCTGGAACAGTGGAAAAGAAGAAACAAGATAAGAGGTAAAACATGGCTTCATAGGCACAAATAATGACTCCTTTTATTGTAGATAATAACAACAGTAGTTTAAGTCTGAATATAGGCTAAGAGAACGTGATGCTGGTTATAAAGCCACAGAACAGGGTGAACTGAGGAAATCTGAGAGCACAGAAAATGCATTGGTTTGTCTAGAAGCAAACTGATGCATGAAGAAATAATTTCACATCCAGTAGGAGAGGAAGAAGAGGAAACTCCTATGATGACATTGGGATGCTAAGTTGAGAAACAGAATGATGACAGGGAGGCATTGTGCATTCTAGAATAGAGATGAGATAAAAAGAGAATACTTATGGGAGATTGTTCAGGCAGGTATGTGTGGGATAGATTGGCAGAGGGAAGAGAAATGATAGGGTTACATGAGGAAACTATTTAAGGAAGTCAGGCAAAGTTTTTGTCTAGGGTAGTGGTTTTTATATTCAAGCTACAAAATTCTAGAACAAGAAGGATCTTGTTTAGAGGGCTAAAAACTAAATAATTATACTGGTCATTCTGGATTCCCTGGCTGTCTTCATCCAGCAACAGAGTCTTATCTATAGGGACCAAACACTAACCTGAACTATTGATAGAATACTTATGTTTGGCAGCTTGGAAGAAGAAGTGAGGTTTTGTTTGCTTATTTCGCTCTTTCTCTCCCATTTAGGATCAGACAAGATGATCAGAGACCAAGAAGAATAACTAATAGAAACATGTCTGTTCCTTCACTGGACCCACAGGAGCCAACTCGAACTTCATTCAGTGTTAGAAAAACATGCTGTGTGCTGTTTGCATCTCATATACAACATATTGTGTCTTCACAAGTGACCTGAAGTTTGGCCTCATGTAGCTATGCTAATTTTGTGTAAGGAGAACCCAAGCGAGGGGAATTTCCAAGACTTCAGCTACCAGATAAGAGTCTAGGTGTGATCTGAAGGCCATAGCGATTCTTTTCACTGTGCTAGTGACTTGGAGAGTGATATACAAAGACGATGTTTTAGAAACTTCTAAATTGCAGCTTTTCATAATATCCCCATGTTTCCATATACAATTAAGACATTGGGAGCCTTCTATTGATAGAGAGTACTTCACAGGCCTCTAATTGAAATGGATAGTCGATATTCAGTGGACATGAGTGTTGTTTAATACTGATCAGTAAAACTGAGTTGAAGTCTGTTGTATTGGTGGGTTAGCAAAATCACCAGTATTTTTGGTGAAACATCAAGGTAAGCCAGATCCTATTTTAGAGGTGTCATCTTGTCACATAATATTTCTCTAGCAAGCCGCTTCTTTCCTGTAGACTTGTTAAAATAGACTTCTTGAAACCCTGGTGGAAATAAAAATTCATGAGGCCCTGCTTTATCTTTCAAGCTGAAGTAATTCAGACTTTGTGAACTTTTTAAGAGACCGTTCTGCAAAATTTATTCAATAAAATGGAGAACTTTATACTCTATTGAGACCATGCATAAATGTACAAATTCTTTAAGTATTTAAACAATAAATCAAACAATTAGGACTCTTCGTTCCTATGAAGCTCTTCCACTTTATACACTGACCAGTGTCCCTGATTACTTCCTATTCAGCATCCTTAGAGGGTGTCTGACTATCTTTTAGTAATATCTCACACATAGTGAAAGTCTTTTTTGTCCCCCTGGCCATCCTCCTATCCAGTGTCTTGTTCAAGCTTAGCTTGCTGCAGCTCCTGACCAGTAGCTTTACAATAGAGATTCATCCTAGGAAAAGAGGTCTGTTTGTCATTGTTTGCATGGCTTGAGCAAGCTCACAGGAGTGAGCTTCCAAACCCTCTTGGTTAGATAGTAGAGCTCATGCCATTAAATGTGTTACCCTTGCAGGTCACACAGCCTCTCTTTCTTTCCATCCTCAGAACTATGACAAAATCCAGACACACTACAAATATCAAATGTTCTCTCAGTAGAGGAATAAAAGAAGGCAGGCTTCAGCCTGAGTCCCAGCCATAGTTTCTCCTTGCCCTCAAGTGATTCTGAAATAGTCACCAAATAAAAGGCAATATTAAATCCTCCTCCCTCATATTAACTCCCAGAAGGACATAAATGCAAAAGGATATCTGTAGCCTAAAAAACCCTGTATAATCCTGGAAATGTTCTTTTGGTGTCTGTTAACCTGTGCCACTGTTCACTCCCTCATTCCCCAGAGCAGCCTTATCTGGCATGTTCTGTTGTTGCTGCTCATGTCAGAGGCAGACTCATCTTTCACAAATAGCACACTGATCACCCTGCTCCCCCCAGACTTCTACCGGGGTACAGGTTTTCTCTGGGTAACAGAGCCCCGGCTGTCCTGGAACGCACATTGTGGATGAGACTGACCTCACAAAACTGGCTTGCCTGGGATTAAAGGTGTATGCTACCATGTCTGGCTTCATACTACAGAACTAATGACATTCACTCCTAGCTTTCAACAACCTCCCAATTCTGAAGGTTTTAATTAAAAATTGATGTGTCTTACTCCTCCTAATATAGTCTTATTTCTCAATAGTCGCCCTTTTAACTTCCTCGTGTCACAAAATTATGTGATAATAACTGATAATAACCTTTCTGAATGTCATTAAATAGCCTTCTTATTCCAGCAGAGTGCAGGCAAAATCAAACTAGATGTGCATAAACAATGTCAACTTAAAAAAAATGGGGAAAAACAAAGTTTTCTTCTTTGGTTTTTGTTATGAAAATAGTTAATTTGTCCACATGATACCTATGAGTGGTGCCACTCCACAGCAACAGGGGAGGAAGGAGTAATGACAAAAGCCATGTGACGAGAAAGTATAAACTGTTAACCTAGAAATTAACAAAAAAGTTTCTAACCTTTGAAGTGATGGAATAAGTTAATACTAACCTATTGAGGATATGCCTGGCATGAGAAATACCAACTCTCCACTGACTATTTTAGTTAGTTCTCCCATGGGAAGAAAAATATTATTTTAAAAATCATAAACAAAGATAATAAGGGCCAAATGACTAATCTGCCGCAAACCAAAACCAGAAAATTTTAAACTCCATAGGTCATTCGTTGTTTTTTTTTTTTCTCCATCATCAATGATATCTCTGCATGCATGAGAATAAAACAAATCTATTGCTGAGTATAAAAATCATATGGAACACAAGGCATGGATAAGTGACATGAGGGGTCCAGTAATGAAGGGACTCTAGGGAAAGTGAGCTTAGTTAGGATAAGCCCTTTTCAGAGCAACATCTTACACTCTTTCTCAATTCCCAGCATTCGTTGGTACATAGTTTTCTTTATAGAAAACATTAAACAATTGGATATCCTTTCAGGTAGAACTTCAAAATTCCTTTTTAGTGATATGCTCTTTTATCTGTTGATCAAATCGTTCTCTAAAAGGATAAAAATTTTAAAGGACAGTGTTATCGCTAGGATCCTATGCAACGATTTTAAAGATTGCGCAACAAACCACAGTCTTGGAAACCCCAGGTTATTGTCTTTTATTTTTCAAGAACTAGAAACAGATCAAAGAGAAGTAGACAAAGAAAAAGTTCAATTTTCTCTACAAGAATCTTTGCCTTAGAATCTCATACACAAAACTTATAGGCATGAAGAAAATAAACCTAAGAAATCCAGCCATAATAATACAGGTAACCCCATGGGATGGTGTGATGGAGACAGATAGATGATAGATAGATAGATAGATAGATAGATAATAGACAGACAGACATACAGATGATAGATAGATAGATAGACAGATAGATAGATGATAGACATACATACAGATGATGATGATAGATAGATAGATAGATAGATAGATAGATAGATAGATAGATAGATAGATGATAGACAGATGATAGCTAGATAGACAAATAGATGATTGATAGATAGATGTAGATAGATGTTAAAGAGAGAGAGAAAGAGATAGAGATAGATATAGATTAGACATACGTAGACGTAGACAGATATAGGAGGCTAAAAGAAAGAGACTAAGAGTATGTGACCTTGTGTCCTGATGCTTCCTGGCAATTTACTCAAGCAGTTAATAGTAAACACACATTTTAACCAAATACTTAGATTCTGCAACTAAATGACTCATTCCCAACAAAACCCTCTTTACTTTGGTTTTTAACATCTTTGTCATTTAATGTCATTGTCATGAAGATCAAATCCTCAAGGGATTTTTGGTGATAGAATTTCCTTTGAAAGTTCTGTGAATAAATTAAGAAAAGTGAGAGCAGTAGTTTCCTTGTGAGAAATTTCAAATATTTTTGCTTATAGTCTCACAATTTGAGAATTTACAAGAAGATTAAAAATGACTCTGTTCTATAACATGTCTGGAAGGTATGCTCAATGTCCTTAGTCATCAGGGAAATACATATCCAAACAATCCTGAGATTGCAGCCATCAGAATGGCAAAGATCAAAAACTCAAGTGACAACACATGCTGGACAGGATGTGGAGAAAAGGGAACCCTCCTCCATTGCTGGTAGGAATGTAAACTTGTACAACCACTTTGGAAATAAATCTGGCCCTTTTTTTTCTAAACTATGTTCTCTTTTATTTTCTTTTTTTTAACTTTTATTAATTACATTTTATTCACTTTGTATCCCCTCATAAACCCCTCCCCTCCTAATCCCACCTTCCCTCCCCCTTCTTCACGCATGCCCCTCCCCAAGTCCACTAATAGGGTAGGTCCTCCTCTCCTTCCTTCTGAGCAGCCACTCCTGATGAGATCTGATAGACTAGAATCTGACCCTTTTTTTAAAAAATTAGGAATAGTGCTACCTCTGGATCCAGCTATACTACTCCTCAGCATATCTCCAAAAGATGCTCAAGTATATAACAAGGACATTTGTTCAACCATGTTCATAGCAGCTTTATTCATAATAGCCAGAACAACCTAGAGGTCCCTCAAAAGAGGAATGGATGTAGAAATTGTGGTACATTTACACAATGAAATACTACTCAGCCATTAAAAACAAGGAAATCATGAAATTTGCAGGAAAATGGTGGAACCTAGAAAAGATCATCCTGAGTGAGGTATCCCAGAAGCAGAAAGACACACATGGTATATACTCACTTATAAGTGGATATTGTAAATAGAGGATAAACATACTAAAATCTGTATACCTAAAGAAGCTAAGCAAGAAGGAGGACTCAGGGCAAGATGATCAATTCCCATTCAGAAAGGCAAACAGGATGGACTTTGGAAGAGGGAAGAAACAGGGAATAGGACAGGAGCCTAACACAGAGGGCCTCTGAAAGACTCTACCCAATAGGGTATCAAAGCAGCTGTTGAGACTCATAGCCAAACTTTGGGCAGAATGCAGGAAATCTTATGAAAGAAGAGGAAGATGAAAGACTTGGAGGGGACTGGAGCTCCACAAGAAGAGCAACAGAACCAAAAAATCTGAGCACAGGGGTCTTTTCTGAGACTGATACTCCAACCAAGGACCATTCATGGAGATAACCTAGAACCCCTGCACAGATGTAGCTCATGGCAGCTCAGTGCCCAAGTGGGATTACCTAGTAAGGGGAACAGGACCTATCTTTGACATGAGCTCAGTGGCTGGCTCTTTGATCACTGCACCCTGAGGGTGAAGGAGCCTTGCCAGGCCACAGAGGAAGACAATGTAGACAGTATTGATGAGACCTGATAGCCTAGGGTCAGATGGAAGGGGAGGAGGACCTCCCCTATCAGTGGACTTGGAGAGGGGCATGGGAGGAGATGAGGAAGGGAGGGTGGATTGGGAGGGAATGGGAGATGGGGTACATCTGGGATACAAAAATGAATAAATTTTAATTAATAAAAAAATAAATATATTTCTAAAAGGTCAAAAGAAAAAGAGAAGTGATCACTATAACAATAGGTGGTTATGACCTAACTACAGCAACATACACTAAAATCCAACAATCTTTAATTTAGTCAGAATTGAGACTGGGCGGTTACTGGGCATACTAGATTATACTAGACGTACTAGATTATACTAAGACTATATACTATTATACTAAGTATGACACTATTATACTAAGTACTACACTATTATCCTAATTATTATGCTATTGTACTAAGTATTATACTATTACACTAAGTATTATACTATTATACTAAGTATTAGACTATTACACTAAGATTGTATTACACATACTAGATTATACTAAGCAAAGAAAAAATAAGAAAAAGATTCTTTCAAAAGGCATTTGATAAACACTAATATTAAAAAGTTTCAATGTTCTCATTTTCATAGTTTCATTTTTCTAGCGCAGTGGGACTTTATGTGAGAATGGATTTATTAAATCTAGTAAATTTCAAGGAAAAACAAATGGTAGACTTTGTCCTAAGCTTAAGTTTAACTTATTAAAAATCATGGAAATGTATTATACTGGGTATTTTTTTTTTATTGTCCTGATTTAAAAAAAAAAAAGCTGACAAAAGCAACTTGAAGAAGTAATGGTTTGTTTCAACACTCAGTTTGAGGGAACAGGAGACTGTGGCAAGGAAGGCATGGCTTTACGAACACGAAGCCACTGGTCACACTGTGTCAGCAGTCAGGGAGCAGAGAGAGATGAGTATTGGCTTTTAGGTCACTTTCTTCTTTTCATTCACTCTGGGACCCAGATCCACTGATGGTTCCACATTCAGGATATGTCATCCCTTCTCAGTTTAACATTTCCCAAGTCATCCATAGGAACCCCAGGATATGCTTCTACTGTGATTTTAAATTCTGTCAAGTTGATAATGAAGATTTAGCATCAAGGCTGTGATAGCCTATAGATTAACTATTTAGCTCATGAGTTGTATATGGGAAAATTTTAGAAATTTGGGGACAAGCATTGTATCTGGAATATATAATTCTTGATTCCTATAGTTTTTGGATCTCACTGTCATCATTGTGAGTAGTATCAAGTAGCATGTTTACTGGATTTTCTAGAAAATGGCAACCTCAGAATTAATTAAAGCTTAGGAGCAGATGGGCTATATCCTAATGAGACAGGATCACCAAGTTACCCAGAAGGACATGAAAATTATGTTGTTCATACCTGCTCTTAAGTAAATTTCTTTACTCCTTCTGGGTGAAGCTACAGCCATCTTAAAAGTAGTTTGTTTCCTTAAAGTGACATTTTACAGCTCAAAAAATCCTAGGGGGAAATGCATTTTCTTTAATAAAAATAGAGTAATTGATGTAAACTATTCCGAACTCTGTTTTTGCTATGGAAGCCTTGTTCCTGCCATGTTATATACCACTTTCATTATATTGCTAAATGTGGTTGTAATTGCATTATCAAAAAAATACTGCTAACATGAAAGGAAGTCATAAAATGGAAGCTAGAAATAACGTCAAATCTATTTTCAGTCTGCATGTGTAACTCTTTCCTTTTATTCTTGATGGGATGGGATCTAAGTACACACAGAGCATTTATTCTATCCAAAGTAACATTAGAAATAAGTGAAAATTTGTTTTAACATCCTAGCTTCATAGATTGGTCACAACCAATACTAGAAAGAAACACAAACTCAATATTTTAAATAAAAAATATACTAAAAGAATTTTTCTTCTTGTTATAGTGGTGTCATTTATATGAAGGCACACACAAAAAAATGAAAAACCTGGAAACAAAATAAGCCAAAATTATTGAAGAAGAACAAGGAGGAGAAAAAGAAGGAAGAGACAGGGAGGGGAGAGACACCAAAAACAACAGGCTGGCAGTGTGGGAAGATAATTCAGCTGTAAGTTAATAACACAGTCACAGAAGGATCCCGTTTTTCCATCTTTTAGCACTTTTAGCCCTGTGAGAAAATATAGAGTAAAACTCTATATTCTGGCTATAATCTCTA
The DNA here is from genome assembly GCF_907164565.1 of Psammomys obesus. Taxonomy (NCBI): domain Eukaryota; kingdom Metazoa; phylum Chordata; class Mammalia; order Rodentia; family Muridae; genus Psammomys; species Psammomys obesus. Next base: position 6,975,191 of record NW_026596101.1, on the reverse strand, counting down.
CCCTGGTCTCTAGTTGATTTTTAAAAAAAGTATATTTTATATATTCTTTGGGAGTCTCATACACATATACAATATATTTAATATGTTTTGATTATATCTACCCCTAAGGTTCCAACCCCTCTCAGACTAGCCACACCACATTCGTCTTCTACCTTTATTTTCTCTCTTTAACTTGTTGAGTTCAATTAGTGCTGCCCATGTGTGTATGGATGTAGGTCCATCCGGTGGAGCAGGGGTAACCTAACATGGGTCATATCCCTTCCCCAAAAGCCATCAACTCCAGGGGACCCTCAGTGAGGGGTACATTCTCATTCATATATAACTTGATATAGAGTCAATTACTACAACACATCCCTGACACAGAGAAAATCCCAAATGAGAGACGGTATGCAACAGCACCAAAGGGAAATCCTGAAAACTGCAAGCACAATAGATGAGAATGTAGACCCAGTTAGGGACAGACGGAAGTCGGTATCTTCGAAGACAAAGTAGAAGAGGAGTAAAGGTAAGAAGTAAAAGTACACCCAGCCTCAGAGATCCATTGGTCACTATCAACTAAACTAACAATTATGTAATTCTGGAATAGAAGAAAAGGAGTAGCCCATGGCAGCTCAATATCTAAGTGGGTTTCCTAGTAAGGAGAACAGGGACTGTCTCTGACATGAGCTCAGTGGCTGGCTCTTTGAACATTCCCCCATGAGGGGGGAGCAGCCTTGCCAGACCACAGAAGAGGACAATGCAGCCAGTCCTGATGAGACCTGATAAGCAAAGGGTCAGATGGAAGGGGAGGAGGACCTCCCCTATCAGTGGACTTGGAGAGGGGCATGAGAGGAGATGAGGGAGGGAGGATGGGATTGGGAGGGAGTGAAGGAGGGGGCTACAGCAGGGATACAAAGTGAATAAAGAAATATGACTATAAAATCAACCACAATCAAGTTTCTGAAATGCATAGAGTAAGCAGGAACATCAAATAAGCTATAAAATAAAAACACCCAAAACATTATATACAAGTGAACAACACTACCATTGACTACTGCTTTCAGTTTTGTGTGTGTGAGAAAAAAAAAAATGAAACCTATAGTAGAATGACATGCTACCTTTAAAATGCTGGATGAAATAGATAATCTATAATTCCGTACCTGCAAAATACATTCTTCAAGCATAAAAGCGAAATAGAATTTTAGCTAAACAAATTAAAAAATTGTCACCAGCATAACAATATCTTTAAAAAAAAGTTCAAGGAAGGTTTCCAGACAGATAGTAAATATCCCTTGTATATTGGGATGCCAAGCATGTCTATAAAAACAAAATGCCTCCATTTTCCTTCTAATTCTTTGTAACACAAATAGCTATGCTAAGGAAAACCATGAAATAGTACTTTCAGAATTATAATGTATCTAGATTAAATAAATATGATGAGAGATGAAGAATGAGTATAAGTGAGTAAACAGGAGTTTGAAATAATATTTTTTCAGTTTATTGAGAGCAATTTAATAATATACCTTCTTGAAAAACAAGTAAAAACCAGTGATAAGATTTAGAATGAAAAGGCCATCAGGCAAATGAAGCACAGAATCCTAGCATGTCAAACATACCATATTGCAAGGTACAACGCTTGACCCAGCAAGTTTAGATTGTTTATTCTCTGGGTTACAAAAGCTTTAAAGCACAGTACTGGGCTCTTCATTTGGCAGTTCACTCCCTCATCTGTGTTACGGTACTTGCAAAGATCAGACTTCTCCCCTCCTACAGAAAGCCTATATTTTCTTAATAGCCATAGAAACATCTACTTCTTCCCTACATTAGTTTTCCTTTTCTGGCCCTTTTTTTTCTAGACAGCGTTTCTCTGTGTAGCCCTGACTATCCTGGACTCACTTCGTAGACCAGGCTGACCTCGCACTCACAGAGATGCGCCTATCTCTGCCTCCCAGAGTGCCGGGGTTATAGGCGTGTACACCACACCTGGCTCTCCATCTTCTTTTTATAGTCCATCCCCTCTAGGAACCCATTTAACCATAAGACCCCTCACAGTTGCTGTTCTTGACAGTAAATGCGACATTGTGCTAATAGCACCAGCTTAGCTTTAAATAGTGCAATATAATCTATGACACAAGCGAACACGCACACTGACACACATGCTCATACGCACAATTATAGTACATCCTGTGACATGTGAATTTCCAGATTTATCTCAAATATTCTTTCAATTTCTGTAATTGGCTTAGATGAATTACAGCCCATGTTTTTCTTCCCAGTGTGACTGTAATATATAATTTCGGAATAAAAGAACAAGTGGAGGCTTAGACCTAGTCTAAGCAATGCCTCCTCTGGCATATTAGAAAGAATTAACTTCTCTTCCTAAGACATAAAACTTGCCTTTATGGGGCTATTATTTGACACAATCTAGGTTTTCTTCTCATGGCACTCAATACTGACCAACTGTCAGCTGGTCACAGTGGTCAGCTCTATATTTAAGTATACAATAACATCCAAGAGTTCACGCACATTATACAGCAGGTCTTGTTTTGCTTGCTGCAGAATTGTGAAAATCAATGTCAGAAATACAACTCTGTTTTGGTTTGTCTCTATCAAAAGTTTCAGTCATGCTGAAAATATTACTGTGCTTTGATTGGAAGCCAGATTCTTTGAAGATGGGTATAAAGAACTGAAACACAGCTGCTGTTTCCACAAACATTAAGATCCCAAATATCATACTGAGTGGCTATTCCTCTCACTTCTTTCAGAGACAGAGACAGACTTAAGCCAACCAAAGATCCATTTCAAGCAATACGCAGATTACTAACACACATAAATACGCATTTGAGTAACTAATCAAGGGTTTATAAAACTCATCTTCTTTAAATAACAGATTTGTAACAAAAATTTTTGTTCTGTCAAATAATAAAATTCTTGCATGCTCCCCAAATAGAAATTATCAATTCACCTGTGGTGACTTTTTTTTGGAGCAAGTGTTTCCTCCCAGGCCTTAGTCTGAAATAACTCAAGTGTAATATATAGATCTGGGCACATTCCTGAACTGTAAATAATACTCAAAGAGATAGAAATTGGGAGTGAGTACTTTTATAAAATTTTGATAATGTGATTTTATGTCTCTTGAGTAGAATATATTCAGCCTCGTACTTTTATTACTAATTTATTGGCATTAAAATGAATTATGGATATATTATGTACTATTCATCAGTTCTGAAAAGCCTTAAAATCTAAGCCAATTATTACATTAGCCCTCATCACAACACAGACCAACTTGCAAAAACTCCAGAGTTCTATCACTCAGACTGTGAAAATGAGGCCACTAGATTCTCTGTAGCACCCTCTTTTTTGTTTTTTAGAGGGTTTTAAAAATCATTTATTATTTTTTTTGCATACAGATGCAGAACTTCTGCATATATGACATTTACAATGTCCCCGTTTTGGATTTATGTTTGAGTACGTATAGTTTTTCTCATAATTATACGGCTCATTTTTAATTTTCAGTATGTCTTTGACTTGTAAGGAATTTACATTTTTAAATGAGACAATATTTGTTACCTGAAAGTAAAGTCTTAAAAAGATTTATTTTGAAAATAAGTTGTCTCTACAGGCATTTGAATTTCTAAATATTTTGATACGTAACAGTTATTTTTTTAATTTTATTTTATTAATTGCACTTTATTCACTTTGTGTCCCCCCTAAACCCCCCTCCTCCCCTCCCAGTCCCACCCTCCCTCCTTCTCCTTCACCCATGTCCCTCCCCAAGTCCACTGATAAGGGAGGTCCTCCTCTCCTTCCTTCTGATCTTAGTCTATCAGATTACATCAGGAGTGCCTGCATAGGGGGGGAGCAGCCTTACCAGGCCACAGGAGAAAGAACTTTTTAAAGTATAATATGAATATCTACTATAAAGCCTTGTGTTTTAAGGAAACAAAATACTCCTGAATCAAAGTTTTTGTCAGGGTACTCTTGCTCAACTCCAATTATAATATACAAATGAATACAAAATGTAAATTAAATTTTTTGAGGGAATTTTTTTTATTTTTATTATTAGTTACATTTTGTTAACTCTGTATTCCAGCTGTATCCCGCTCCCTCATTCCTTCCCAATCTCACCCTCCTTCCCTCATCTCCTCCCTGCCCCTTTCCAAGTCCACTGATTGGGGAGGACCTCCTCCCCTTTCCTCTGACCTGTTTTACCAGGTATCTTCAGGACTGGCTGCAAAGTTCTCCTCTGTGGCCTAACAGGACTGCTCCTCCCTTGGGGGATGGGGAAGTCAAAGAGGCTGCCATTGAGTTCCTGTCAGAAATAGTCCTTGTTCCCCTTACTATGGGAAACCAATGGGTTACTGAGCTACCACAGGCTACATCTGAGCAGAGGTTCTAGGTTATATCCATACATGGTCCTTGGTTGAGTGTCAGTCTCAGAAAAGACCCTGTACCCAGATATATTTGGTCCTTGTGGAGCTCCTATTCTTCCATGTCATACTAACTCCCTTTCTTTCATATGATAAAAAATATGGAACGCTTCACGAATTTGCATGTCATCCTTGCGCAGGCGCCATGCTAATCTTCTCTGTATCGTTCCAATTTTAGTATATGTGCTGCCGAAGTGAGCACTGTAGTGCCTTCTTGGAGGTGATAATTTATCCTGATTTTTTTCCTTTTATTATTGTTATTATTATTAATTACACTTCATTCATTTTGTATCCCCTATAGGCCCCTCCCTCCTCCCCCGCATCCCACCCTACCTCCCCTTTCTTCATGCATGCTCCTCCCCACATCCACTGATAGGGGAGGTCCTCCTCTCCTTCCTTCTGATCTTAGTCTATCAGATCACATCAGGAATGGCTGCATTGTCATCTTCTGTGGCCTGGTAAGGCTGCTCCCCCCTCAGGGGAGGTGATCAAAGAGCAGGCCAATCAGTTTATGTCAGAGGCAGTCCCTCTTCCCACCTTTAGTGTCCAAGTAAGCCACTTGGACACTAAACTGCCATGGGCTACATTTGTGCAGGGGTTCTAGGTTATCTCCATGAATAGTCCTTGGCTGGAGTATGAGTCTTTGGGAAGTTCCCTGTGTTCAAATTTTCTTGTTCTGTTGCTCTCCTTGTGGAGATCCTGTCCTCTCCAGCTCTTGCTATTTCCCACTTCTTACATAAAATTCCATTCACTCTGCCCACCAGTTGGCCATAAGGCTCAGCATCTGCTTTGATAGTCTGCAGGACAGAGGCTTTCAGATGCCCTCTGTGTTAGGTTCCTAGGTTGTTTCCTGTTTTCTTCTTCTGGCTTTCAGAGGCCCTCTGTAGCAGGTTCCTAGGTTGTTTCCTGTTTTCTTCTTCTTCTGATTTTTGCCTTTCAGGATGGGGATTGAGCGTTTTAGTTAGGGTCCTCTCTTTTGATTAGTTTGTTTAGATGTACCGATTTTAGTGGGTTTATCCTATGTTGTATGTTTATATGAGTGAGTATTATCCTGATTTTAATCTGGGAAATAAATACAACAACTACTTTGTGTCTCCTGAAAATCAATCTCATTATTGTTTTCTTTCATTTTAGAAAAGACTTATATAGTTTTATTTTCCATGTATGGGTGTTTTGCTCACATGTATGTGTACCATGTGCCCATTGATGACAGAAGAAGGCATCAGACCCACTGGAATTAGATGGTTCTGAGCTGTGCAGTGGGTGCTGGGAACTGAATCTGGTGCTCTTAGCCACTTAGCAATCACTCCAGCCCTTCATTGTCTTCTATGCACTTAGTAAATTCAACATATTCCTAGTTGCTCATGTTTTAGAAATGTATTTCATCCCATAGATTTTTAAAAGCTCCAGTGATTCATAATTCACTAGTGATAATATGCGCACTCATTCCAGTGTTAAGTTTGCTGAGTTCTGGGTGCTGGATGTAGTTGTGTCATCTGTATAATCAAGAACTATGAAAGTTGTAATACTCCTGTAAACAGCCATGCAGTGCCTGGCTTTATGCTGCAGTGTTTTCAAGATTTGACACGTACTCTCTTTCTAGTTGCCCAGCAACTCCAAGCTTTTTTCTTTCTTTACTTTACATCCTGATGGTGACCCCTCCCTCCTCTCCTCCCAGGCATCTCCTTTCCTTCCTTCCCCTCTCCCTTTCCTCCCACAAAAAGGGAGCCCCCTCATCCCATATCAACCCTCCCTAGCACATCAAGTCACATCAGGACTGAGCATAACCTCATTCCTGAGGCCAGGCAAGGCAGTGCTGCTAGGGGAAAGTGATCCAAAAGCAGGCAATAGAGTCCATATGAGAAACAGCATCCCGCCTCCACTCAAAGCTTTAACCAACCTTCATACAGCACAAAGGCAAACCCCCAGCAATGGGGGATTTACTTCTCTTCCTGAATATGAAGAATATGAAGCATCACAACCAAACAAAAAATTTGACATACTTATATGGATACCTTCAACATAGGTATACACACACATACACACACACACACACACACACACAAACACACATTTGTAGAATATTGCTCAAACCAGTTAAGTTATAATTTAATTCCTGTGGTTGGTAGAGAAGTGTAATAATCTAAACCCACCTCAACATAGTTCTCAACTTATTTCCTTCTCACTAGCAGCATCAGTATTACCTAGGTACTTCACAGATATAGGGATCCGTGTTTTCCCCTGGGCCTACAACCTCAGAATGTGTGAAAGTAGTTTTTATAATTAACCTGCTCTCCTATTGATCCAGAGGCATGTGGAAGCATGAAGACCTCTAAGTTAGAAAACAGCACTCGCAAACTCATAAACACAGTCAGCCCACTTCACTGGTAGATTTAAGGGAAACTAAGAATGCAGTTGAATGTTACCAAAAATACATAAATCAAACATACAGCAGTGTTATCTACAGTCTCCATGCTTGGAAAGAGAACACCAGAATTTATTTCTCCTATGGAACTGTAACTCAGAACCCATTGATCATCCTTGTCCCTATCTTCATTCCCACCTCTTCTGGTTAGTCTCTGAAGGAATAGTTGAGACTGTTCTCATCACAAAGAAATGAGCAATATTTCACTCAGGATGATCTTTTCTAGATCCCACCATTTGCCTGCAAATTTCATGATTTCCTCCTTTTTGATTGCTGAGTAGTATTCCATTGTGTAAAAATACCACAATTTCTGTACCCATTCCTCCGTTGATGGACATCTGGCCACAGAGGAGAGCTTTGCAGCCAGTCCTGAAGATACCTGATAAAACAGGATCAGATGAATGGGGAGGAGGTCCCCCCTATCAGTGGACTTGGCAAGGGGCACGGTGGAGATGAGGGAGGGAGGGAGGGAGGGGCCGGGAGGGAATGAGGGATCGGGACACGACTGGGGTACAGAGTCAATAAAATGTAACTGATAAGAAAAAAATAAAATACAAAAATAAAAAATTAAAAAAAAGAAATGAGCAATATTTGAGATCACCATAATAACCCTGATTAAACATCATACCATATATTCATATTTCAAAACAGCACATGGTGCCCCATTAATATGTACAATTACTATGTTTAATCAGAAAGTAAAAACAGAAAATGTTTTTTTAACATTTAAAAGTTTTCACTCTGTTTCTTTTTTTTTATTAATTACAGTTTATTCACTTTGTATCCCAGCTGTAGCCCCCTCCCTCATCCCCTGCCAGTCCCCCCTTCCCTCCCTCTTCTCCACCCGCCCCCTGCCAGTCCACTGATATGGGAGGTCTTCCTCTCCTTCCTTCTGACCCTAACCTATCAGGTCTCATCATGAGTGGCTGCACTGTCTTCCTCTGTGGCCTGGTAAGGCTGCACCCCACTGAGGGAGGAGGTGATCAAACAGCAGGCCACTGTCACTCTATTTCTTACTTCATCTCCTTTGTTTCCTTTATCTATGTGGCTAGGAATACTCAGCCATTCTGCAAAAAAAAAAACTAAGAGAGCAATGTTAAATTCCCCCCCCCTCTTCTAAAATTCACATTACATCCTGGTTGTAGCCCCATCCCACCTCCCCTCCCAGACCTGCCCTCTCTCCCCCCCCTCCTCCCCTATTCCTCAGAGAAAGCAAACCACCCAGCTCATCAAGTCACACCAGGACTGAGAGTGTCCTCTTCCCCTGTGGCCTGGCAGGGCGATATTAAATCTTTTAAAGGGTGGATGACAGTGACCAAACTTCTTAACAGAGTGAGTCCCGGATGCTGAACTTGGGACATCTGTCATATTTGTTTCACAACTCAGAAGACAAATGTGCAATTTACGTTTGAGATGGGCCCTGGTCAAGGGCCCTGAGAATTTCTCTTCATACAACTCTTTGAATGTCATCCACTTTCCCTCTCCATTTCTTCCTTTAATCTTTTCTTATGAAATAACTTCAAGGCAAGATTAAAAAAATAGATTGATGGATTTGGATGGCTTACCTGATGTCTAGATTTGCTGTAATAAAACTCCTTTCCTATCTTTACTTTAAACAAAATGTAACTGTGCTATTTACTTATGATTATTTCCATAGCTACAGGGCAGATAGCTGCTTACATTTCTCCTCAGAATGACCAAAATTCCACCATAAGTTATAAGGAACTGAGCTATATTAATAAACCCCAAAATTGAAATATCTACAAGTTTTAACCTAAGTATTTACTTAGGGATTTATACCATTCCTCGATGTATGAGTATCCTGAGTATCCAATTAACAATATACAGTCATTTGCATAAGCAATGTGGGAATGATATATATGTATATACATGATATAATTGGGAATAGGTGTTTTTTGTTTTTTTAAGAGAAATTATATCTCTTAATGTCTTTACTTCTTTCAAACGAAAAAGTGATTGTTTGAAAGGCACTACCTTAAAATTCAGCACAGTCATCCACATACAAACAAGTTTTAGTTTAAGTTTTTCTTTTGAGTTAATAACTGGAACTATCCAATCACACATTTGATTCATTTCAAAGCCTGTTAAAATTTCAAGCTCCCCAGTCCAGCCAAACACAAACAAACAAGGCAAAGCAAAGCAAAACGAAAGAAAACCTGAAAATGTACTGTGTTACATCATCCTGGTGATGTTTTTATAAAAACTATTTAATTTTTACATGACCTGTGGTAAGTTGGCAGCATGCTAGCTGAGTTATGCATGAAAGGCTGACCCTGCACAGCTGTGGACAGAGTGTGGGTGACTGCCCCCAAACCACAAAGACAGAGGGAAACTGAAAAGTGTGCAATAAGAGTGCCGTCTTTGGGTCAGATGAACGGGGAGGAGGTCCTCCCCAATCAGTGGACTTGGAAACGGGCAGGGAGGAGATGAGGGTGGGAGGGTGAGATTGAGGGAATGAGCGAGCGGGATACAGCTGGGATACAGAGTTAATAAAATGTAACTATTAATAAAAATTTAAAAAAAGAGTCTCATCTTTCATGACATGACGAAAAGGTTGGCTGAATAAATACAAATGCGTCCTTTAAAGCTCAACAGTGTGAAAAACATGAATGCTTATGAGTCACAAAAATCTGAGCACACATTTATTATTAATGTCCAACAATATCACCCGTTAGTGGAAAATCTCGAATTCCTACTTATCCAGTAAGTGGGCTAGTGTTTCTGAAACTGTTGCTTGGAAATCAATAACTGAGGTAACAGAATATTTAACCTGAATTTTTGTAGCTTTCAAAGGTGATCCAATGACATTAAGCTACTTTCTGTGTGACTTTAGTCGTCCACATGTAAAAGATTCCTTAATTTTTTTTTCCCGTAAGTCTTTGGTATTGAATATGTCAATATCACTACCCTGAATCACGTTTTTTTTTTTTTTTTTTTTTTTCTCACCACTCTTTATTAGGTAGTAGTTCTTTTAGCAGTTTCTAGAGGTCTTCAAACATGGGCAGGCACATCTGCAGGCTAACAAGAATGTATAGGAAAAAAAGCAGAAATTATGAGTTTTAATTTCTGGCACAGTTTGAGCACACAACAGTCTTGTATATATATGTTTATGGGCATGTGTGCATAGGTGAGCATCACACACTTAGTGCATTCGAAAGTGGTGTTCAGAGGAGGACATTAGATGTCTTCTATTGCTCTCTGCCTTCCTGCTTTGAGAGCGTCTCTCACTGAACCCAAAGCCCAAAGCTCACTACTTTGTCGAGGCTAGCTGTCCCGCCAATGAGCTCCCAGCATCCAACGTCTCTTGTCTACAGAACTGGGGTGATGGACACACACAGTTTTGCCTCGTTCTTTCTTTTGTTCTTTACATGGATGCTGTGGATCCTTCATCAAGTCCTCATGCTTCCGCAGCCATCTCTCACACCCAATGAGATACCTCCCAGCCCCTTTCATAGTCTGCATGCAAAATTAAATAGCAAACCTTTTCCTACTTAATCATTTCTATTTTGACTTTGTGATGACTCTGTTTTTAAAAAAGAATTTTTAAATTCTTTTTAAGTATGTGTAAATTTGTGCAGATATATGCACATGAGTGCAGGTGCCCATGAAGGACAGAATAGTCGGATTGTCCTGGAGCTGGGGTTACACGCAGTTATGTGTTGCCTTTGTGGGTGCTGTGGTCTTAAGGAAGGTCCTCCCTCGGGAAGACCAGACAATGCTCTGATCCACTGGGCATCTCTCTAGCCTCTGCTGATCTTTTGTATTCAATACAAAGTCTTTGATTTTTAAACCTGCAGTTGAATTCTCAGTGCTTTACTTTTGAGGGGTTTAGTAGACTATCACTACTCTGAAGTCACAAAGTATCTCTATTTCCTTCCAGAAATTAAATAATTTTAGTTTTATCCTTACATCTTAGTGGGTTCGGGAGTTTTCTTGGCATTGGGGATAAATGGGGGATGCGGTTTCTTTCCCAGCTTGGCCCAGTTTTACCAGCTTTATTGCACAGCCCATGTGTCCTTTCACTACTTTCCTACCCCCCAGTAGGAAGTGTCTCTTTTGCTTTGTTAGTATACATAAAAAAGGACTGATAATTATGGATTATAGTGTAGTCACCAACTGTAGTTTTAGTAACATTTTATTACTAAGTATTATTCTAAGTATGTGTACTTGATATCTGAGTCATCTATGAAAGGGTTATTTTACTATGCCCATGAACTGAGGTAGTAAAAAATATCATATATACATTTATATATGCACATATCTCAGGTAATCAAAAGATATAGTATAAGATATAAATATATGATATGAAAATGTAATATGTATGCACCTCAGGTATGCAAAAGAGAAATCATCTTACACCCATACAGTACAATGAATATGGAATGATTATAGTATAAATATCATACATATGGTACTTATATGCTAGGAGCAGAACCTAATACCCTATGGGTGCCAGGCAAGTATCCTACCTATATGCTATATCCTATTTTCTTTATATTAACATACAATATATAATAATAAACTTATTGTATATAGTTCTAGATATTAATATGTTATTATATATAATTATAATTTCAAAATAGCTCACATATCATAAAAAAATCATCTGCTTTTTACTTTTGTCAAGAGTAACATCTCTCTTTTGTTCAGTACATTTTAAATAATACTGATGATAAAGGCTCCCTAACCTTAAACCACTTGGTAGACAGAAATCTATCTAATTTGTTCTGTGTTTTTACTGGCTTCCAGGTTGGGATAAATACTGTCATGAATTTATCTATCTCCATTTTATTTATTTATTATCTCTCTTAAGCATGACTTTGATGCTTAGTTGCCACTGGCAATGTATGGACCCATCTTTCCTGCCCTTAGTTTGCTTTTCCTTCTCCGGGGCTTCCCACTCCCTTCTTTCTGAAAAACCAATTGTCTCGCTTCACCCCACATGACTTCTAGGATGATCTTAGCCACTCCTTGCCTCCTTTGGGCTCGTTGTCTCAGCATATCATATTGGTCACAGCATTTCTCTGAAAAAGGATATTTTTCCCCTTCTCATTCACCATCTAGCATCAGTGTGACACTCAGAAGATAAAGGAGGAAATTATTGTCGCACACTGTCACTCTCAAACAATGAAAACAATCCTTCCAAAAATCTATGTGCCACAGTGAGAAGTTGCACAACCTATTGGCAAGTAGACACTGAACACTGTCCAGGTATCCTCCCACTATTCTCTATGTAATAAAGATGCTCTGGAACCTATAGGAGCTGTCACATCACTGTCCACACTCTTTAAACAACAAAAGCTGGTGTCCGCTCTGTCCTCCAGGCCAGGCATTGTAACACATTCTTCAGGACATTGCCTCAGCTCCAACACATAGCTGACGTCTACGTACCCTGTGTGCCTTCTACAGAAGGAACCTCCACTCCTGAGAATCCATCCCTACCACTGAGGACCAGGAGTCTTGTGTGCTTCTCCAAGGTAGCACCGCCCATCCCTGCTGTTACCCAATCCTGTCACCAAAGAACCTGTGGAGCCCTCCATTCACTTCTGAGAACTAATGGTGAGAATCCTCTAACTCTTTGGAGGTTTGCCCCCCATGATTAGAAGCTGCATCTGGCTATAGTTGAGCCTGTACCACTTCTAATACCCCATTAGAAAATCAACCCCCAAGAAAGAAAGAAAGAAAGAAAGAAAGAAAGAAAGAAAGAAAGAAAGAAAGAAAGAAAGAAA
>NW_026596101.1:6953848-6962597 GCF_907164565.1 Psammomys obesus | reverse complement strand
AAAGAAAGAAAGAAAGAAAGAAAGAAAGAAAGAAAGAAAGAAAGAAAATAAACCACCAAAGCTGAATCCCAAGAGCCAGGCAGGAGGAGTTCCACAACCTGACACATTGGGATGATATCCAAACACACTAAACAAAGGTGAGCACAGAAATCCATCCAAGAAATACCACTTGCAATGGATCTTTTTTAAACAAACAAACAAGTAAACAAAAAATCCTACTTTCTGGGGTAGTAGGGTTTAGGACTTCAACACACATAAAGGTCAGCGACCCCCGTCAACTCATAATACAGAGAAATCCTGCTTCATCTACACACTTTCATTGTCTGAGTTTTCAGTTATTCTCGGTCAGCTACAGTCTGAGTATTTGTATAGGAAAATAAAATAAAATGTATGGTATGAGTTACATTCCATTCTGTGTAGAACAGTAAAATCTTGTAGTGTTCACCGCCCAGGTTGTGAAAGACGTGAGCCATCCATTGTCTCAGGGTATCCCTCCTGCCTACACTACTTATCCAGTTGCTTACTCACTAGCCATCTTGTAGCTACTGCCACAGTATCATGGTACTTGTGTACAAGTAACCCTTATTTTACCTACAGTCAAGAGTAGTGATGCAACCCTTCAGCTGTACATGAGAGAAGCCATCTTATATGCTTACATCAGGATAAAGACGAAGTTATCCTAGTGCCATAAACACACCCACACCCATGAAAAAGAAAAAGAAAGGGAGAGGGAGAAAGAGAGAATATTCATTTAACATCAGTTACATAATATTTTATAATTCTATTATTGTTGTTAATCTAGTGCTATATCTAATTTATAAGATAAGCTGTGTCATAATCATGTGCATGAGAAATCAGGAGGCATAGGACTAGGTGTGTGCATGACTTTAGGTGCCTGGGATAAGGGCACAGGGTACTACTCAAACACTGTACAATATTATGTTCCCTTCCTCTATATGTTTGTTAATGTGCCCCTTATGCTAACAACTGGAGCCATGCACCTTTCTCTTATCTTCAACTAATCCTAGAAAAATCCTGCTAATGATCTTGCTATTATACCTATTTTATGAATATTGACAACTGACAACCTGAATTCTATTTCCTAGACCGAGATGGTATAAGGAAAGAACTGACTCTTTAGAGTTGTCCTCTAACCTATACTCTCTATTAGAAAAGTAGATAGATAGATAGATAGATAGATAGATAGATAGATAGATAGATAGATAGATAGACAGACATCACCATGACTAGAAACAACTTAAAAAAGATTTTATTTTCACTGACAGTCCCAGAGTGTAGATCCATAATAACAGGAAAGGCAGGCAGCCAGAACAGCTAGCTGGCTGATCTCACTTTATTGGCACACAGGAAGTAGAGAGAACAAATAGGAAGCGAATCAGTGCTATAAATGCACAAAGCCTTCCCCCAGTGACGTGTGTCCCCCAGCAAGGCTGCACCTGCTAATGGTTCCACAACTACTCCAAACCATGCCACCCACAGGGAACCAAATGTTCAAATGTCACAAGCCTATGGGGGACATTTCTTATGTGAATCAGGACAGGAACCCACCCTGAATGTAGGCAGCATTAGTCCATTGCCTGTGGGTCTAGAATTAATAAGAAGGGGACAGCAAGTTGACCACTAGCCTCACCTCTCTCTGCTTCCTGTCTATGGACACAGGGTGACCAGCTGCCACCATGACTTGTCTGCCATAATAGAGTATATGAAGTGGACTTGATCCCTTGAGGCCAATTAAAGATTTAGCTCTTGAGTTGTTTTTGCCAGTATCTTTCATCACAGCAACAGGACAAGTAACTAATACGCCCTGAAAAGAACACTAGAATGGTACAGCAAGTGTGTTAGGAAGAAGCCAGTAGTAGTAAATCAAGATGGAAAGGAGAGTGAGGAGCAAGCAGCAAAAGCTGGCTCGACACGTTAGGAAGGTCACTTCTATCCTCACTATAGTGAGTAGCCATTGCAGGGAATGGGGCCAGTTTAAATAAAACCAGAAAAGAAAAAGTGTAACATGCTCATTATGTGTCTGCATGAGGAGGAGTCAGAAGGAGTCACAACCCCAGCACGTGTGCATCTGTCAAACCTCTCCTTTCCTTTGTCCTTTCTTGAACCGGCATTGAGAGAACACAAAGGAAAGATGAAAACTCAAAATGGGGCACAGAAGAACTCAGAGAAAATACTTGGCCTGATGAATGAAGGGTGAGCAGGGTACCCCTCAAAGACATTTTACCTCTTTCATAGTTATAAGGGCTGTGATCGTCTTGAATAAATACATATTAAAGCAGCTTCCTTGAGCTATAGATTACAGATTTTCATTTGTTTCATACATTTGAAAAATAAACTCAGTCTTGGTAAGAATATGGATGCCCTGTCTCAAACAGAATGGGGAGGGTATTGAACAAATAATTCTATTTTAGAAAAGCTGGGCTCAGAGCCCAGAAAACAGGCACATTCAAACATAATAGAGATCCTAAGGGGGAAAATGACAGCAAGAAAGATCTAGAAGTACAATAGAATCAGAGAAAGGGACAGCCAGGGTGGGTAAAAGGACACAGCCCTTGCTTCATGACCTGGCATATGCTTTGTCAGAAGTACTCTGTGGTTCTGACCCAATTCCTACTGGGTCCACTGTGCTTAACAAGATAATATCTGTGAATCAGTGACAGTGGGCACAGTAGGCTCATTCTGGGGTGACCAGCTGTCAATGGTAGCTATGTTTGTTTCTTTAATGTTACTATGATAAGACACTCTTATGAAAAGCAGATTAGGAAAGAAAAGGGTTAATTTGCCTTATGCTTCGATGTCACAATCCAACATCGAAGGAAGTCAGGAAAGGGACTCAAGCAAGAACTGAGATGGACACCATGGAAGAACTTTTCTTCCTGCCTCACTCATTAATTCACCTTTCTGATACAAGCCAGGACCACTTCTCTATGGCTTTGTGCACAGTGGGCTTGGCCCTGTTACATCTACTAGCAATTAAGACAATGCTTCCACAGATGTGCTCATTGCACAGTATAATTTGGGCAGTCCCTCAGCTCAGACTCCCTGGGATGACTCTAGGTTGTGTCAAGTTGACAGATACAGATGGAAAGTAGGATGGCTTACATAAAGGCAAATGGGACCGGAATGTGAATTGTCCTTGGGGTCAAGTCGAACCTAGGCAATCATCTGCCTTCTTTCTCTTTTAACCTTCATGCTCCAGATTCTTAGGCTCAGGCAGTGTCTGCATGAGGAGGAGTCGGAAGGAGTCAAAACCCCAGCACGCGTGCATCTGTCAAACCTCTCCTTTCCTTTGTCCTTTCTTGTCCTGAAGCTCTTCAGTAGACAGTAAAGGCAAATTCTATTGTTTTCCTTTGCTCTCAGACCCAAGCCACTTAAAGGCAGTGGGCTGGGGGCTGAAATCTGACACCGTGGCTTAAGGGCTGTGACACAGTGTGGAAATCTTGCTTCTTCTGAAGCCTCTTGGGAAGAGGGATAACCAAAGAACGTCTTTCTCCCCATACTGTTTTCAGACATAGGCTCTAATTACAAACTCTTGGCCAGCTGGAGACCCCTTAGTGACCCTCTCTTTGGGGGACTTTGTAATGACAGTTACCGGGCAGCAGAAATCTTACAGGCATCCCTGCATTTGCTAAATGACAAACAGCCACCCTCCCAGTTCTAAATCCAGCACCTTTGGCAATATCATCACCAATAAATGTCATGTTTCTAATAGCATTTTCCCTGTAGAAATCAAACTTTTCTTATTCCTTAGATTCTTCTCACTTGGGCAGAACTCCTACAAATAGTCAAATCTTTTTCACAACATTCAGATGAAGATCTAAGTCAGTTATACAGCTAGAAAAAAAATAAGCTATGGCTGATGAGTTGCCATGGAAACCAAATCCCAACTGGAGTCCACTTCCACCCTCCATTGGGTTGGAAAGACGTCCTCTGCACTTCAGTACCAAAAAGAGAAAGACCAGGATACAGTCAACTGTCAATCAACTTCAAGACACATGCATGTACACAGAGACACACATTTTGTATTTTGTGTGAATCCATTCAATGAAAGCTTTTTATGTAAACCACAGCACCATCTTATTTCATAGATAACCTGATTATTGGCTTAATGATGCTCAAAAGGTATTATAGGAAAGAAAATAAAATTAGGAAACATTTCCATATTTATACTATGCCTTTCCTTAAACAAGCTAAATTCTCATCTGTCTGGTTAAACAGAGATTCAAATGGAATCTTTCAGTTGTAGATGGGCTTGGGCACTCTAGATTTTTCTCTACTGATCTACACAAACTACAATAATAATCATTATTTTAATAACTGCCAGGATGTGCTGTCAAGATGGCTCAGGGGATAAGGGCAGCTGCCTCCAGAGCTGACAGTCTGAGTTCAATCCCCTAGATTCACATGGTTGAAGGAGAGAACTGACCCTGCAACTTGTCCTCTGACCTCCCTGTGTCCTTCACATCATGAGTGTGTGACTGTGTGTGGACACATGTACACACACATATACATATAAGTAAAAATTTAAACATATCCAAAAGACAACTGTAAGGGTAACTTATTCCATGGGTAACTTATTACAAGATCACCACCCATTTAAGTACCAAACATCTAAGCTTCCCCTCATTATTTGCAGAAACTTCTCCCATGTTCACTCTGGCCAACATTCTAGCATCAGAGCTATCTGTTTTTCTTCCCTGTTCCCATTCTCTCAGCACTCATGAGAGCTGAGTTCTAGTCTTGAGGTTGTACTTCATCTTATCTGGGGCTCACTACATCATCTGCCTCAGCTTCAGTTACCGTATTTACTTCTTAGGCGAATCTATTCAAGAGTGCTCCAGATGATTGCTAGTCACTCAGCTCAGAAAACCTACGCAATCTCTCTGTTTGATTTTCTGTGTTGTGGAATAGAAGACTCCTCACTTTGCTATATTAATAATTTCTGGGACATGTAAATTTTAAGAGATTATTCCCACTTCTAAGATTCTACAAATTACACTGTGAAAGTAACATATTGTTTCTTCCATTTTGTGTTCAATTCACTAAAGTCTGAAGAATTTGGGGCATTTTAAACAATTATACCCCGGTTTTAGATTATCCAAAACAAATGAATAAAAACAAACTTACATCACTTTTCCTATGGCCTCTCTTCACAGCTGCTGTCTCCTGGGTTGACACCTGATTTTCTAATCCCTGAGTCCTCAGATAACCACACTCTAATCACCTTTTGGACTTCTTCCACTGCCTGCTGTTGAGAGCAAGCTAAGGAGGGCAACATGTGCCATTCTGGAAGATACCAGAGGGAACAGCTCATTCGAGTCGGGCAGCCATGGACTGCAAAGGTCAGGGACAAATGCATATCATAAGAACAATGGTAAATGTCAAGGTCACACAGCAGGGATTAGACAGCAAGTGTGGACTCAGAATTTCAGTGGATTGGAGTGTGGCCCAGTTTATGAACAAACATGTTAGGGTGACAAATGATTGCATTCGCTTTTAACTGTTTATATTCACTCTGCTGGTTGGCCATGAAGTTTAAAGGAAGAAAATTGAGTTAACTCAAAATGAATGCTCAATTACATGCTTCAAACAATTTTGCATCTACCCTGCTATTATACAATAGCAGATAGTAACAATAAGGATGAACAAGAAGGATGACTATGCTTTCTAGTGCATCTGCCAATGCTACCATACTGTTTTTTGTGTGTTTTGCTGGCATTTAGCTAAGATATTCATGAATCATTGCACTTCATCTTTATGGTAACATTGAAGCTGTCACCATTATCTCCAGCTTACAGATGACTGAGCTCTAAAAGGGCACATGGCTTGCTCAAGGGCATTACTTGACAATTCAGACAGCCAGGTAGGGTAAACACAATGCCAACCTCTTGAGTTTGCTTAAAGCACGCATCTAATACCTACATTGGTTTACTAAGGCCACTGGCACACATTACCACTAAACAGCAGTATTTATTCTTATGTAGTTCCAGAGATTAAGATCCCCAAATCAGGATGTTGTGATGACCATTAATCTGCCACTGAAAGTCCTAGGGAAGTGTCTGTCCTTGACTCTTCCCAGCTTTTGTCTCTTCCCATTATCTCAGGGATGCTCTATACAGCAGCATCACTCAGATTTCTGTTACGATAATTTCCTGCATTTTTCCACATGTGAATCTCTGTGTGGCCTTTCCTCATGAAGATATAAGCTACTAGATTTAGGCCCTACCATAACCTCATATAATGTTACTGTATATAAACTAATTATATCTGAAAAATCCATTTTTCCAATTAAGAGCACACAGTCTGAGGCCTAGGATAGACATGGCTTCTGAGTAAGTCATTCTTCTAGCAACTCTCACACATTGTAAATAGGTATGTGTGTATATATATATACACACATTTTATAGCCTTCGAGTTTCTCTACTATATTTGTACCATGAGGATCAACCCCTGGTTACTGTGATGTGACTTTCACCAGGAAATAACTTTGTGGGATGATATGGCATAGTCAATGTGATTTGCATTTCAACTTTAAGGTCCTGAGAAAACTTTCAAGGCCAAGTTTAGATGGTTAATGCAGAATTTTATTTACTCCAAGGAGAGATTTCCATCTTTAATAAAAAATAAAGGCATATGTGAGTCTAAGCAGGAAAAGGCAACAGAAAGATCTGGTCAGTTTTAGCTTTTGATTCAGATAAAAACTAGATAATGCCAATAAATTTGAGAAGTGTCTACCTCCAGCCCATCAGTACAAAACCTGCAGCAAAGTAACTGTACTTATTTTGGACATGGAAGAAGAGCAACTGGCTTCTGAAGAGAGATGAAGAAAAGAAAATTCTGTAGCATGGTATTAAATGCAAAAAACAAAAAAAAGCCCACTCTTTCCCTACCTCTTTCTGATGCCCTCATGTCTCTCAAAGTCCACCTTTGTTCCTTAGAGATCACACATCTTCCCACTGACAGTTGGGAGGCTTGATGTATCGTTAAACAGGTGAGCAAAATCCTGACCCTTAGGCCATGTCCTTCCTGTCCCTTCAGAGCCAGGAGAGAGAGAGTAATGACCTCATGTGACAAGAGCTTCTGATTTGGCTGGAACTATTTTCACTGTAAAATGCTGAGCAATGACCTGGCATTAAAACTCTTGTTACAAGTTGCCTGTCATCTATATCCTCATTTTACAGATGATGAAATGAAGGCTCCAGCAAGGAACTCATCTAGAAAGCAAAACCACTCTGAAGAGGCTTTTAAGGCAGTCTGACACACATAATCAATATTCATGAATATTTTAGTAAAATTAATGCACAACTAAAATAATTTCATGTTTTAAGCTTAAATTTTAATGGAAACAGTGGACATCTGTGGAGCTTCTTTCTTAATCAAGATTTATGTGGGAGATGTGGGGTGGCTGGGAGAATGGCTGAGAGGTTAAGAGTTCCTCCTACATTTCCGGAAGACTTGGGCTCAGTTTCCCAGCATCCATATCAGGAGGTTCACAGCTGCTTTCGACTGTAGTTCCACTGGATCAGATGTTCTCCTCTGGCCTCTGACATTACTGCATATACGTTGTTCTATATGCAGACACTGAAGAACTCATACATACATACAAATAAATAAATTTGTATATATTTAAAAACCATAAATTGGTGTTTCGAGGGAAATACATACTGATGACAGAAAAAGTAGAGGACCTGAAGGAGTCAGAGGTAATTCACAGAAGTTACATGTCAGTCAGATTTTTGTGGTTAGATGTCCATCTTTATACATACCATAATGCCCAGAAAGTTGCCATGTGTATTTTTTTTTAATAACTAGAAATGCTGTCACTAGTATTGAAAGGAGCCAGTGAAGTTGATGCTGGTATTAATCACATCCTTCCTGCACATAGATTTTAGAACATTACAGTCTAGCATGTGTGTGGTTTTGTACACGTATATGCACACACACACACAGAGACAACTATATTCTATAGGATCCTAGTGTGCTAGGAGGCTGAATGAATGACTAAGTAAGGCTGAGTATAAAAGATGCGTGAGACAGGAGGGCTCAGGGATACACTGTTGAACGGAATAAAATTAGGAAAATATAGATCAATTCGAGAAACCTGAAATTTATTATCAACCGCAAGGCCAAGAGATGGTGACGGCATGCAATTCATTAAGAAACTGAGTGGTAAACTTTATGTATAGGCTGTTCAAAGTGGAATACAAAGGCTGGGGTGTGACCTGCTCTGTAAAGTGCTTGTTTTGCATACATGTGGATCTGAATTTGGTCACCATAAGCAATATTAAAAAAAAAAAATCTGGGGTTGGAAAGATGGCTCAGTGGTTAAGAACACTTGTTCTCTCAAAGGACCCAGATTTGAGTCCCAGCACCCATATGGTGGCTCCCAGCACCCATTTGGTAAACTCCAGGTCTAGGGGATCCAACAACCTTACTCTTTTCTGACTCCTGCA
The DNA here is from genome assembly GCF_907164565.1 of Psammomys obesus. Taxonomy (NCBI): domain Eukaryota; kingdom Metazoa; phylum Chordata; class Mammalia; order Rodentia; family Muridae; genus Psammomys; species Psammomys obesus. The sequence goes on along the minus strand of NW_026596101.1, from coordinate 6,954,123 downwards.
AACACCATGCCTGCAGAAGTCACACAGGTGCGCGTGCTCGCAAAACATCATGCTCACAAAGATAAGATAAATTAACTTACAAACAAAAGGAAATCCAATCAGGTACATGCTTGTACCCTATCCCAGGGGAGGCGCAAAAGGTAGCTTCCTGGGGCTAGCTGTCCTGACCCATTTGGTAAATTCCAGGTCAGAGAGAGAGACCCTGATTCAAGCCTTGTCTATTCCCCAACACACACACACACACACACACACACACACACACACACACACACACA
>NW_026596101.1:6912718-6953838 GCF_907164565.1 Psammomys obesus | reverse complement strand
ACACACACACACACACACACACACACACACACACACACACACACACAAGGGAGATGGTGTCTGAGGAAAGAGAGCTAAAGTTATCCTCCGTCCACACAGGTACATACACATATCCACTTACACCCCACCACACACACACACACACACACACACACACACACAGAGAGAGAGAGAGAGAGAGAGAGAGAGAGCAAAGCATGGCACTCAGGAAGATTCTCCCGCATTCTGCGCATACCTGTAAATATTCTCTAAACATGCCCAATCCCTTGGCCATCCACGAGAGGATGTCTAAAGAAGTCTCAGTATGGCCCATACGAACCTCGAGTTCTTTCCAAAGGACTTTCACTTTGTATCCCAGCTGTGGCCCCCTCACTCCTCCCCTCCCCATTCCACCCTCCCTCTCTCATCTCCTCCTATGCTCCTCTCCAAGTCTAGGGATAGGAGAGGTCCTCCTCCCCTTCCATCTGACCCTAGCTTATCCAGTCTCATCTGAACTGGCTGCTTTGTCTTCCTCTGTGGCTTGGCAAGGCTGCTCCCCCATCCAGCGGAGGCAGTCAAAGAGCCAGCCAGTGAGTTCAGATCAGAGACAGTCCCTGTTTCCCTTACTAGGGACCCACTTGGACACTGAGCTGCCATGGGCTACATTAGGTATTTCTTACAGTGTGTTAAAATCAGTGATACCCAGATTAGGAAACAATGCAAAAAAGTGTCACTGATTTGTTTGCTTAACATTTATATATTTATTTATTAGCTGTTAACTATGAACTCAGTTATTTATGCAGTGCTAAACAGACATGGTCTCTGATATCCCAGATTCTTGTCTTATGTAGCTCAGGCTAGAGTGGAACTCATCAGTGTGGAACTCAAAATCCTCCTGCCTCTGACTCCTGATTGCTGGGATGATTGGCCAGATGTCACACACTCTTTTAAAAAGTAGTGATTAATACTCACATTTCACCATTTGCTAAGCTAACCTAAGTAAGTTATGTTTTCTTTGATAAATATACAAGCTTTATTCACATCATATGCTTTTAAAGCATTTAAAATTATATGCATTTAAAGCTGGTGGGGAATCAAACCTAGAGCTCTGAGGATCAAACCTAGGGCTTTGTGCTTGATAGGCAAGCAATCCACAACTGAGCTATATACCATGTTCCCAATTTGTTTATTATTTGATGTTGTGATCTTTCTTAAACTAATCTCAGTGTATAGTCTTGGCTGGTCTGGAAATTGCTATGTAGTCCAGATTAATAATTACTTTACCACAGGGCTATGGCAACTCCCTGTTCCTTGGCATCCATACCAGGAACAAACCACCACTCCCATCTTTAGCGTCTTGGCTGGGGCAGGAGGAGATATTGAAATGTGATGTACCTATCTTTTGAAAGATGACACACTTCATACTTTGGAAAACATATAACAACGGGCACATACTATTTTTATAATAAAAGGGAAATAAATTAAATATGCTGGGTAGTAAAATTTACCACATGGGAAACTGTTGTTTAGAAGGACCTAGAAGATCTAATTACAGGATTATTTACAGAACACCATGTGATGCCTCCTTCTGACTTCATGTCATAACACCATGATTGAAGGCTTCAGAGCCAGAGTCAAATTTAGATCTCCCACTTAGAGACTGTGGCAATCACAGTCTTCTGTCACAGAATCACAGCTTATTTGAAATTCACTAAGCTCCCACAAAATGGCAATGAAGAATACAATAGAAGTTTTACATTGCTCATAAAGATTTACATGCTTTTCCTGGGTTAATCCTTTTTAAATAACTGGTATTTGATCCAAAACAACCTGACACTTTTCTGGCATGATCCATGTGTTTGTGTAAGAGTACAAGTGTATATGCACGGACAGTTGTGTATAAGTGCACATGTACAGGTGCATGTGTGTGGGCACATGCGTGCACATGCACGCACACACACACACACACACACACACACACACAATGTCATTCTTCAGGTGGCATCCACGTTACTTGTGAGATAAGCTCTCTTATTGGCCTGGAGGTCATAGATTCAGCCAGGCTGAGTGGCAAGCATACTACAGGGAGAGACCCCATCCACCAGCTAAGACCTTCTAGGCTCCCCCAAAGCTGGCACCACAGATCCACTTCATTACAGCCAGCCTTTTGCAAGGGTGCACAGTATGAAACTGTGGTCCTCATACCTGCAGTCCTCAGACCAAGCACTTTACCTACTGAGCTCTATTTCCCTCACCCTGTGATAAGCTTAAGAGAAATGCCAATTAAGGAGTAAGTCAAAAGTGTGAAGGAAAAGGTCCAGGTGCACTAAAACCCCAGCTCCGCCATATGAGCTTTAGCCTGATGGCAAAACAGAAATCTTCCCCCTACATCTTTTCTTGGATTCACAATCAGTTAGTGAAGGTGCTGAAATTCTAGCCCCCTACCTCTCGTAGAAATACTCAGCAGAATTTATTCCCAGACTCTCAAGTCTGATCTTTAGTGTCCTGAAGTAAGATCCAAGCTCAACAAGAGGGTCAAGGAGGTGCACATCTAAGCAGCTCTGCCCAGCACTGAGCCACCCTTGCCTGGACTTCAGTCTCATCCTGTAAGGTGGGCAAGTAGGCAAGTTGTTAAAACTACAAACTCTCATTCCAGGAGACAGCGCCCCACCCCCACCACCTAGCCAGGGCCTTTTCTTTCTCTTAGCACAAGATTTCTGAGGAAATTCCCATCTCTTTGGGGTTCATTGCTTCAGTAGTCTAATAGTCAGACTGAGATACAGGAGTGTCTTTAGAGTGTCTTCATTTCTGCCAGGCCACTCACAGTGTGACGTAATAGACAAATTCTCTGTCTAAATGCAAACTGATTCATGTGGACGCCCATTAATGGCTCATCCAATTTTCTCGATTTGTTTGTTTCAAAGTTTTATGTTACAAAGATAAAACGCATTTAGAAAAATATAAAATAATTCCACCAAAAGGGAGTAGCTTTTTTGTTTCTCTTTTCAAAATATTTGATATTCATTTCCTAAGGAATCTTTAAGTGTGCTTAAATGTACTGTTCCAACTCTACACACACAGGTGAATGCATATTTTGCTTCCCTGTAAATAAATTGAACTGCACTGTAATTCTAATCCTACACACACACACACACACACACACACACACACACACACACACGGACACAAGTATGAATCCACATGCACACACACATGCTCCCACAGAGATTATTTCCCTGTAAATAGACTGGATGGCATTATACTTTTTAATTCTGTGATTACCTTTGCCATCCAACAGCATATCAAACATTCTGCTGTAGCATATCTTTATCAACTCTTTCAATGTCTGCTACAGTATTTACATGCATACTTTTAACTATGTTTTACATAATCCATACATTTTATAAAAACCTTTACAATACAGAAAGTTGTAAATTAAGATGTAAAGACTCTGAAAATTTCACATTCCCATTTCTGCATCTTGTCACCAAGTATTCGCACTGGATAATGATTCAACATTAAGATCACCTTAAATATTGTTGATATGAAAAAGCACAGCTCTCATCTTTAAGGGAATTTCTCATCTTAAAGAGAGTTTATTCTGGAGCCACGGCCAGGGAACATGGATTTTGCTTACAGTAAGCTCCATGTTCCAGGAAGGAAGCAGTATATATATATATATATATATATATATATATATATATATATATGGAAAACTATATATATATATAGTTTTACAGAACAAAGAAAGTCATAAATCAAGGCAATTTAAAAATACACAGGTGGGTACATCAGAGAGGTGGACACAGCAAGATGTGGGAAGGTTTTTTTATTATTGAAAATGTATACATTACATTCTGGTTGTGGTTTACCCTCTCCCAGGTCCTCAATATCTCTCCACCTCTCCAACCACCCAACTCTACGATGCCCCTCTTCCTTTAGAAAACAACAGGCAAGTTAAAAAATAGTAAGTAAACAGAAACAAATCAAAAAGAAAAAGCACAAGAAACACACACACACATACACACATACAAAATCCATAAAATCACTAAGAAATCATAATAGGCAAGCAAAAGAGCATTTAGACAAAACAAAATGACAGAACACAGCAACTGGAGTTTTAAAAGAAATGTACAAAAATACTATTGACTTGGTTTTCTGTTGTCTGTCTATTGCAGGGCGTGGGGCCTGCCCTTCAGTGTGGTTTATATACCCACTGAAGAAAACTGATTTCTTCTTTGCAAGCAGTTATCAGTTAGAGAGAGCTTGGTTAAGGATGAGAGATTGTGGCCAGTTATGGATCTCAGTACTAGGCTGAGATCTGCGTTGGACCTGTGCAGGCCCTGTGCATGCTGCCACAAATTACACCAGAACCTCCTTTGTCTGAAAGACACTTTCCTTGGTGACATCCATTAATTCTGGCTCTTACAATGTTTCACCTCTTCTTCCTTGTGGCTTCCTGAGCCTTGAGGGGAGACGTTTGACGAAGATACCCACTTAGGACTGACTGTTCTAAAATCTCTCACTCTGTGCACACTCTCCAGGTGTGGGTGCATATATTCGTTCCCATCTACTGCAGGCCGAACTCCTCCGATGAAGGCTGAGCAAGGCTCTCATCTATGGATATAGCAGAATGTCATTAGGACTCATTTGATGTCTGTTTTCCTTTAGCAGAACAACAGTGCTTGGTTCTCCCCTAGGCTGATGGTCTTATCTAGTTTCAGATTCTGCCTCACTGATTTCCTTAGTGGCTGCACAAGTTTGCGCTCCCACTAACAATAGATGAGCCCTCCCATTGCTCCACCACCTCACCAACACTTCTTTTCTTGATCTTGGTCATTAACACTGGTGGTTTTGACTAATTCATATCTGTCTAGCCCCTTTGAGGATATGCAATGACTGAGAAAGCTAGAATGTATCCATTGCATTTTAGCAATGCTTTCAAAGTCTAATATTCATAACATGGATATAGAGTTTGTAATTTGATGAACGTAAATGCATATCTACCCCTACCAACTATCCCTACATTTAATAAACATGTCAGTACACCCCAACATATTGCATCTTTTTAACAACTTCTTCCTCTCCTACAGGGAGCTGATTACTGTGGGTCAATTAGGCTTTTCTGGAAGCTCTGTGTAAAGGGAGCCCCACACATGCACTCCTCTAGGCACTCAAGTTATTTTGAGATTTAGCATGCTCATTAGATTAGCATCTTATTTCCAAAGTCCTAGACGTAAACTTCTTTCCTTGCAAATGGACACTCAGGTAGTTGAGCATCAGCTGTTGAGAAAACTGTCCTCTTCTACTAAGAGGAATCCGATCCTTTGTTAGAAAATGAAACTCATTTCTACAATTTCTATTCACATCCAGTGGTCCAATTATCTTTTCTTTTACTAGTTCCATGCTTTCTGGGTTATAGACTTTCACGGTGATTCTTGAAGTCAGGGATGTCAGTCCTGCAACTTCTGATCTTCACCTTCATTCTCATGTTGGTTTTTATAGTGCTTTGACACTTCATATAAACTTATTTAAGTTTAAATTCAGTTTCTTAATATTTACTAAGTAACTTGATGGATTGTGGTTGGGATTACATTGATTCATTTAAACAAGCTTAGAAAATCTGACTTCTTAACAATACTGACTCTCATCTTTCTGCTCATGAACAGATGAGGTTTGACTGGATTTAAAAATGACCTAAGAGATAACTCATATATATATGAGGGTATTTCCAGAGATGCCTACCTGTGGTAGTAAGATTCACCCTGTGTGGGTAGTTCCATTTTATTGCTTGGAATCCCATATTGAATTTAAATAAGGAAAAGAAGAGAAAGCAAGGTGCTAAGCACAAGCTTTGTCTCTCTCTCTGCTTCTAAAATATTATGAGATGTAAACAGATCACATGGATAATCCATGATCCAAAAATAAATGCTTCATTCTTTAAGGGAAGTTCTTCATTTGCTTCCTTTAGATACTTGTTGATTGTAATAAGATGACTAACAAGTATACAAATTTGTTACCAAGGATTTGGGGCTGTCGATAAGCATCGTTATGAACTGGCCATGTGGTTGATAGGTTTATGAAAAGAATGTAGAAGAGTTTGGAACATTGGTGTAGAGAAGTTCTAGAATGCTTTGAGCTAAGCTTGAGATCATTATTGTGATAGTTTGAAAAACCGGAATATAGAAGAAATATAGACAAAAGAGGTTCAGCTCTTAAGATTTCAGAGGCAAAAAAGGACTTCTTTGGGAATGAATCAATGTAACCCCAATCTTAATCCAGCAAGTTATTTTGTAAATATTAAGAAACTGACTTTAAATATAGAGGTCATTCATGTTACATTCTGGCAAAGGATCTGGCTACATTATGCTTATGTCTGGAACATTTTAGTAAGGCTAAACTTGAAAGGAATTGGAAAATGTATCTGGCAGAGGAACCTTCAAGAAAGCTACCATTCAGGGTGTGTCAGCTCATTGCTTTTATCTAGGTCTACATTGAGAGAGCGAAGCACCACTGAAACAGAAACATATAGCATAGAGTGTGGTGAGGGAAGGAGCTGAAGTGAGTTTAAAGTTATACACAAACCTGGGTATAGACAAAGCATCTGTGATTGTTAGAAAGATAAATCTAATGAATCAGAAGCAAAGCACTCTGTCCTGAAACAAGCCAGATTGCCTGAGGCACCACACGGCCCACTGAAATCTCTAACTATTCAACTGAAAATGTATTTGAAATGCTATTTCAAACTGAGAAAGTCTCATAGAGGGGTTTCTGTCCAAAATCAAGTGACAGAGAACTGTTTTCCCAGGTTCAACTGCCCAGGGGCACAGAGGTCAATACAGCTGTGACAGAAAGTGTCTCTCCTATGTCTTGAGCTAACAACAAAATTGAGCAGCACTTGTCACAATATATTGGGTTTCCAGACATGCAAATTGCAAGAATGAGGAGATCGTGGAGGCTTGAATCTCAGGCTTGTATTGACAGGGTTGGATTTCTTGCTAAGATGTACTCAGAAGCCATATGTGAAGCTATGAAGGTGAAGCCAAATTGCAATGAAGGTTACAGAATGCTGGGGATGCTAGGACTAAGGGATGCACACCAAGAAGAACTTCAGGCACGAAGAGGCATTTCTTACTAAACATATAATGACGTTTTAGCTCTTGCGAATATTTCCTGAACAGTACAATATAACTATCATGCTTAAGGCAAATCACGAGGGATGGTGTCTAGAAGAGAATGTCTTCAAATGTACAAATGTATATGTCAAAGAGCTTTAATTAAAGATCATTTTTCAACTGCTCTACTAAGAAAGGCTTGAATGACTTGGTCAGCTGTTTTCCAGTTTGTTGGAGTTTCAGGTCTTGTCTCTTTGGAACCAAATGCTGTGTTTCTACCAAGAATCACCATAACACAGGTTCATGAGGCAGTGTTCCCAGATCTCCATAAACCAGAATGTCAAACTTATTTCTTGTTAATAGAATATGAAACAGTTAATAAGAAAAGTTGTAAATTGTAAAAATGCCTAATAATAAAGGCAAGGAAGGGTTCTCCAGCAGTGGCCACCTCACTTGTGCATAGCTGGAATGCAGCTATCTGAGAAGTGCTCCAAGGAACCATATCAATCTGTCATCTATTACTTTACAGATATTATTTGCTTTGCTGCCCAAAGCTGAACCAAGATGGTTTTTGGGTCCCTAGAGCATTCTGCCTAAATAGTAAATTGGCCATGACAATTTCTCAAAACAGTAGGTCAAGCCCCACTAGACAGCTATGAAATTACTTTAGTAGGTCATGGTGTGTATGTCTGTGGGTGTGAACGTATGTTGTAGGTCTTGCCTCTTTGGAATCAAATGTTGTGATTGTGTGTGTTAGTGTGTATGTGTGTGTGTATGTGTGTGTGTGTGTGTGTGTGTGTGTGTGTGTGTGTACTGTAGGTCTATGTGCTCAAGGAAAAACCATAATATGTAGCATATAAATAAAAGCTTGTTCTTTAAAAATTATTTCATTTATATTCATATTGCTTAATCAATTAGGGGAAAACATGAAAGATGTTTTCCTATGTCATATTTATGTTGATCTTAAAGATGGCTTTGAAGAAAATCCACCTTGTACTCACCTTATAACAAATAAGTTGTTTATAGAAAGAACTGGATGTCTGTGAATTGATTGGAAAAGGGTAAAAGAGAAGATTTAAGCAAAAATTTACTGTATAATAAAGCAAATTCTTAGCTCGGCTTTAATAAGAATCCTCCTATACAGGCAAACTGCAAGTAAAACCATCACCATGTCAGACTAACATATTATAAGGTAGCTTTGTTTCCCTACTATTTTACATAAAAAGAAAGCAAGATAGAGAAACATGTTTTTGCTATCATTACCTTGCCTTGGGTAAGGGGTTAGAGAACACTATACGGTACATGGAATATTAACAAGTTTTAGAGCAGTCATTTTAGGAATTAAAAGATGTTTGAGAAATTGGGAGACAATTTAGATATTAGAAATCACAAAGACTTTCCCTATTCTCTCTCTCATGTTGTTGAGGAAGCAAATGACTCTCTCTACACAATGCAGCTCATAACAGAAGTAAATAAAAGCATTTTCTGATTGATTCCCAATCTGACCTCCTTTCTGCTGTACTTTCCTGTCCTACTTCTAGTTAACTACAAACAGGATAAAACAGGAAAGAGCAAACGGTGCTAAGATTCCTTCTTTGGGGGAGACACAAAAATCATTAACCCTTCCTCCTAAAGTCCAAACAACAAACCAAGGTACAGTTCCACCAAAGTTCACCCTGGGGAACCAGTGAGTTTATTGGGCTTACAGTATACTGGGTAAGGGGTTATACGAAAGGAAGGCTTTAAGACAGCTATACTTAGAAGGTCTGTACCTAGCTTACATGACGATTTCCCCATGCCACATAGATGGACCTATCATATAACTCAACTAGGATGTACGTACAATAGGAATAGAATTGCGTATGACTAACTGGAAGGAGTGACATGACAATTCCATGACCTTCTCGGCCCCTCCAGCAAAGTCAGTAGTCAGAAATCTAGGCTGTAATTATCTTTTCCAGACACAGCTAAACTCCTGAAGATGGTGGGAATTTGCCTTAGAGTTTTTACAACACTCTTAAAGCACAGTAGTGAAATTCCAGATAAAAGTTTTAAATATTTGGATGATTTTATGTAGAAGTGTTGGATGTGAGAAATGCCTTTTTTAATTCTTGAATCCTGGGAGAAGATGGGGTTATTACCATATCATGTGAGGTATAGAAAAGACCTTAGAAGACATATAGCCTGACTCTGACCTCAGAAGCTGAAATCCAGAGAGAAGAAATGTTATAAGGATCATGTAACTGCTGGGCTGAAGAGAGAGAACTCAAACACCAGGGGCCTCATTTTCAGCATACAGAATTATTCTTGTTACCAGTCTCTCTCCTCCCTAAAGAAGGAATGAAACAAAAAAAAATGAAGCAAGCATCATTATTCTTTAAATGTAAAGTGGACAAAGGACAGCTACACATGGTGACAGACTACTTTACAAGTAGTAAAACCCCACCAAGCAACAACACACAGGGAAGTTTACTGCCTTTGTAAACACTTGCCCTACAGCAAGACAGACACTCTCAGGAGAAACTGCCTTCCATCTCTTAAGCCTAGCTGATTTCCCAGACAACCTTCTCCTGCTATAGTGCTCCTGGGGAAAAAGGGATCACACGGATGCTCGGTGCAAGAATCAGTTCATAAACATGGATGATTTTTCTGCCTTCCTAACATTTTACATTTAAACTGTTGGATGCTCATCTCCCACTGTCAGAAAAATAGAGGGTGCAGAGGTTCCCTGGGTCAAGAAGAGTTTTTAAGTCTGGTTCCCAGAAGACACGAACAGTAACTTTTGGTGGGCAATATCATCAGCGGTTTTAATGGACAAAGAAGATGAAAATGAAAGAGCTGGTAAACCAGACATCTCAGCTTCTCCTTGGTGTATGACTTCATGTGCTGTGGTAATTCGCATACTTTCATGAATCCACACCCAGCCTGGAGATCAATGCAAACTAGCCTACATAATGGCCTCTATGTAGCCCATCAAACAGAACCCATGGCAAACCGGAACCTGACTGCCAAGCTAATGAAGACATTTTTCATGAAAATGTCTGTCTGTGTTCTGAGCAGAGAGCCTAATATATGCACAGTTATCCACTTCGGGAAAACTTTCAGAAATAACTATATAGCAAAGTTTTCTTTTTTGTAAGTTTGAGAGTTACATAGACATGAGCTCAGTTCTCAGCACTGACATTTTTCTAAGAATAATAGTTTTGAGGCTTTGCCTGGGAAAGTAACTCATTCAATCTCTTTTTGATGGTTAATTTTAAATGTCAACTTGTCACAGCTGAGAATCACCTGGGAAGAGAATTGTAGATTTAGCTAGATCAGGGTGACCTGTGAGTATGTTCTGGGTGATTATCTCACTTGTTAATTGATGCATGATGACCCAGCACATTGTGGGAGGCAACATGACTTCCTACCTTCATGTGCTGAATTGAGTAACAGTGGAGATGGTTACGTGAGGACTAAGCAAGGAGGTGGGCAACGGTGGTCCATTCATTTGTGCCTGACCAGATACAGTGCATCCAACTGACTCAGTCTCCTGCTTCTGTGACTTCCTTGCATGATAGACCAAAACAGAGAACTAGAAGCCAAATAAGCCCTTTCTTCCCTGTATTACTTTTGATCAAGATATTTTTATCACAGAAACAGAAATGAAACTAAAAGCATGCCTCGTTTGTAAAATGCGAATACGCATGACCTCTTCATCTTGTTGAAATATTTTGAAAGGTGCTATGTGTTTGCAATGCAAAATGTATGAGATGCAAAATTCATAAGAATCCCCAATGAAACATATTTTTCTTCTCTCCCCACTCTCATAATCACTCACTGCTTTTCCTTGGAGCAACCCCATTATTTAGTTCCTAAGTTCCTTTCTGGGCATATTCAGTGCATCTCAGAGATGCACTCATTAACACACACATATTTTGGGTATATCTGTGCATACAGACATTGGGTGCTAAGTATTTAGTCCACCTAAGGCTCACTGGTACCCAAACTCAAGAAGCAGTGTCTGTGAGGAAGTCATCACCCACAGAGGATGAAGAACATCTGACATATCGTTCAGCTGACACACAGTACGGTACTGATGATGCTAGCCATCTGTTTCATTTCCTTCCCACCACCAGAGTACCATAAATTATCCTTTGCACCAGTCAACCCTTTTCTTCAGTAGCTTTCCATAGTATGTGGAACACATGAGGCTAAACAAAACTGAAGACAACTAACTAGGTCTTTCATCAAGGAAAATGGTTGTAAAGGGAGTTCAGAAGGATCTTGGAAATCAATGGGGAAATTTTCCTTTAGATTAACTGCAGATAATGAAGTGGCACTACTGAATCCAACTGAGCCAATGATAAATCCCAAGACTTGTAAAAAAACCGGTCTTAAAAGTACTGACTATCAATTGGAAGATACCTGGAGGAAAAGTATCATTGTTTCTGATTATTGTCTCTTCTCACATTCACATACTTTACCATCTAACTTTTCAATTTTTCCCACTAGAGCTAGAATATATTTCACCACTTCTGTGATGCTGATCTTAACCATATGACATGTTTAAGCAAAAGAATACAGGCAAAAGAAACAATAGTACAGCTTTTAGCTGGAGTCATAAAGATGCTGAATGTATTTATTTGTCTATCTCTATACTCTGTAACCAAGGGGTCCCAGAAGATAGAGAGCTGTGTAGAGCACTGGCCACAATAACTGAAGCCAGGCCACTTTGCAAATCCATGAAGAAAATACATGACTAGTAAAATCTGAGTGGATCAATCTATAACATTTTCATGACCTGACTCTTACGCCATCACAGATCACTGTATTCTTAAAGAGGGAGTAAAAATTCTATCTCCGCTTTGTACAATGACAATCAATAGGAATGTATAGTTTACTATGTTATACCAAATAAAATTCAACCATTTATTTTTAGACTACAGTGTCCCCTGGGTTGTGAGAACCATGACATGAAAGCAGGGTTTCTTGACCTTGTCATTATTGACATTTGGAGACTGTTTCTAATCTTTCCGCATGCTTGATTGCACACCAGGTATTAAAACTAAAAACATCCCCAGACATTACTCAAGGTCATGAGAAAAAAATATTGTCCATAATTGAGACCAATGGTAATTTATAGTTTTGTCTACTTCTTAGCTGCTTAAAAGACTCGGTTTGCCTAAAGGATGAGGCTGAGGTCTTATATACATTTTGTATGAAATATTCAGGGCACCAGAAACCACAGTCATCAATCAGTTCAGTGTCCAAGTGGGTTGCATAGTAATGGGAAGAGGGACTGCCTCTGACATAATCTGATTGGCCTGCTCTTTGATCACCTCCCCCTGAGGGGGAAGCAGCCCTACCAGGCCACAGAAGAGGACAATGCAGCCACTTTTGATGAGAACTGATAGACTAAGATCAGAAAAGAGAGGAGAACCTCCCCTATCAGTGGACTTGGGGAGTGGCATGCATGCAGAAATGGGAGGGAGGGTGGTATCGGGAGGGGAGGAGGGAAGGGTTTATGGGGGGATACAAAATGAATAAAGTGTAATTAATAAAAAATAAAAAAAGTTTAAAAAAAAGAAGAAAGAAAGACCTGGAGGGAGCAGGAGCTCCACAAGGAGAGCAGCAGAACCAAAAATCTGGGCCCAGTGGTCTTTTCTGAGGCTGATACTCCAATCAAGGATCATTCATGGTGATAAGCTAGACTGCCTGCACAGATGTAGCCCATGGCAGCTCAGTCTCCAAGTGGGTTGCCCAGTAAGGGGAGCAGGGGCTGTTGCTTACATGAATGAACTCAGTGGCTGGCTCTTTGAAGACCTGATATTTTGAGAAATGGCCACTTGCTGTGGCTTGGAGATCTGCCCCTACCTTAGCACTGGAGTTTTAAATCCATGAATGACACTCAGCCTTTTGGTAGGGGTGATAGTGATCACAGAGAGGTTCTTATGCTTATTCTGAGCAATGTCTCTAGTCAATCCAGATGTGTTTAAATATTTTCTCTTTGAATCTCTTCTCATGAAAACAGAAATCAGGTGTTTGGATCAACACAATAGTATCATCACTGTACCCAGAAAACAGAGGCAGAAGAAAATCCATTTCCTAAGATCTATACACATGTTTATTCTGTCTCTGGTAACTCTTACTTGGTAACACATTGTTAAAACTAATACCGCATTTCAGTTTGAATAAGGAGAATTCTCACTATCCTTAATTAAAAGACTGAGGAGGGAGATGTTAACAAAGTACCCGAAGCCAAATATATAACCTCCAAGACTATGATGGGAGACTGGGGTTCTCATTGACTCCAAAACACATGTGTTTTCCCCATATTAAAGTCACTGAGTGGGTTATGACAACATATTTGAACATAATCCAGCCTTTTATGTAAATTCTTTGCTTAGGTGGAGGGTGGTGGGAAAACAGAAGTTGGTAAGCCATTGGGGTTTATACTAGCCACCAGGTAGTTCTAAGTGAAAGCCTGAGCTTCTTTGGTTCATGTTTTCTCTCTTGTAAAAAGATAGGCTTGAATGGTGTGGTTGCTGAGAACTCCTCCATGCTCCAGAACTCTGCCTGAAGATGAGGGTGCTCTTGTTCTCTCTGACCACGACCACAGAAGCAGGAGTGATTGTCATGACACTGATTTAGGATCTCTCAACCTTGTTATTGGTGACATTTGTGGTCATTTCAACTCTTTCCCTCTATTCTCTATATTCTTGGAGCCTCACTGCCTTGGTTATGAAAAACAATTAAGAAAAAAATTAAATGTTCAGACAGTGCCATGGGTCCCATTTGGATCAAAACTACTTGTAGCTGAGACCAATGAGCAATTATCTAACTATATAATAGTCTCAGGTAGACACAAGAACTCCATTTTTAGCAAGCACAGATTTCTGAACACTGAACAGATTTCCAAAGTGCTCGGTCACTATGGAGGTTAGTCTGATCTGGGGAAATATTCTGAAGGGCTTCCTTCCTTACACAATGAGTTGGTCCTGAAACTGTTGAGATTTCTACTGTTCATGTTTTGCTGTTGTTATTAATTGATGTATTTGTTACTTCCTGCCTTGTTGGTCTGTTACTTCTGAAAAAGTTGATTCTGTCTCTATTTTTTTCTGAATCTGGACACTGGGCATGAGCAAGTCCTGGGACCCAGAACGGTGAGACAGCCCCAAACCGTCAACCTGTGTATCTCCCACTGTGAAGAAAGAATTTAATCAGCATCTAGATCTTCCCAAAGCAAATATATCCAGGCACTTGATTTTATCATCCCTCTTAGATTCTCAATCTGCAGGTCATGACCATTTTGAGAGTCACATATCAAATATCATTCATACCAGATATGTATATTATTATTCATAATGATAGCAAAATTACAGTTATCAAGTAGCAATGAATAATTTTATGGCTGGAGGTCACCACAACATGAGGAGCTCTATTAAAGGGTCACAGCATTGGGAAGGTTGGAAATCACTGCCCTAGAGAGAATAGGCTGTTGTAGTCCTTCTCTGAAAGTAAATCGTGGGGGGAGGGGATCTAAAGTTGTTTATTTATAAATGAGAACATCCTCAAACGGCTTTCAGAAGAAGCTTGCCATCAAGTACTGAAGTGAGGTTTTATTTCCCCCATTTTAAGACTCAATTCTCTCAAGGGCTTAATGTTTCCCCTGGTTCCTATTTCCAGAAATAACCTAATGTCAGTGGCACCAATGATCAGAAAGCAGCCTGCACTGTGAAGTAACAGATGAAGTTTTCTGCTAAGTCTAAAACAAACTCTACAAACCCTGCACACTTTTTTCTCTGAATCAGAGTGATTAAGGAGACCTTTCATTTCTGTATAATTCATGATTTAGTATATTTTACCACGAGTTGTTATTCTGTGAGCTGAGGCTTATAACCTCTGACAGTCTACTCAAAAGGGATGAAAGATAAATGATGGTATCTTCTGTTCTCCGGTGATGCCGTGAGACACACCAAATAGTGTCGGAGAAATATTCCCTATAGGCAAAGTGTCTGGTGACACTACAAAAGAACTGCTGTTTCAGTTTGCCTCTGTTTACCCATTTCCAAAGGCAGTGAAATGGAGTACACCCGTGATATCAGTCTTGTCATGGAACTCACAACAGCGGCTGGCCGGACACTAAGAATCCCACTCACGAGAGAACTTAGCTCTAAATGGGGATCTCTCTCATCAGTCCTTCACCTGTGTCATGAAGGCTCAGAAACCACCACAGAAGAGGAGACAGGAAAAAGTGTAAGAGCCAGATAATGTGGAGGAGTGCAATGGAAGGCAGACTCCTCCCTTGACCTGGCGATTGTACTCATGAACTGGGAGCAGCTGTGGTTACCTGCATAAGACTTCTCCAAGATCAGTCCAACTAAAATTCTGGCATTGATGAGGAAGGCGTTCTTCAGGCCTCAACCTTTACTGAGAATCCATTGGCAGTTTTTGGCTGCTGAAAATGGGGTTTTTGTTCTGTTTTGTTTTTTATGTTTGGTCGGGCAGCACTCCTTGGGCTTAGTAGGTTATAAAAACAGAAAAAAACAAATACATGAAATTGGGATGGAGCCGTGTTGAGGGTTTGGGAAAAGTTGATGGGAGCAATGATGGGTAGGTATGATCAGGTTTCATTATATACATGTATAAAATTCTCAAAAATAAAGAGAGTTAATATTTTTTTTCGAAAAGGAAGCAGAAAAAAAAAAGTCTCACTCATACCACAGTCCCCTAACCTGTCATCTCTATTATTTCTCACTATTCCAACTTAAAAATAAAGACATTAAAGGATGTTTCAGCACATGTTGCTATCATTTTTTTTTCCTGAATTACTAAGGAAGTATTTTGACTGTTTCTTGTCTGGATGTATTAGGTAGTTTTCAAATGCTGCTGTGACAAAATAACACAAACTTAATGGCTTACAATAGCAAAAATTTATTATCTCAGAGTCATGTAGCTTAAGAGGTGCACGGGTCTTGCCAGGCTGAGTCCAAGGTGCTAGCAGGATGTCTAATATTACACACTCAAAGGAAGAATCTGTGCTCTTCTTATTCATTCAGTTTATAGGCTAAAGTCAGCTCTCTTCAATGTAGTGCTGAAGTCACCGTCTCTTTGCTGTCTACTGAGATTTATTCCCAGCTTCTAGAGGTCATGTGTGTGTCCTGACTTCTGATGATCTTTCTCCACATGCAAAGCTAATTGGTCTGCTGCCACCTGGATTATGAGAGCAGCTCAAATTAAGTACTAGCAATGAATAACAAGACCTTCTTGAAAAAAAAAAAAGATGAAACTTAGACAAGAAATTTAATTATCAGGGCAATAATGGGCTCTTAGTTTATGTGAGTGATACAAGCAGCTCTTCTAGAAATCTTGGATTGGGGATAGGCAAGAATGATACACAGATTGATATCTAGACTAAGTCAAAATCTATTCCAGTTTTCTGGATCTTACAATGTATGGTAGCATTATCACAAGGAGTCCACTTTAGAATATAAGCAATATTTTCCAACAATGAAATACTAGGGAATTTGTTAGAAAGAAAAACATAGGAACTGTAGTTGAAATTGAAGGTATCTTTTTGCAATTCTGTTTGGATCAAGAGAATGTTTCAGAATTTCCAGAGAGTGTATTGCTTACTCGTATTGACTTAAAAGTAGAAGTTGGACTTTTAGAAACACTAATTCTCAAACAATAAAATATGTCTTGGTGTGTAGTTATATGTAGACTATAGATTATAGGTATACAGGTTAAACATTCTAGTCCAAAAACTTTCTGAGTTCATTTGAATTTCCAAATCAAAGAGGCTCAACTGATATGATTGAGGCAAATACTTTAAACTCTGGAGAAAAAAAAGAGTACATCAAAACATTCTGGCATCAAGCATTTCAGATAAGATACATTCAACCTCATGTTGTGTGTGAATTTATACTTGAATACATACCTCTACACCTTTGGAGACTCAGACAGCTGCAGAGCTTTGCATGGACTTAAATCATATTCAAATACAGGATATCTTAAGCTTTTTAAAATTTGAAATCTACCCATGAAATTTCATTCTGTCATTTAAACAAGCTAAGTGAAATAAAAGGGAGCATTCTATGATACTTGTACTAATTCAGGAACAGAAAAGAGTCCTTACCCTTCCTGCCAACAGCCTTGGACTCTGAGACTCAGATTTTTCAACTTTGAACTGGCAGATGCAGAGGACCATTTGATCCATCTCCTATCACTTATTCTACTCTTTGGATAATTCTCATTAGTTTGCATCTTCTAGGGTACAGAGCTTTGGAAGAAGTGAGTAAATCATACTCTTTGGGGGAAAAAAGGCTCTATAGGCATTTTCCACCAAGATATTAGAGTACCAGGTAGTTGGATTCTTCTGGTCCATCTTGGGTTAAGGTCTTGCTTTGGATCTATGAGTTTCTGAGAACAATAAAGGAGGGACACTGAAGATAGTGGGAACTACTTTTCATGCTCTGGGTCTCTATCACTTGGGTTTGTCTGTATAATAGAAAGATGCCTCCTTCCTTCAAAAATGGTGTTTTGAAAAGCTGTTCCTCACAGTAGCAGAAGGATCAGAGGGAAAAGAGACAATAGAATCCTGGCATGGTCACCAGCTGCCCCTTAGATTAACTTTGCTTCTATGTCAATGTTTAAGTACGTACACAGGTAGTCAGAGAGACAGACAGGCAGGCAGGCAGGCAGACAGAGACAGACACAGATATAGATTCTCTTGAGAAACAAAGTAGTGTGACACACCTATTCCTAGGCTTCAGATCTCACTACAATTTAGGGGCCTTGTACTTCAATTTCTCATATGTCTAGAAGCAAAGAGATGTGGTACAGGACCTTCCTGAGAAAAAGCAACATTGTCACATTGTCATGCATTGCAGATATGTCAGAGGTGAGGCTCTTCTGGCTTTCTTCTGCAGGGCTAATCTCAGGCAGAG
Source organism: Psammomys obesus (assembly GCF_907164565.1). Taxonomy (NCBI): domain Eukaryota; kingdom Metazoa; phylum Chordata; class Mammalia; order Rodentia; family Muridae; genus Psammomys; species Psammomys obesus. The sequence continues at coordinate 6,935,810 of NW_026596101.1, read as the reverse complement.
GTAGAGAAGTTCCTACCGACTGGAGTTGAGGATACTTCATTCACTGGTAAAGAAACTTCATCAGCTTTTAGAAGTTCAACTCCTTAGCTTCATTGGGGTCTTCCCACATGCCCTCATATCAGCATAAAAGATCCCGTTCTTTCCCCACCAAGTCCTCCTTTAAGAGAAGACTCACTCTTAGGTGAGAGTTCAACTGCTACTGTAACTTAACCAGTTTAAGCATGAGGTTCTGTATTTAATTTTCAGCAACTTCAGCCCCACAGCTATAGAAGACAACAGTTCCCCTCAGGCATACATAGATGCTCAAGTCCCGAGTGCAGTAGTTGAACTGGAAATTCAGATTTCTGACCTCAACATTTTTTTTCACTACTTTGTTCCATCATATTAGCCATAACCAAGAAATTTCTTTATATCCATTTCCCCAAAAGCATATATTTACAGTTATGTATCTGCCAGTTTTTATAAATGACAGATTGGTAAGTAATAACCAATAAAAATAGTATGTGCATCTCTATCAACAGTTCAGTCCACTACCTATAAGGAATCTCTTTTACATTGGTAATAGAGCATTTGTTGTCTTTACATTTAATTAGGTGAGAAGGCAATTGCAGAAACCCCAGAAGCAAGTCTGGAATTCATTATTAAAATTTGTTTCCTCTCTTGCTATGGAGACAGTTCAGTTGGTAAAGTGTTTTCTTTGTAAGCATGAGGCTGGGAAGTTTCTTCCAGAACTCATTAGAAAGACAAAACAAGGAAGGGAAGAAAAAGGAAGAAAGGGGAGGGAAGGGAAAACAGTAGAGGGGAGAAGGAAGGAGGAAGAGAAAAGGGGGAAGAGAGAAGGAATTAAAAGACAAGGATATTTGGGCATGGTAGTGCACCTGTAATCCTAGCTTCAGGGAGGCAGAGGCAGGAGGATCCCTAGAGCTTACTGTCCAGCCAGTTTAGCTGAATGTGTGAACTCTCAGTTCAGTAAGCAACCTTGTCTCAATAGATAGATAATAAGATAGATAACGACTGAGCGAGACTTCAAACATTAAAGCCTCTAGCTTCTACACGCACAAGCAGATGAATGTGCATCCACATGAGCACATGTACAGCTGTACACACAGGAAAAGCATTTTGTTCTTCTGAAGTCAAATATACATCCAAAGTTTATAGTATCTAGAACTAGTAACTGTCATATATTATTTAACACAATGTTTATAGTATCTACAACTAGTAAGTGACACGTATAACTTAACAACACTTTGTTGATCCCTTCTACATTACTCTTCATTTGATAGGAAGTGGCTTTCTATAAACAGGTTCAGAACTGCAAGTTTAACTGAAATGCACCTTGCTGGCTCAAGGTAGACTTATCTCTATGGGTTCACATGGCCCTTGACTGTTCTTCTCAATTATATACTGTTGAATGAATGAGGAAGTAATTGAATGCACCTTAGTTATGTGGTGTGTCTAAGAAATAAGTAATTTTGTAGTAGGTAATTAACTAGTGATAGACAATTCAGTAAATGAAATTACTTACCTCTCCAAGTTCAGTGTTCATTCTTAGAATGAAAATGTCTCTGGGGTGTTTACTAACCAGGTTGGGAGCTCTCTCATCCCCATGCTGTAAAAACCATTCAATTTTGTCAGACACAAATCCTCTGTTGAAGAAGGATATCTTCTATCACAGGGCTAGCATATTTGAGAGACTTCTCACAAAAGTTCAGTGGTAAGGTGGCTTCCAACTATTCCATCCAAGCTGAAGAAACCCAGGGAAAATATAAAAACTATCTTTCAAACATCACAAGACAAAGAAAGATGTCCAATAATTCAATGTATCTAACAACTGATTCCAAATTACTCTTTTGATGTAAAACCATCAGCTGAAACAGAAGCAGAAACGTAGAGGTATTACTATATGCATATCAAAGTCATTATTAGAGAAAAATGTGATCTTCTAGATACTGCTGAAGTCATTAGCTAACTGCTGAAATGGAGGAGGAAATGCAGCTATTGAGGCAATTTTAAGACTTCTGCCAAATGCACAGAAAATGGACTGAAAATCTACATTAACCATGACCGTATCTGGGGCTTTGCACTTTGTTTGCTAGAGACCCCCATAACTACATTTTTTAATTCAAAAAAAGGTAATTTAATTTAAGGTTCTAATAGGCAAGATTTCCCAGTGGGTCCCATCATCTCCTAGGGTATAGGGACACGGGCACATTTCTTCCTAAAAGATTTCTTCCAAAGCTTCTGCTTACTGTGAAATAGGCTCATACTCAAGTCCAGAAAGAGGACCACAACTTCTTCACAGATGCAGCTTGTCTTCATGCTCACCTAGCCTATCCTGTGAACTGTTTTGTTTTCATCAGAACACAGATCATCATACTATGCTAATCACTCTTATTTTGCTCTTATAAAAGGATTTGTTTTAATTTACAGCTCCATTGGGGAGCTGGGTTATAGTCCATCATGGCAGGGGATGCATGACCCCAAGAGCACGAGGTCAGCTTGGTAGTCAAGAAACAGAGATAACATTTTATGTACACATGGGAAATAGAAAGAGAGAACAGAAGGTGGAGCCAGGCTATAAATCCTCAAAGCTCATGCCTACTAACAAAAATCCCTCCAGTAAGGCTCCAGCTCCTGAAGATTCAAAACCTTCCAAACCAACTACGGAACAAGTCGATCAAGTACTTGAGCCCATGAGGGTATTTCTCATTCAAACCACCAACTACAATTATTTATGGGTATCTGGAATTGTATCTATTGCTTATTGTGTACAGATTACTTAACCACTTTGGACATTCTTTATTTCTTTCTCTAAAACAGTAGAACCTTCCCTATTTCACAAGGTTTTTAAGAGTTTATTTGTGAAGCACTTATGCCCAGGTAGGAATATACCAATAATTCTCAGCTATGTCTATTGCCCAAATTCAAAAGACCTCTAAAATTTATTTGCTATTAATGTATTTATTTCTCCTGTCACCACCTTCAGAACTTCAAAGGAGCAACCAGGAGCTGAGGGTTCTTATTTACATGTATATGTGCAGCACTGAGCAGTGTCAAGCACATCACAGATCTCTCAAGGGATTTTTGTTTTTTAATGAATCTCCACTAACCTAGACTAAGCCCAAAACAACTCCAGTTTCAGTGTTATCACCTGTAAAAGTAATCAGTTCCACCCCACATCATGGTGAAGAATCAAATGAGAACTTATATCTCCATTTCTTCAGCAGTATTTCACACGTGGACAATTCAAATTTATTTATTTTTGTTTGTCTGTTCTTGGTTTTGAGTCCAGGCCTTATGTGGTCTGAGCTGCCTTGTAGCCAAAACTGTTCTGGTTTTGTACTCTTCTGTTCTCCTGCCCTCACCTCCAAAGTGCAGATTTACAAACTATAGCCACATACTAACACACACACACACACACACACACACACACACACACACACACACACAAAGAGAGACAGAGACAGAAACAGAGAAACCTTTTAAAGTGTGCAAAGTTAAACAAAATATAATCACTCAGTTCAACAGGGGTTTGATTTTTGCCAGAAGACTCCACTGAGGCGAGCAGCTCAGATTGTCTTATATTCATAGCATGATACATTTTCAATTATTTACATGTACTTTGCTCTTTCTGTAATTTTCTCTGTCCCATTATCAGAGGGCAGCGTGGTGCATTAATCTCCTTACCTCAAAAGTATTCTGGTCACTGCCTGAAAGCAGCAGCTAGCATTCATTTTTAGATAAAAGAAACAAACAAACAATGACAACAAAAACCTGAGGTCTATTATGCAAACCAAAGCAGAGGAGAGGAAAAGGTGGAGATTCTGTGGGAGAGGAGGGGCCTTACCCTTGGTTTGCGAAGGATTGTAAGGGCAGGGTTATCCATGGCAAACAGGCATAGGCTCAGAAAACACTCAGTCATCAGAGAAAGCTCTCCAGGGTGAAAAATACATGATATCAAAACCTTCAGACAAATCCTCCTTTGACAAGGAGCCCCAGTGATGATTTAGACTGAAAGTCCTACCTGGCAGGAAAACTAGGCATTCAGGTGATCCGAATTCTAGCTTAGAGAAATGATATTTCCTGAGGCTTTATCAGATCCTGGAACTACCCAAAAGGCTGCTTCTCCAGGCCACTCTCCCCTCCTCTTTCTCCACTCTCTCTCCCCTCCCACCTCCTCCCATCTACCTCCTCCTCTCTTTTCTCTCTCTCTCTCCTTCTCTCCCTCCTTCTTTTTCCCACGCCAGCATGTAAGCTTTCAAAGATTCAAAGCCTTTCTGCAATGCCTGATGGGAACAAGTGATCCAGCCTTACGATCAGCAGCCTGTCAGAGTGAATTGAGCAAGTGGCCACAATGAGAACAGACTGGTTTTCCTATCATAAGAAAGGGCAGACTCCAAATATGTTACCGGAGTGTCCCCTGGGGACTTATTCATACCCACAAATTGGCTTGACCTATGTCCTTAATGCACAAACTTGACCCTTCTTGTAGTTTTGTTACGAAAAGTTACAGCATATCTGCTAAATTGAGACCTCTACCCATTACCATCTATTTTCACTGAAAAAAAAAATCCTCTCATTTGTATTTCTCTACAATGGTAACAGAAGAGGTCAACCAGAACTGAGACCTTGTCAATCCACCAATAATATCAAACACTGCTTGCAAATGCTCTTAGGATGTCTCTGAGAGCCTAGCTATTCAGCTTGGCACAAATATGAAAAATTCACTTGGTTTGCTGGTTTGCAGATGCTTAATCTTATCGTTATGGCTTAAGTGTGTCTTCTTCAACATTCAAGTGCTGCCCTGTAACACTGTGAAGAGGTGAGGCTAGAAAGACAATTCAGGTCATGAGGTCTCTTCCCTCATTTATGAACAATAGAGACTTCATATGAAATTTCATCTCTCGCCTTCCCATCTTCTCCTTCTCTCTGGAGGATATGGCCCTCTCCAGGTAACAGAACCAGCTGATGTCTTACCCAGCCTTAGATATGATGGAGTTCAGAGATTTGAGATGCTAAATTTCTGTTCCTTTGACATTACCTTCTTACCTGATATGCCTGCCAAACTGCCTTCTAAATTTTTCTGTCTGTGCCCATAGATAAGTACTCTTCTTGGCTTTTATCAAATAAGTTTTGATTTTATTCATTTATTTGTTTTTGCAGTGGTCAGTAGTTAATGCAGAGGCTCATAATTGATGAAAATGCTAAGAATAACTACATCATTCAATTCAAGGCTCAAGAACATCACAGAAAAGTGGAAAAAAAAGGAACATAAAAGCCAGAAGAAGCTATCAGGAGTGTTGTGGATTTGCTGGCTTATGAGAATGAAATAGGCACTACACCCTTAAATTCTCAGCACATAAATCCTGAAGACTTGGCCTACCAACATCATGTTGTGCCTGAAGAAAAGACTCACCAGCCCCACCCTTCTCTGAGGATCTATTGGCAGTTATGGTTGCTGGTTGTGGGGAGACATTTTTTTCAGTGCTGGAGCCATATGGCTCCTGTAAATAGTCCTGTTCCATAAGCCACCCAGGTTAAACTCATTGGATCACACAAAAAGACATGAAAGTAGAGAAATGACTAAAAAGGGAGGTCAGCAAGAGTTGGAATTGGGCAAAGAGGAAAATGGTTGTGAATACGAGCAAAATGCATTATATCCATATAATGAAATCCTTTGTTATGTATAATGAACATATGCTAATAAACATTCTTATGAAAAGCAGACTATTCTGCTACACAAACTATCAGTGATAAGATTTTGATACCATCACACCAATGAAGCTTACGGCACACATGGATGTGGGTTCCTAAAAAATTAATACCAGAACACAGAATAACATGTCTGAACATTGATTGTTAGGTTGGGTGAGGTTTAATTTATGTTGAGTTCACTACCTCCAATGTATAGATTCAATAGAACATCTTTCTCATTAGCCTGTGGAAAGTAATAAAAGAGTATATTTTTCCTGATAGAGTACTTAAAATACTGTTTCAATATGAATACAAAATGCAGATGAAGGGCCAGAATGTAATTTTCATGTGAACCTGAGACTTCAAAGAAACGTCTTACTTAAGGAGGACTTGCTGACTTGTTTGCATTTGTGAGAACTTATAGAAAACACAGTGGATACATAAATGAACTTTTAAAGAAACCAAAACCAAAACAAAACAGTGATCCACGTGTTTAAGGTACATTCTAAACACAAAATGGGTTCAAGCTTCTGAGCCTCAGTGGGTCCTTTTTGGCTCACAGTGTGACCCTGAGCTTTTACCATGTGATCCTGATAGCGGGTATGATGTACAGCAGCAGCAATGCTGGACAGTAAAACTATTCAACCAGTTGCTCAGTGGCTGACAAGTTCCACTCCCGCCTCACACCCCTCAAGACCCTAGGACGTTTGTGGATTCATGCCCAACCCCCAGAATCTCCAAATATTACTACAGCAGGACAGCTCCATGCCACAAGAGTGTTAAACACTGTGTCCATTGCCCATGCAGCATGCCTCTCCCCCTCTCCACCACTCATTTGTACTTTATGAGCAGGCCTCATTTCAGCCAGGAGGCCCTCCATGTCCACTATGTACACAGACTGTAGTTATCCGGTACTCCACAACAGACATAATCAGTTTAGAAAGAGACACTACATATTTTGATTTATACTTTTGGAGGCTTGTCCTTTAATGAACTTGGTCTTTGAGACTGCCTAGTACATCAAGGCTGAAAGCAAACAAACAAAGAAGCAAACAAACCTGGCTACATGGGGACTGGAAAACAAGGGAGGGAAAGGGCTAGAGCCCCACAATCTCTTTGATAGCATATCTCAGTGAGCTGAGGAGTTCTCATTTGGCCCCACTTCCCAATAGCACCAAGCCTGTAACAAATGTGCTTAAGGATGTCATCCCAGATAACAAGTGTAGCAGTGCTGTGTGTGTGTGTGTGTGTGTGTGTGTGTGTCAGAATGTAGCCTTGAGAACTTTTCTGGAGTCACTTAGAGCAGTATCGTCTTTCCAAGAAGGCATGACTAGAAGCAAATAAAGAGGCTGGTGACATTATATTGGCCACCTCACTGGGAGAACATGTTGAGGGATTCAATAGAATGTCAAGAAAACAGAATCCATGGTTGGTAGAACCACATGTGAACATGCATATACATATATACACACACAACACACAGGCATACACATGTGAAAAAAAATTACAGGTAGATATGCCTCCCCTAAATCTGAAAGGCTATTAAAACACACACACAAAAAAAATAATAACAGATGTCAGCAAGGTTGTGGTGACAACAAAACTCTTGTACATTGTTGGTGAGAATGTTAGTTAGTTCAATGGTTATGGAGAGAACTGCGGAGAATCCTTAAAAAAAACAAGTCTGCTGTATGATTTAGTGCCACGTTTTTGAATATATATACAAAAAAAATTATATCACTGTGCCAAAGAGATTCATGTACTCCATGTTTAAGTGACAATACAAGCAATACACAGCATGTGTTCAGCCTGGGTGTTTGCCAACACAGTGGAATATTATTTTGCCATAATGAGTGAGACCCTGTTGCTTGCAACAAAATGGGTAAAACTTGACGGAATTATTTTATCTTAAAAGAAATAGAGCAGACACACAAGGACATGAACCACATGTTTTCTCTTCTATGAGGAAGATGAAAGTCCGAGCCTAGCTCTATCAGGGTAGTGTTAAATAGATGTGTGGTGGGTTATTTGTACGTACTTATTCATATGTGGAATTATTGTTCTAAAACAGGTTAATATAAACAATTAATACATGTTAATGAAAAGCAAAATCATGAATAAAGTTATGAACTGTTTTGCTTTTCATCTTCACAACATGAAAAATGCCTAAGTATTACTCCCAAGGCTCTTGAACTACTTCACTGTTTTTTTCCCCTCTTAAAATCAGGCTTTCCCACTCCGTATTTTTAAATTAAAAGATATTGCAAGTTCACAGAAAATACCATCTAGGGCAAACTACCTTCCTGGGCTTTCCAAAGGGTAGCATGAGGCCTGGACACTATAGTAACATCTAAGAAGACCAGCTGCAAGGGAAGGAAAAGAACCACGGGAGGGAGAACTAATAAACGCTGTTCTACAACTACTCGGACTCTACCTGGGCAATTAGGTACTGATTAGGTCACCTGCTGTGGGTCCAGCTACAAAAGGCAAAGTGGCTGCTCTTAAGTCACAAAGACGGTGTAGGAGGAAGTCCAGTTGATAGTTAGAAGCAGAAATGGAGATCTTTAAAAGTCTGTTTTACTTTTTTCCCCCAAGATGGAAAATGAAGACGCTACAATGACCAGCCATCCCGAGCGGAACTTTGCTCTGCTTTTATCTCTGCCCGTGAACTCAAAGAGCTAGATCATGGGCCAGTTCTCAAAATGGTGTTCTTAGGCAAGCAACAGCCTCACCTGGAGGTTTGCTGGAAAGACAGATGCAGGTGGACGGCATTGGAAACTGCAGGTGTGTTCAGCAGCCACCAAGACCTCCCTATGAGTTCACCGCTCACGGGAGCTTGAGAACAAGTGGCTGTGCTCTCACCTGAGCTGCCTGTAACATACGTGAGCTGTCTGAACTCTCCAGGGAGCCTTTCCTACCAATTAAATAGGGATCCTTGTGGTGTGGGAGTCAGGTTTTTTTTTCCCCCAAATTTCTAGTGATTTCCAAGTTCAACTAATTTGAAGAGTCACTGATGTGGAGCATTACTAGCTCAATGTCACTGCGTTCCTATTGGATGATGCTCAACAGTCTAGCAAAGAATGCTCAGAATGAGAGACAGAAAGAGGCTCCTATCTACAATGCGTTCATTATCTCAAGACACAGCTGGACTTCCCCCCCCTTTTTTTTGATATGTATTTTATTTTGAATTATGTATGTATGGGCATGTGTACCTGAGTGAAGTTGTCTTCCAAGGCCAGAAGAGGATAGCATATACATTGAAGCGGAGCTGATTTTAGAGGTGTTTGTGAGTCACCCAGCATAGATGCTGGGACCCAAACCTGGGTTCTCTAGAAGAGCAGTTTGCAATCTTAACCATAGAGCCACCTCTCTAGCCTCCACCTGGACCTATCACACTCTTCTATTTCCTTCATAGCATTTCTCCCTATCAATAAGTGTGTTTGTTTGTATTTAATATTTGTATCAACAAAGACTGCTCTATGCATAGAACCCAAGATCTTTCTCCTTCAGTTATCATCTCTTCTATAGTAACTAGACTTCTATCTATAAAAATTCAAACACTGACAGGGTTGTTGGTCAACTGAATACATTTTTTATCATAATCCGCACCAGAATAGGACAATTGAGGTGTCTTTTCTGAGCCACAATGTTTCCAAGACCATGGCAGGAAATGAGGAGAGAGGTAGCTGAGTAGGTAAGGTGATCCCAGTGCAGGCATGAGAAACTGAGTTAAGATCCACAGCCTCCATGCAAAAGTCCTGCTGTGACGGTAAGCATTTTAATTCAGCTGCTGTCAAAAATAAGATCTCTAGCGATCACTGTCTTTTCCATCCAGTCAACCAGTTAAGTCCAGGTGCAGTTTAAGACCCCATCTCTAAACAAGATAGAAAGCAAAAGAAAGAGTCTGGTATTGACTTTTGGGCCCTGTGAATGTATGTGTGCGCACACACACACACACACACACACACATATACACACAGTTGAACCCAAGAAATATGTCTTGAACCCATGCTTTAGGTTTTAGCATCATAAACCCCAGATCGAAAATACTTAAGTCTGGGTCTGGATATGTGGCTTGGCAATCAAGAACACTTGGTGCTATGGCAGAGGACCCAGTTTCAGATCCCAGCACGTATATGGCAGCCCACACCTGTCTATAACTCCAGTTCCCGGGGACTAATGTCCTCATTCGGCTTCTGAGATTATCAGGCACTCACACGTTGAAATTAAATACAGGCAGGCAAACACTTGCATATACAAAGTAAAAATAAATCTATATTGTCAAAAGTCTTAAGTTTTGCTTGAATATTGAGTGCACAAACGGCTTGAAACGTTCTTGCAGTCTGATCCCTGCAGCCTCACTCTTTAAATTTCATTTTAGATGAGGGCATCTCAGAAAAGAATTCCTAGTGTCCTTATCCCGCTTTCTCTGATAGCTGTTCCCACAATTTAGTTCGAGTTTCTTTCTGGTGTGGTCATAGCCATCCATATTTTTTTTTTTGACTGATCAGAGCTACCACAAGGTTGTATATCAGAAGCAGGGAGAAAGCGCTTCATATTTATGACCTGCCATCTTTTTCTTTAAAAATTCATTTTCATTAAATCACTTAAACCTTGAGAAATAACTTAAAAAATTCATCCAAGCATCCACGTCCCTGAGGATTTTTATCATAGAGCTGAATCAGTTAACTGTGCAATTCAGTTAACTGTGTTGACAAAAATATCCACAGCAATGAATCCATCCGTGTTTAGACAGACCCAACTCATTATGGTTTTGCTACCAATTTGCCCTATTTTACAAGAACATGAGAATATTTTATACAGATTTCCTGTTGATTCAATGCCTTTCCAACATATCCTCATCACAATGTTTTAATTTAAAAAAATCAAAATAAAAGGTAATACCTATAAGAAACTGTGTAGAGAGAAGACACACAATGAATCCCTGCAAGAGAATGATGGGTCTGTAAGACACAGAAGTGAACTTAACACTAACATTTGATATCTCTAATTTATATAAGAAGAGCTTTACAGAAGAAAACATTTTCTTTCTTCCTTTTCTTATTTCCCTTTTAAAGATTCCTTTTCATTTTTTAATTTTTATTTATTATTATTTTCAGTTGTTACAATTTATTCAAATTTGTATCCTAGCTGTGTCACCCTCCTTCATCTCCTCCCAATCCCACACTCCCTCCCTCTTCTCCCCCTATGTCCCTGCCCTAGTCCACTGTTAGAGGAGGTCCTCCTCCCTTTCTATTTGACCCTGGCCTATCAGGTCTCATGAGGACTGTCTGCACTGTCTTCCTCTGTGGACTGGAAAGGCTGTGCCCCACAGAGGGAGGTGATCAGAAAGTCTGTCACTGAGTTCATGCCAGAGAAAGTCCCTGCTCCCTTATTAGGGATCCCACTTGGAGACTGAGTCTATGGGCTACATCTGAGCTGGGGTTTGAGGTCCTCTCCCAGCTTTGTCCTTGATTGAGGTATCATTCTTTTCAGGGCCCCCAGGGCTCAGTTTTTATGGCTCTCTTGGTCTTCTTTTGGAGCTCCTGTCCTCTCTAGGTTTTTCTATCTCACCCTTCTTTCATACAATTCCCTGCCATCAAAGTTTGGCTATGAGTCTCAGCCTCTGCTTTGATACCTTGATCAGCAGAGTCTTTGCATGGTGTGTATCTGTGTGTAGGTACATACACATGAATGCAATTCACAGAGAAGCCAGAAGAAGGAGTTGGATCCCCTGCAGCTGGAATTACAGAAGGCTGTAAGCACCTGTAGTGGGTGCTGTGAACCAAACTTGGATAGTCTAGAAGAGCAGCCACAACTGAGCCATCTCTCCAGCCTGCTTTGTTTGTTTGTTTGTTTGTTTGTTTTTTCTAGCCATACTACTTTCTTGCCAAGAAAAAGGATTTAAGAAAGATTGCCTTACTGAGGTGTAACTGACACACGCAGGAATGAACATATTTAATCTGTGCAATTTAATAACATCTGAACTAGAATGAGGAATCTGATGTAAATGGAATAGCCCACTGAAGAACATTACCTACCACATATGATGTTGGGATGAACATGGAGAGCTTTTGATGAATCAAACAAGGCAAGCACATAAAGGCATCACTCTCTGATCTTCTGTGACAAACGGAACAGTTCACATGATAGAAAACAGCAGTTGATAGGGGCTCAGGTGCAGGTGTGACAATCAGGACATGCTGAGCAAACCCTGGTTTCAATTGTAAAATGATACTTTGGGATTCTAATCTGCAGCATGTGGCTGTACTTAATGATTAATGTTTTCCTTGAAATCCATTTTGAGTAGATTTTAAGTGTGGCCACCACACAAGAAAACAGTAGCTATTTGTGGCAATGGGTGTGTTCATTTTATTAGGACGACTACTGTAAAATGTGTAAATGTAACCAACCATGTTTTATGCATTTTAGAAAATGCTGAAACATGTAAGATGTAATTTATAGTACTACCAGTGCTCAACAACAGCAACAAAAATAAAAATAAAAACATACTGTTCACAAATGTAAATTGGTACAACAGTAGAAATTTGTTTAGAGTTAGTCTGGAGATTCCCCAAAAACATTCCTGAAAACAGAATGTCTTAGTTAGGATTTATTGCTATGAAAAGACACTGTGACCACAGCAACTCTTATAAAGAAAAACATTTAATTGGGTCTGGCTTACAGTTTCAGAGGTTTAGTCCATTATTGTCATGGAGGGAAGCGTGACAGCATGCAGGCAGACGTTGTGCTGGAGAGGGAACTGAGAGTTCTGTAGCTTGATCCTCAGGCAGCAGAAGGAGACTATGTGCCATACTGGGCATAGCTTGAGCACAAGAGAGATCAATGCCCAGCCTCACAGTGACACGCTACCTCCCTCAAGGCCACACCTACTCCAACAAGGCCACACTTCCTAATAGTGCCATTCCTTATGAGCCAAACAGTTAAACACATGGGTCTGTGGGGTCCATCCTTACTCAATCCACCACAAAGAACTATCACATGACACAGCTATACTACATCTAAGTGTGGACCTGAAATCCTCTATATCAGAAGAAAAATATATGAAGAGAAGATTAAATAAATAAATACAAATAATCAAAAATAAAAACAGATACCCAAACATATCAGAAAAATGCCATAATGAAAAATTATTCTATATGCAAATTAGAACCCAGTCATGTTTTTTCCATTTCCTCTATCCAATCATTTGTACCCTGCAAATTCCCCTCTCTATTGCTGCTCAAGGACCTAGCCCCAGGAATGGTTCTTTTTTTATTTTCCTTTTTTTTTTTTCAGTCACTCCAGAATATGAACTCCACTGAAGACAGAAAGTCAGGAGCCTTAGATGAGAGAGGACATGCAACATTTAAAGCACGTAAGATGATTTTAAGAGTCCTGCTGGAAATGCTGCAGTCTTAGTAAGTAACAATAAGGAAAAATGTCCAAAAGATCAATGATGATGGACCATGGAGGGCCTGCTGCTAACACAGGATTAACCTCCTTCTTGATAAACCTCTAACACAATTGTTCAAAGCAGTGGATAATGACTTTATATAAAATGAATAAACACAGGTCAAAAATATCCACCACCAAGACACCAACCAATGAACAAATGTTCATACCCAAAGGCTATGAACAGACTACAGAAAAAAAAAAAAACATAAACAGAAAATAGTAGCAACATAAAGTATTTAGCGAGCATTATCAATATAAATGTAGCAAACAAACATAATTCAATTTTAAAACCCAAATGAAAAAATCAGGGGAAATTGCCACATTGTTTTAATCAAACCTCTGGAAATATGATTGTTTTTTAATTTCCCTAAACATGTCACCTCATCAGATCCAGTAAGTCATCCATGGATGACTTATCTGAAGAAAGATGTGATTTTATTTTTAAAAGATGTTTATTGCAATAGCATTGTGGAGTCAAAACAATGAGTAATTGAGTTATCGATTCGAGTTATTAAAATCACACAATGGGGTATAATGATATAATTGGATATAATCCAGAAAGAGTAATGTATCCTGTTAGATTTTTTTTTAATGAAATATACTATGAAATCAACTGAGATAACTATGTCTACCAACTGGGAAAAGCCAAAGGAAACTATAAAAAATACCATATTAGCAAGCTAGAGATGAGTTTTCTTCTGCAATATCTTTTAAATTTGATTCTCTGCATTTCAAAATTATATTTTCTTGGTTCCTATCATGCTGCGTTCAAGTTCTAAAAGTACTGATCTAGTTTCTCTCATTCATCTCTAGCTGTTTGACAGCAGAGGTCATTTCTCTGATCAGGCTGGTATTCCCTGAGAAGTCCTTGAGCCACACAGTTTCCTGCACCTGCTGGATTTCTGAGCTCTGAATCTAGAGCATTTGTCTACACACACATTGTAACTGTCTGACTGCCTGGATTGGGTGAGCTTGACACTTTCTAAGCTCAGATCCTTCCCCATTAAGTTTGCCTTCTGAAGCCACAACCAGCAACATAGCCCTCTCTAAATAATGAAAGAAAAATGAAAACACTCAGTACTTCAGAGAGGGGCTAGAGATATGAGCAGCAGTTAAAGGGGCTTGCTTCTCTTGTGGAGGACCTGGGTTCATTTCCCAGAACCCACATGGTGGCTCAGAACCACCAGTAACTCCAATTACAGGGGATCTACCACCTTTCAGCCTCAATGGACACCAGGCATGCATGTAGTACATCTACATATATATATGCAGACAAAACACTCATACGTATAACATACACACACACACACACACACACACACACACACACACACAAATACTGAAGAGAACGCAGTCAGGCTTGAATATTAAACTTCAGACAAAGGTTCAAAGCAGTCTTCTTGGCTAATACCCAGAAAACACTTGACAATTTAACTTTCCTCCCAGACGTTATGACAGAATGAAATGCACTTTGAAAAAGACATGATTAGAAAATGATGCAGGGATGCAGGAGCACGGATGCACCCATCATGCACTGTTAAGCTTTTACTTTATTTGTAAGAATATTGTTGCTACATGTCCTACCTGACTCACCAATGACTCCATCTTCACTCTGCAGTGGAGAATGTAAGCAGGGTTAACTCGCCACACCTGTAACATTAAGCCATGGAGACATCAGTCTGTAGCATGGGCTTCTAAGAATTGAACGGGGAAAGTTGCAGAAAAGGATCCATGTCTAGAGGTACAGAAATCCTGTGCCCCAAGTGGCCCACACATGTCACTGTCATAGAAGGGAGATGTACCAGCAGAGCACAGCTGAGCAGCTCCAACTGGGCACAGGTCGTTCTGACTGTTCTTCAACCCTTCTCCATCTCACCATCCAGAGCATCGTAGGAGAAGAGAACATTTCTTCTTGCCTGTATTCAGTCTCCTTGCTCTTCAAAGCAGGAATAATGGACCAGAAGGACCTGGATCATCTGGAAGCTTGATACAGTGCACACTCAGGCCTCAGCCCAATTGCTCAGTCTGAACCTATATTATCTAGCTCTCTGAGTGATCTCAGTATCCACCTACATCTAAGAAGGCCATTTTTATTTGCGTCTGGATGACCGCTGGCTCCAGACCATTTCTGGACCTTCTCTCCATCTCCTGTCTGGAACATGGCTTCTTCTGTGATTAAGCAGTTTAATGAGTCCTTCCAGGTATTTCTACTGGCACTTGTTTTTAGAATTCAAAGAGAAGAGTATGTATGCTGTGTGGGGTTTTAGGGAAACATACCACTTCTGTACCAGGTGTGGCTACTTGAAGGCCTCATTGCAGCTGCTGAGGAAGATGTGCGTGTTTCCATTGTGAAGAGGAGGAAGGCAGACCTTTCAAAGATATGGTGTCCTAGGTCAGAACACACCAGCTGCCGGTCTGAGTCCACATAATTTGCCACAGCGGCCAGGATCCCAATCCCTTCCAGAATGGAGCTTGCTGTCTTCCTGGCACCACCCTGGTGCAATAGGGTCACAAACCTGGTGGGAGTTAACCACACAGAGAATTACCTCCCACTCCATGAAACCCATACCAACACTAGACAAGAACCTGAGACTAGATAATCCAGGAACCCAGAGGAAAACAAAACACTACTGTTCAGATAAATGAATGCAGCAACAAAACAATTTCTAACGATATTATGACATATATCATTTCTAATGATATTATGACATGACATGTTATGTCCATGTCTTGCTCATCAGAGAAGCTTCCTCCTGCAGCACACTGAAACAAATACAGAGACCCACGTCTAGAAAAAATGCAGAGAGAGACAGACCTTGAGATACACAATCCTACAACAGATGTCTCTATAAACTCCTCCCTTTACAGAAAACATTTTTAAAAGACAACTTGATTTTGTTTCCCTGAATCTTATCATATAACCTAAATAATTCCTAAATTTCAAGTGCATAAAATGGAGTTTTGGACAAAACTTCACTGATAAGGTGATTTCCCCTGATTCTGTGATTTTATTTAGGGTCATAATTAAAATCTACAATGTTTAATGAATCCTCACCTGAATTAACAATGATGATTATGAATGAGCAAGATCAGGTGATTCTTCTGAACTATAATGAGATGGAAGATGGAAGGTGAGAGGTAAGAGAATGAATCTCCATCTAGCCTTCAAGAATTCTTTTCATCATTTCTGTTCTCCCTATTCCTTCCCATTTCCTGGTACAATATTAGTATCTCAAACAGAAGGTCACATTCCTCTTTCATTTAGCATTCATATTTGTTGGGACTGGTGGCATAGCTCAGTTTGAATAATGCTTACCTAGCTTTGGGTTTGATCTAGCACCACATAAAACTGGGCAAGGTGGCACACTTTCATAATCTTGGCTGTCAGAAAAGGGAGGCAAGAGGATCAGTTCAGCATCATTCTTCACCACTTAGAAACTAATCAAGAGGGAGGACTCTTGCTAAAATGCTCAATTCCTAAGGCAAAGAGGCCGGACATCAGAAGAAGGAGAAAAGAGGGAACAAGTCAGGAGCCTGACATAGAGGACCTCTGAAAAGCTCTGCCCTGCAGACTATCAATGCAGATGCTGAGACTTATGGGCAACCTTTGGGCAGAGTGCAGGGAATATTAGGAAAGAAGTGGGAAACAGTAAGATCTGGGGAGGACAGGAACTCCACAAGGAGAGCAACAGAACCAAAAAATCTGAGCACAGGGGTCTTTCCTGAGACTGATACTCCAACCAAGGACTATGCATGGAGATAACCTAAGACCCCTGCACAGATGTAGCCCATGGCAGTTCAGTATCCAAGTGGGTTCCATTGTAATAGGAACAGGGACTGTCTCTGACATGAACTGATTGGCCTGATCTTTAATTACCTCCCCCTGAGGGGGAAGCAGCATTACCAGGCTACAGAAGAAGACAATGCAGCCACTCCTGATGAGACCTAACAGACTAGGATCAGAAGGAAGAAAAAGAAACCCTCCCCTACCAGTGGACTTGGGGAGGGGCATGTGTGGAGAAGGGGGAGGAAGGGAGAGATTGGGAGAGGAGGAGGGAGGGAACTAGAGGGGGGATACAAAGTAAATAAAGTATAATTAAAACAAAATTAAATTAAAATTTAAAAAAATTTTAAATTAAAAATAAATTCTTAAAGTACTTAAGACCTAAAATGGAAATACTTTGAAATGGCTTAAGAGCCCAAATTGGAGCCATGTTTCCTAAATTTCCTGAAATGGACTTGCATTCCAATGGACATGTTAATGATTTCCTTTTCTTAACTACCTCTAAAATTAACATTATATATATATGATTTTATATATGCACATATATAATACACACATATAAATACATATATATAATCATCTCATGGAATGGTCATCCTGATTAGTTCAAAATGCAAATGCTTGTAGAAACTGAGAGCAGTGACAGTAATTACAAGTCCCCACCAACAGCGGAATCATTGAAAAGTCATCAGAGTAAAGTACTTCTTCAAGAGCATTAATTTTCAATCAACCCCAAGAGCTATTATGGCCAGTGGAGGAGCTGTTAGAGGGATGAAGGTTCAGCATCAAGTGGAAAAGCAACACAGGGAAGGGATGGGAAGAATGCCTGACAGCCTTGCATGCAGTCATGATGATTGGCCTTCAGGCAGTCTTTCTCAAAGCATATTGTATCCAACTCACGGAATGCAGTGCTAAACAATACAAAATTATCCTCTCTACTACCTTACCAAGTTACTTCAGTTATTTCTTTATATTTACCTAGGTGTGTCTGATTGTATGGGCACATGTGTACAGATGTGCACAAAGGCCAGAAAAGGGCATTTGATCTCTTAAAGCTGGAGTTACAGGCTTGCAGAAGGCTTGCTATGTGTGGTGAGATGCAAAATCTGGTCCTCTCTGTCCTGTAACTTTTTTAGCTACAAATTAATGGGATTTGTTATAGCGTTTTTATATTTCTGCTTTGCTCACATTCTCTGCCCCCTTTCTTCTTGTCCCCCATTTCCCTTCCTGCTCATTCCCTTCCTCCATTCTGATTCCTCCTTCGGCTTTCACAAGGACATATGAAATTCAGATTCAGGATATAAGAGAATAGAAAATTTTTCTTTCCTTTTGACAGAGCTTGCTTTGTTTGTTTGCTTGCTTGTTTGTTGAGACAGGGTTTCTATGTGTAGCTTTGGCTGTCCTGGACTCGCTTTGTAGACCAGGCTAGCATTGAACACACAGATATCCATCTGTCTCTGCCTCCCCAAGCTAGGATTTCAGATGTGTACCACAACACCCAGCCAGAGCTTGCCTTTTAAAAAAATATTCAATCTCGCTCTCTTTCTTTGTTTGAGTGTGTATGTGTTTATGTGTGGTTTTGTGCACATACGAGTTTCTTCAGAATTCAGAAGGTATTGCATTCTTTGAAATGGTTATGGGAATCATAGATGGCTATGAGGTGTTCAACATGGGCACAACAAAGGGAGCTTGGATCCTTTGCAAGAGTAGTTATCTTAAGCACTGAGTTATCTCTCCAGACCCCAACAAAACTTAATGTTAATTGGTTGGAGGAAGGTCCAATTGTGTTTTCAAATGCTAATTTTCAGTGCCTTGAGATCTGGTTACCACCCTGCCATGGGCATTGTTATGAATGTTGAATTACCTCCTGTAACCATAATTGGCTAAATAAAGATGCTGAAGCCTATGATTGGGCAGTAAAGAAGTAGGCAGAGTTTTAGGTTGGGTTTGTGAGATGAAAGGAGAGGGGAGAAAGCAGAAGATGTAGTAGTGGAATGGAAGTTAGAGAGAGAGGAAAGTCACCATGAGGTAAGATGGTGATGAGCACTGATGAGCAGAAACTGCTCAGGAGTCACCAGATGGGCAAGTGATTGGCTTTTAAAGGTATTAGGATTAGAATAGCTCAAAATCTTCCCCCCAGCATAGTGCTTATAGTTTAGTGATAAATCAAAGTCTGTCTGTGTCAGTCATTGGAAAATTTGCTAAATCTAAAATTTGCTAAAATCTAAAATTCTATTTTAGATTTAAGTTAGTACCCATTGCATGATAGCTATGTGCTAAAATCTCGGAGCTGAGAGGTTAGATAATTAATAAGACCTGTTGTGATGCTCCAAGAGTGGCATGGGGGCTGGTATCCAGAGATGAATACAGAGTTAGTAATTCCCAGATAGAAATGGAAAGTGGACAAGCACGGTATTCTCATGGCTCCAAACAAGAAATTAAAGGGAAGAAAAAATAATAATATTTATTTAGTATCCCCCCACACACACACACACTAGCCAGGCTGCTAAATATCCTGCACATGTTAAGGAGGGTCAGTTCATGTTTCCAGTACATCACAGAAGCAGACCACCCTGCTATATCACAAACCTAGTACCCATTGCTGCAGTGACCATGTGTGAAACTCACACTCTTCGTAGACTGTTAAAATATTTGTTTCCAGACTGGCAAATTAGGTTCCCACAATGTATTTTTTTGCCACCCACTGTAAATTGCTAAGCAACAGAAAAACTGATAAAAATGTAGGCAGAGTCTCTTTTCCTTTTTATGGCAAGCTTGACAATTCCCCTTTTTTTCTGCCACTTACGTTTATGAAGAACTGAGGATTCTGTTTCATTGGACACAAATTCCATTAGCTGCATTCTTCGTGGGTAAAATTTACAGTGTCTCACAACCCACCTCGTTTCATCTGACCTGTGTGGTGGTTGTGAGAGTGATGCTTGTTTCACAAATAATGAAATGGGAACCTTAAAAGATTAACTCTCTAACACAGAAAAGGCTTGCAGCACAATTCTACCTAAATTCCTCTATGTCCTGACAACAAAGTGTTGTGGTGATAGTTTTACATCCTGACTTTATGCTCCTGGGATAATGACTCATGAGACTCAGAATAATTTTTACAAATACCTAGGCTGTATAGCTAGGCTCTTCTCTGGCTAGCTCATAACTTAAAACAACCCATTTTATTAATCTGTATTTTGCTACATGGCTGGTTACCTCTACTCAGGTACCATGTATCTGTCCCATCACATCCTGCTGGCTGAATTTTCCTCAGCTGGCTCTATCCCAGAATCCTTTCTGCCTGCTAGATGTCCCACCTCTTATTTTCTGCCTAAGCAATATACCATCAGATTTATTATTGACAGATGAAGTTTCCATACGGACACAAGATATTTTCCCAACAACAAAATGTGTGGCATCTTTAGACACTGCTATCGCCTTCTCTAGGGCTCTGGAGAATTTCACAGAGGAGGAGACAGAAAGAACATAAGAGCAGAAGATGGGAGAGAGTATTGTAAAAAGCTGTGCTTGGGACATGGAATGGCTGTTCCATGAACTCACAGCAGCAGTGGCTGCCCACTCAAGATCTGCACAAGGCTGGGCCCATCAACACTGTGTCATAGAGGAGCTTATAAAGCCCATCTAATACCTAATGTGTTATAGGCAGGTAATGATTATGGGGGTAGGGTACATATTCTTCAGTGGCAAGCATAGGGGAGTCGCCCTTGCTCAAGCAAATCACTTCCCACCCATGCTCATGTAGGCAACCCTAAATAATAGAGACCTGAACACAGAAGAGAGACAGACTGGGAAGAAGAGGTTTGGTTTTGGGGAGGATAAGAGATGATAACAGAAGAGATTATGATCGAATTTCCGTGGTGTGTGTTTGTGTATAAAATAAAATGTTCAAGAAAAATTAAAACATTTTTAAAAGGAGAGAGGCTAAATAATTTGTTTGTGATATCTATGTGATGAAATCATAAAAAAAATTTACAGTAAAAAAATTAACTAACTCAAGATTTTACAGTGGCATAAGCAAACACCCAAATCCAGTCTGCTAATCCACAGTCTAGGTGAAAAAGCAAGAGATAAATGACTGCAAATGGTCCAACCAATTGCTGAATGGTTTAAAAAAAAAAAAAGATATTCCCAGGTGGCCATTGTTCCTCCATGAAAAAAGCAACAAAACAACCTTTACTTTCTGAAAAGCTTCTTTGTTTCTCAATGTATATTATGTTTATTATTGCAGACAAATGTTCAGGTATATCTGATAACAAACTCAAATTCTAAAGGAAGACCTCACTGCTCTCAGAGATGTGCTTTCAAAGCCAGACTCTACAGGAGGCTGCCCCGGTGCCTCACTCCTTAGAGAGGATGCTTTTCATTGTGTGCTCTCACTCTTAAGCCAAGAAGCAGAACACATGCCTTGGCATCAAAGCAGATCAGAAAGCAGTCCCCATTTTCAGATCCTTTATCCCCAGAGCTCCCCTGTCACTGCTTCTCTCAGAAGCAAAGGGCCACACTGAAGAATAAGACAGAACTCTCATGGCACACATGGCTGTGGTACAGACTTTTGGGGGAAAAGTCCAATTCTCTCTGAACTTTCTCCAAAGCACAAAACCAGGCACACTGAGCACAGAGTGCTACCTCCTCTTGAAGGTACTGTGCACACCTGGAGGTTCTGCTCCACAAAGCCACAGGCTTTGGAAGCCAACTCTACTCACCTGCCTTCAGACAGAGGCAAAAAACAAAATTTGAAAATTCAACAGTATTTTACTTCAATTTTCAAGTTACTGAGAAAATAAACTTGGTAATACTTAGCTGCTTACAGGATGTTTCCAGAAGCAGAGAAAATTTTGTAAACCTACCCAAGCTATTTTAACATTGTGCACAGGTTTCTAAGTTGCTGAAAAAAAAATAAATTAATTTAATAGTACTTATCTGCTTGCAGAAGGTTGGGACAATTAATGAAAGTCTTTGCCTTTTTCTAGAGTTATAGAAACTAAGGGAAGTTAATGTTTTATGTTTAACCTGCATTATATAAATTAATGAGCTTTCTTGTTTGGAATAAGCAATGAAGACTTGTCCTAGTTGGGAGGAGTCCAACATCCTGTAAAAATATATCTTCTGGTCTCTCTTTAATTCATTTTCATTTTGTCTATTACATGGTCTTGAAGATTAATTTTCTGAAAGAGGAGCTATACACATTATTATAAGTTTTTTGAGTAATGTTTTCTAGGTGAGATTTCAAATGAAAAACTAGCTTTGATTACAGGAAGACAAATACCTTGTGCATGGCTGTAGCTGCTGTTGATGGGGCAACATCACCCTGCAACTTAAACTTGACCTTTTGATTACTCAGCATGAAAACTCTTAAAAACCATTTGGAACAACACATGCTGTTGACTTTCCATAGTGTTAGTAACTGTGATAATGATAATTGAATGACTGGATGAATATAAATTGCAAGCTTCACCGATTAATACAAATCATAATAGATAAGCCTCATTTCCTTTTTAGAAAACCATTATCCCCTAATGGAAATAATCACCAGGGGAAAGAGACAGCCTACAATGCAGCAAAGAAATCTCTGGCAACTATATGTCTGACAGCTGATTAATGAATTAAGCAACCCAAAATAATCATGTCAATAAGTGGGCAAAGAATTGAACAAAGAGTCTCAAAAGAAGCAAAAGTAGACAATAAATGCATAAATAAGTAGACAATAAATGCATGGCTAATATCTGTTAGGAAAATGCAAATCAAAACTTACCCGGATTCTGTCTCACCCCAGTCAGAATGGCCAGCATGAAGAAAAGAAGTGAGTGTTTCAAGGAAAGGATTATCCTTTATATTGTTGATGAGAACATACATTAGGGCAGCTACTAGGGATCTTAGTGTGGGATTCCTCAAAACTAAAAACAGAGATGTTGTATGATTCAGCTTGAGGCTTCTTAGCTAGACACCTGAGGGAATCTAAGCCAGTAAACACGGGGATACTGGTGTATACGTGTTTATTGCCTATGTATGAACAATACTCATGCCATGAAATCATATAGAGGATATAACCATTGAGAGATGAAAAGATAGAGCAAATGTGAGGAACAACACACACACACACACACACACACACACACACACACACACACACACACA
>NW_026596101.1:6772050-6912708 GCF_907164565.1 Psammomys obesus | reverse complement strand
ACACACACACACACACACACACACACACACACACACACACACACACAATGATGTGCCTGTCTACCATCATAAGAAAGAAAAGAAAATTTGGTTGTCACGTTAAGCAAAATATAAACAAGACCCAAAAAGATGAGTATCACCTTTCCTCTCATTTGTAAAAGTTAGATCTACGTAAAAACAGGAAAGTAGAAAGAAAGACTACTGGGGAAAGGCAAGAAAACTTCTGGGGAAGTGGATAAGAAAAGCCAATTGGGGAGGGGTTGACTTTGTATGAAGTACAGCATATAAAGAATCAAAATACATTCCATCATTTTGTACAGTGTAAACATGTCCTAATGAAAGGAAGGACAGTCACCCTTTAAAAAAATGGGAGTAGCCAAATTATGAAAGACCATATATGGTGAGATTTTGCTGCCAGCAGCAACTTCTGGTGCCTTCAGACAACAGACACCTTTGACTGTCAAGTTGTATTGGCTAGGATTGCCTCCAGAAGCACAGTTCCTAGCGTACTCCATGTCTGCAGCAGTCCTGCTGCCTGGGGTCTCTTCCACACACTCACGTGTGCCCACTGTGATGAAGATGCAGATCTTCTCGTCACACACCTCTCTCTTTAAAAAAAAAAAAAAAGAGTGGAAATATATAACAAATGTGCATTCAAAAAAATCATGGCACAAAAAAGAAAGACCGAGAAGATTATTACATGGTACAATGTGTGGCATACATACCACTGTTAAATAAATAAATAAATAAATAAATAAATAAATAAATAAATAAATAAATAAACAAACCAATAGGATGTAAGATTTTTAATGATTATCTGCCTGACTTTCTGTTGAAAAAAAATGTAAATGATACTATGTATCTTTTTTTTTAAATCTTTTATTTTTTTTATTAATTACACTTTATTCATTTTGTATCCCCCCATGAGCCCCTCCCTCCTCCCGTGCCGATCCCACCCTCCCTCCCCTTTCTGCATGCATGCCACTCCCCAAGTCCACTGATAGGGGAGGTCCTCCTCTCCTTCTTTCTGATCTTAGTCTATCAGTTCTCATCAAAAGTGGCTGCATTGTCCTCTACTGTGGCCTGGTAAGGCTGCTCCCCCCTCAGGGGGAAGTGATCAACGAGCAGGCCAATCAGATTATGTCAGAGGCAGTCCCTCTTCCCATTACTATGGAACTCACTTGGACACTGAACTGCCATGGGCTACACCTGTGCAGGGGTTCCAGGTCATCTCCACAAATAGTCCTTGGTTGGAGTATGAGTCTCTGGGAAGTTCCCTGTGTTCAAATTATCTTGTTCTGTTGCTCTGCTTGTGGAGTTCCCGTTCCCTCCAGCTCTTACTATTTCCCACTTCTTACATAAAATTCCATTCACTCTGCCCATCAGTTGGCCATCAGGCTCAGCATCTGCTTTGACAGTCTATACTGCAGAAGCTTTCAGAGGCCCTCTGTGGCAGGTTTCAAGGTTGTTTCCTGTTTTCTTCTGGCTTTCAGAGGCCCTCTGTAGCGGGTTCCGAGGTTGTTTCCTATTTTCGTTTTCTTCTGATGTACATCCTCTTTGCCTTTCAGGATGGGGATTGAACATTTTAGTTAGGGTCCTCTCTTTTGCTTAGTTTGTTTAGATGTACAGCTTTTAGTGGGTTTATTCTATAATGTATGTTTATATGAGTGAGTATATACCGTGAGTGTCTTTTTGCTTCTGGGTCAACTCACTCAGGATGATCCTTTCCAGGTCCCACCATTTACCTGCAAATTTCATGATTTCCTTATTTTTCATTGCTGAGTAATACTCCATTGTATAGATGTACCACAGTTTCTGCATCCATTCTTCAGTTGAGGGGCATCTGGGTTGTTTCCAGCTTCTGGCTATTACAAATAAAGCTGCTACAAACATGGTTGAACAAATGTCCTTGTTGTGTACTTGCGCCTCTTTTGGGTATATGCCTAGGAGTGGTATGGCTGGATCTTGAGGAAGCGCTATTCCTAGTTGTGGGGAATACCCTAGAACTCATTGGTACAGGAGAAAACTTCCTGAACAGAACACCAACAGCACAGGCTCTAAGAGCAACAATCAATAAATGGGACCTCATGAAATTGAAAAGCTTCTGTAAAGCAAAGGACACCGTCATCAAAACAAAGCGACTGCCTACAGATTGGGAAAGAATCATCACCAACCCTCTATCTGACAGAGGACTCATATCCAATATATATAAAGAACTAAACAAGCTGAAAAGCAACAAACCAAGTAATCCACTTAAAAAATGGGGAACAGAGCTAAAGAGAGAATTCTCTGCAGAGGAATATCGAATGGCAGAGAAGCACTTAAAGAAATGCTCAACCTCATTAGCCATTAGGGAAATGCAAATCAAAACAACCCTGAGATTTCACCTTACACCCATCAGAATGGCCAAGATGAAAATCTCAAGGGACAACACATGCTGGAGAGGTTGTGGAGAAAGGGGAACCCTTCTCCACTGCTGGTGGGAATGTAAACTGGTACAACCACTCTGGAAATCAATCTGGCACTTTCTCAGATACTATGTATCTTATGATTTGAGATGCTTAGGATAGGTAACAGGTGTGCAAGTAAAAAAATATTAGGTACTGTTTTGGTTAAACTGATATAGTGCAAACATCTATATAATAGACGCTATCAAGGTAACTCCAGTGCAGTGGGATAGATCTCAGGCTTTGGAATTAGTCCTAGCATAGAACCTGGCTTGAACTTTTAGCAGCTATGAAGCCCACACCTGTTAACCACTTTTCACAAGGACCTGCGGGGAGAAATTTTCAATCCACCTAAACCTTTGAAGACAGTGTTAGCTAGCCAGGACTCTTAACAAATAGCTACTACAATTATGACAAGGAAGATTCTGGTCCTAGTCAGGAGAGATGGCTCAGTGGGTGGAGCTGCTTAGTGCTCAGGTCTGAAACTGAATTTGATGTACAGAACCCACAAAGGGGTGAAGCCAACTTAATTGAGTTATTGCCTCATATCCACACATGGGCTGTGGCTCAAATGCACCTGCCTGTGTGTACAGTCTCACACACTCTCTTTCTCTCTCACACACACACACACACAAACACACACACGAATGCATGCATGTGCACACACCTGCACACGTTTATACACACACATACACACATGCACACACATACACACACATGAACAAATACAATAAAAAAATCCAATCTTAAGGATCCGTCTTGAAGCAACAACAACAAACTTGTTATGAGTATTCAGGGAGACAGAGTAGCTTTCATAGGGATATTATACACCTGTTTCAACTATTGAAATTTTAGAGAGAATTGCTGAAAATAGAGTCATGAAAAGCTTTTAATGACACTTTGTTGCATTCTTTCTTCACTACTGGGGCAAATCTAAGCTTGTTCATGCTGAGTAACCCCTCTATCACGGACCTACATTGTTATCTTCACATTGTCATTCAGGGACTCACCAAATGGCCTAGGTGGCCTTGAACTTATTCTCTAGTCTAGGCCAGCCTTCAAATCATCCTCCTGCCTCAGCCTCCAAATACCTGGCCTGAAAAACCAGGTACAGCTCCCTTTTACTTTTCAAAAATAAAAATACTCTATGTTCTGGTTCTTTCTTCTCTATTATTAGGTTACTTTAGGGTGGATTCAATCTTGAAATAAGCTAAAGTATTGACAATGAAGTTTCAGTTAACTGGCTTTTGATGTAGAAGAGTCAAGATGGCTATCATATCATATTGCTTCTAGATTTTTCAAGATGTATTTACCATGGCCTTGGAAGTTTAAGAAATGTCCAAATAACACAAAGCTTTTAAAGAAATATATTTGGTAACCTCAAGGAGAAAATTTGAGAATTTTGTAACCCACTACTAGAGTTTTTCTGAATATTACCCTAGATAGTTATTTTTTCTCTCTATGTACTCTGTATGTCTCTACCTAATTCTGAAACTGTACATACAAAATTCCATCATCAAAAATACCTGATTCAGGTGCATGCATTTCTGCCTGCTCTGCAGGGTCACAGATGGGGGACAAACCTAAAGGATAAGCAATATCTTAAATCATTTCCTGATTCTGTGCCGGGCATTCATACTGATCGATAAATACTTGCTTATTAGTTGGTTTTCAAAGCAGTTCAAGGATGAATTATTCAGCAATAAACCCAAATCCCCTATGACATCCAGATAATTTTTACATCTTTGTTCTTACATCTCTGTTTTAGACAGAAGTGATATAATCAGCTAGCCACTCCTTCTAAATCACACCGAAACTTACAAAGAATTCTAACAGCTTAACACGGAGGGATCTGAATTAATATTACCCTAACCAACATTACAGGGCTACTTGAACTTTAAATACCCGTCATACTTACGTGCTACTGAGAACTGGGGAGAACATGTTCTTCGCCAGCCTAGTACTGCTTCTGAAATTTGTCCTACGATGGGCAAATAACGCACTTTTAAAGAGAACTGCTGTGGTAGAACTACTGGTTTCCGGTGGAGTCGTATGGTCCTGAGGTTTGTTGCTTGTGTTCTTACGCTGGCCTCTAGCCATCTGGTTGACCCTCCACTGAGTTCAATGCCTGTGTCCCAGGTGGGCTAAGCAGCTGGGGAGCCTGAGGCAATTGCTGCTCAGGTGCCCCACAGGCCTTCTCAGGATGGGAGGCAATGGGACTTTGATCCTGTGCGGAACTCACCTCAGCTGGGTTCACTGTCTCTACTGGGTTTGCTGTTTCTGACCCAGGTGGTCCAGGCAGATGGGGAGCAGGCAGAAAGTTCTCTGAGCTGAGAGCTCCTCCTGTGCCCCACAGGCCTCCTCCGGATGAGAGTCATCTGGTTTGGGTCACGTGCCCAGCTCACCTCTGCTGGGTTCACTGTCTCTGCTCGGCACTCTGTTTCTGATCCAAGTGGGATATCTAAGGACATTTGTTTCTCCCCTTTGACATCTGATGTGTAAGAGCAGAAAATTGTAGGCAATGGAATGTCCATCAACAGAGGTTGGGTAACCTTCTATTTAGCCATTGGTGGAATGAAGGAATCTGTGTGCATTCACCTGGCAGAGTATCTGAGATGTGCTAGTCTGTCACAAATAGTTAATAAATTGCCAATAAAATGGAAGTTTGTAAGACAGTCCCATCGTATACACATATCCAGTTTGCCCACAGAAGACTATTAGAAAGACATCTACTGAAATGTACATACTGGGTATTCCTGAAGACTGGGGTCGGGAAAAGCAAAAGGGATGGCTTTAGTTTTTACTTCACATCTTCATATACTGAATATTTATTGCAATGAGACTGTTTAATAACACTTTCATTTTCCTAACTTCTTTAAAGATGTATTTGAATAAAGGTCATCTTGGGTTAGAATGAGTCCATTATTTAGATTTTTTGCCGTCTTATGAGAAGTTATTTCCCATACATCCTCTTCCTTTATTAATTTGTTTTTCTTTATCTTTAACTTCATGGATCTAAAATGACTTGCCTGATCAGTGGCCTTGCTCTATGGGCTTCTAATGTGGATAGGCAATAAACAAGGGATGACATGGAAAAAGCTTAGGGTTTGCTTGGGGTTCTGAAGACAAGGGTTTGAATCTTAGCTTAAGCTGCAAAGAATGGAAGCCCACTGAAGCTGCCTGGAGCCAGTGAAGGTCATATAAGAATGGAAGCAATACCTGGGCATCCCTGCTGTTGGAGCCCCAGGGAAATGCTAGCGACAGCGTAAAATTAGCACAGAGAGCACAGTTGCTTTCTGCTGATACCTACCTCTCCCTGTAGCTTGCTCCTGTTTTCCACTTTATTCTCCACTCTGAAAAGCAGCTGATGCTTTCTTTTCCTAGCTTTGATGCTGAATGTCCCCTACCTGAACATGACCTTCCCTATCAAGTCTACTCAGTTCTGTACTCCACAGAGACTTTTAGTTGCTCACAATTCTTACTGACTTACAGAGACCAGAAGAACCGAATATTCTGCTTAAAAGAGTCTCACATTCCCTAATATGGTGTATTAGACACTCAATAGTGTCAGGACTGCAAAATCAAGATACTGATGGTGATATTAATGTTCAAAAGTAATAAGATTTCTTCAAAACGTTCAGCAATGTGGCTATTATATAAATGCAAATGTGTGTTTAACAAATGCTAGGTAATATTACTGCTGTTTATGTAACTAACTCTACTATAATTATTACCTTAAGGACTTTTTAAAAATGAGTTACTGTTTGGCCAAAGTGGACAAATTTCACACATGCTTCAACTTCCATGTAGAATCTTGAGGTTAAAAACTTGTGATTGTCTGATTAGTATGAAAAACTAATTGGTAGGAATGGCACAACTGATGGCTTGTCTGAGAGAGGGTCTTGTTATTAGTAGAGGCTGCCCTTGAACTTGAGATGTCCCTTTGTCTATCTCCTAAGTGCTGGGATTATACATATGTGCCATCATGCCTGGCAATTGCTGAGATCTAGGAGAAAAAATTCTGGCATGTGAAAATTTTCTCAAAGCTAGGCAACAGAGAGAAAAGATAGACCCAGTCTCATTGGGATGCATTTTGAGGCAAAGGAATGTGGACTTCAATGGAAACAATAATAATAGCATTTGAACCAAACACTGTTTAGATGCTCTAGTAAAGCTGAAGCTAAGTCAACAAAGACATGAGGTGTTGGGGGGAAGAAGCTATGCTCTCAATCTTTTTTTTTTTTAAGTTTCTTTCCATTGGAAAAGATTTGGTGAGGCACCAAAGCATATGCTTCCAGCCAAATTATTAAACAGAGAATTTAATAAGGAACATTTTTCTAAACTATCAAATGACTCATTCTGTCTTTACTAACAGAGAGAGCCTGGGATGACTTTGAAGATATCATCGGAGACGTGCTGACATGTTTTGGTCTCGTATCCCCTATGAAATTAGCAAACAGTGTTGCTCAGCAATACTCCAAACATACTATGCCACCATCTGACTAATGGAACCTGTCAGCTTGGCTACCAACACTTAACATTGATTGTGCTCAAAAGCGTTGTCTTAGATCTCAAAGTAACAGGTGTCTCAGCCATGAAAACTGGACACAAAAGTGTGAAGCAAAGGCTTTCATATACTTTTCTTCAAATTTTACAGCAACATGGATTTTGACAGAGGGCCTTCTGACTGCTCGATTTGACGGCCATAGAAACTTATCAAAGCTGAAGCATAGGATTTCCCAGGAGGCAACACAATGAAATAAATGCACTCATGAATATGCATGACTGGAGGAAGCCATCTGTTCTTTACCAACCCCTTTTCTTGTAACAACTCACAACTACCCAGCTCCAAGCCCTGTGCCTACCCCACCCTCTAAAGAAAAAGGGAAAGGTCTGTACTTGGAGATTTCAAAAGTCAGAAATGTTTCATCAAGAAATGAGTGTACTTTTAGTAGCAATGCTTTTACTGTCAAACTCACGATAATAAATAAATGAATCAAAGTGCTTTTTGCAAATAGTGGTGAGATTCTGTGCTGTGCATTCTCACCCTTTGGGCAATAAACAATTTACACTTTGCCTAAATCAAGAGCTCATCTCTTGGGATACAAGTATGGAAAGAGATGAAACGTCAGTAATAGCAGTGTGACTGGTAGTCCATTCTCCAGGAATTCCAAGCCCTAGTTACTGCCAGTGTGTTGAAGTTCCAGAAATAGTAAGCATGTCCTTTATCCTATTAGAAACCATTCCTCATCATGAAGTTTGAAACACAGTCCAGTCTTAGTTTTCAAAGATGACAAATAGGAGATGTTCCAAGGATCAGAAAACTTAGTTGACAATGATCAAGTGATGAATTTATTGGAAAAGTTTGTTGCTTTGTGACTAATACTTTGGTCAATTGAATGATATTTGAAATGCATATGGAACATTTGTGCATTATTTATAGGATTCTTCTGGTAAATCCTTTGTAAAGAGCGTGCCTACGGAAAAGATTCATTGCTCTTAATTCATTTGTTCTGCCATTTCGACTTAGTGAATGCCTTGCCTTTGGATAGGAGGAAAAATGATTTAATCTTAAGTTCAACTAACAAAATAAACAGGAGTGGAAAAATTTTAACAGGATATTCACAACAGGAGCTCCTGAGCTCCAACTCTTCTCAGACTACTCTGCATGGAGATAGATAGAGTTTGATAAATTCTGTCTTCGCTAGAAATGGAGACTCATAGAACAACAGCTCTGTGAAATTCTGAAGGTAGTGAATCAGATGGAAAAGAGCCAGAAAACCCTGGGATGAAAAGAAAAAGACTTCAATGCCTCCTCTGTTTGGTTTACTAATGGGGCTGAACCAGCCACTCCCTAACACTCCCTAACACACATTCTAGTGAGACACTGGAATTGTAACGCTGACATCATGATGCTATTCAGGATGACCAGATGAGGTAGTCATAAACAAAGAGAATTCTATAAACAACCAAAAAAGGATGTTATGAAATAATATTCCAAGGTGAATTAAAGTGGATTTATTTATAAATTACATTCATAATAAAAAAATACTATTCACTTGCTCCTCAATAATGTCTTACCATTAACTTCCATTATGCTATCAAATGAAATATGAGCTCCGGGGCTTCCTTGAAGAAGCAATTTTACAAGAATTTGGGCAGAATTGTCTTAAAGACCACTTCTGGCTCCAAAGTCTCTTGATTCTCAGAGCATAGCATGGCTGAACAAATAATCTGGAATACATCAGCTGGCTGTGGGGTTTAGGTAAGGTAAGCTGCAAAACCTTCATGGGCATTAGTTCCTCTACAAAGTGAGAAGGTTCAGCTATGTATCTTCTGTGGTCCTTTCCAGCTCTAACACTCTATGATGTCCCAGCATGTTGTTGAAATAACAGGTATTATGAAACTCCTCAGTTTGACCAATACTTCTAGCTCACAGCTCAGCATACGCCAGGCAGTTGGTAGCCACAGGTTTGCCGATGCCTGGCAGAACACCTGATAATCACATTCACAGCCTGCAGGTCACAATACATGATATGCTAAAGGCACAAAGGTTAAAGCTATAGGCAGTCCTGCAATCTAAATGGGTTTTAGTACTGAAAGCAGTATTAAATGGCAGTGTCACAAGATGGACAGAGCCTCAAAACCTATGTGTTATTTAATGCCCAGCTATATGACAGATCAGAGTGGGGGCGGACTACGCACATGCTGCTGGGAAGCAGGGCATTTCCTCTACTTCCACTAAAGAGGTAAATCAAGGCAGGCGCGGAGCAGACCCAGTGTTCAAAGTGGGAGTGAGGACGGCAATACCGAATGAGCCATGAGAATGGCCACCTCCTGGGCACAATGCCACTCACTCAACATAAAGAACATCTGTGAAAGAAACATCTGCTAGGTCACCAGGATACAAAATAAAAGGTGCCAGAGGGCCCTTACTCTTGTAGAAATCCCTCTGAATAGGGGCAAACAAGAATGCTGGGCAGACCATGAGAGATCAAGGCAGAAGAAGCAGAAGCTGGGGAGGGCAGACTTCCTGGAAGAGGCCTCTGAGTAGGCTGTCTGGGGTGCAGAGGGCTGGCCTGGACCTCCCTGTATTGCATTTACCTTCACACCGAGTGTGGTTCCCAGGCATTTAACACACAACGACCCCAATGTACCGGCCTTGGGAGAAAGCTTCTGATGCCCCCTGACATTCATACATAATGAAAGCTAGTTTACTATTTACCCCACGTATAAACATAGAAAACCTGAATCAAAAGAGCATCAAACAGGAAGCTCAAAACCCACAAGGCAGGCTTCAAAGATGGGAAGGCCCCGTTTCGTGAAGGGCGGCTGAGGTTCCCACTTCACTTCTCCCTTCTTCTGGCCTTCACTCTTACTTTAGCCCCACAGACTCAGAAGACTATGCTCAAAGGTCTTCTTTGTGCCTGAAGAAGCCAGACTTCCCACTGTACGTGGGACCTCACTCACAGCACTGTAACTAAAACCCATCACAAAGAAGCAACCTTGGGTTCCTCCATGAGAGTCCACAACTCAAGACAGTGTATAGGCACAACTAAACACAAGTTAACCTTTAACTAGGAACTCCTTGTTGAGATGATCCAAATATGGATACTGTTCTACTTTGGCTAACCAGACTTTTTTTTTTTCTTTGCTTTTATGTTCACGCTCTAAAAGCCTTCTCTCCCTGGTGCCCCAGCACAGCCTGGAACTGTTTGCAGCCTGAAGAATCCTGATGCATGAGTTGCTGTCTGTTAAAACAAGCTCTTTAAATTTTTAATGTTCCTAAGTTTATCTCGAAGTGACAGCTAAAATATAGGACAAACTTCCTAGTGCCATGACAACTTCTAAAGTGTACAAGCAGGGTAGCTAAGGATTCCACAACCAGAAAAAAGTCAGCCAGGTATGATTGTCCGAGTGGGTAATCCCAGCACTAAGGATGTGAGGCAGAAGGATTGCTGTGAATTTGAGACCAGCCTGAGCTACATACCAAAGTACAAGGACCAACAGCTAGGTATGCATAGTAAGGTACTGTCTCAAAATATTTTTCTTTTAAAACATATTTCCTTTGGTAGCATCCATGAAGACTGTGGGAATTGCATAAGCAGTATACTTCTCTTTGGGCAAATTAGGGTTCTAGAGAAAACGTGTGCAAAATCACGTGGTGTTTTAACTGTAAAAGCCAGCAGAAGATAAGCTACGTCCCTAGAATTTAAATCAATGAGTTTCATAGTGATTCAGTCATTAGAATAACACAAATACTTTTTCTTTAGTTGGGGGTTCTCATAATTCTCTATCTGGGTTTTCTTTTTTCTCTTTATATTTATTCTTCTCTCATACAATACTATTGTGACCACAGTTTCTCCTCTCTCACTCCTCCCAGCCTCACCCACCACCACCTCCAGATCTACTGCTCCTTAGTTTTCCTTCAGAAAAGACCAGGCCTCCCAGGAATATCAAATGAACACAGCATAACAAGTTGCCATAAGACTAGGCACAAACTCTTGTGTCGAAGTGGGGTAAGGCAACCGTATAGAAGGAAAATAGTCCCAAGAGCAGGCAAAAGAGTCAGAAATACTCCACTCCTGCTTTTAGGAGTTTCACAAAAATCCCAAGCTAAACAACCATAGCATGTATGCAGAGGCCTAGCACAGACCCAAGCAGGTTCCACGATTGCCACTTCAATCTCTGTGATACCCTATGAGTCTGTTCAGTTGATTCTGTGGGCCAGGTTCTCCTGGTGTCCTTGACCCCTCTGGTTCCTGCAATCATTTCTTCTCTTCTGCCTAATGTTTGGTTGTGAGTCTTTGCATCTGATTCCATCAGCTGTTGGATGAAGACTTCCTGATTATAGTTGAGCTAGGCACACATCTTAGGTATTGAAAATCATTTCATTGGCTCTCCTCCTCCTTCTCCTTCTCCTTCTCCTCTTTTTTCCTTTTTTCCTCCTCCTGTTCATCCTCTTCTTCCTTCTCCTCTTTCTTCTTTTTGGCCAGTTGGGTTTGGTTCTAGCCTACATCTCTGGTTCATCCAGCTTCTGGTCTTGGCCATTCAGGCTTCCCTCTCATGGCTTGCCTCAAGGTATACCCGTCATTGGTTAGCCTCTCCCACAGGCTTTGAACCACTGTTTCCCCAGCACATCTTTCAGGCAGAACGGGTTGTAGATGGAAGTTTTGTGGCTGGATTGGTGTCCCAGCCCCACCACTGGAAGTGTTGCCTGTTTACAGAAGATTGCTGGTTCAGGCTCCGTACCCTCCATTCCTAGGGTCCTTCCTAGTACCCTCATAGGTTCCAGAAAATTTCCACTGAACTAGGTTTCCATCTCACCCCCAAGTGCTTCTAACTCGAGTTGTTTCTCCCAGTAATATCTCTATCTGTTCCTCCCTTCTTTGTCTGATCCCTCCTGTTTCTATCCGGTTGCCCCAATCCACCCACAGAATCTATTCTATTTCTGCTTCCCAAGGAGATGCATGTATGCCTCCTCCCCCCACCCCTTTAAGCAATTTTTGTTACTTAGCCTCTCTGAGTTTCTTTTTTTTTATCTTCAAAATATTTTTATTTGTAAAAAAAAATAGAATAATACAAGACAGTCACAATTTCTCCAACAAGTTTCCCACAGTACATTTATCAAAATGAGTAGCCTGTAAATGATTATTTCAAAAACATTTCCATTTTACCTAGATTTTTCCACTAAAATCATATTGTTTTTCATTTTTTAAATATGTTTTATTTTTAAATAATTTTATACATTCATTTGTATCCCAGCTGTAGCCCTCTCCCTCTTTTCCTTCTAATCCTCCCCTCCCTCCCTCATTTTCTCCCTGCCCCCTTCCAAGTCCACTGAGAGGGGGTGTCCTCCTCTCCTTCCATCTGGCTCTAGTTTATCAGGTATCTTCAGGATGGGTGCAATGTCCTTTTCTGTGGCCTAGCAAGGCTGATCCTCCCTCGGGGGGGAGGGGAAGCTCAATGAGTCAGACATTGATTTCATGTCAGAAACAATTCCTATTCCACTTACTAGGGAATCCTAGTAAGTGGACACTGAGCTACCATGGGCTATGTCTGAGGGCGGATTGTAGGTTATATCCAGCTATACTACTCCTAGGCATATATCCAAAAGATGCTCAAGTACAACAAGGACATTTGCTCAACCATGTTCATAGAAGCTTTATTTGTAATAGCCAGAACCTGGAAACAACCCAGATGTCCATCAACAGAGGAATGGATACAGAAATTGTGGTACTTTTACACAATGGAATACTACTCAGCAATTAAGAACAAGGAAATCATGAATTTTGCAGGCAAATGGTAGGATCTAGAAAAAATCATCCTGAGTGAGATATCCCAGGAGCAGAAAGAGACACATGGTATGTATTCACTTATAAGTGGGTATTAGACCTATAAGATAGGATAAACACACTTAAACATGTACAACTAAAGAAGATAAACAAGGAAGAGGACCAGGGGTAAGATGATCAATTCTCATCTAGAAAGACAAGGAGGATGGATGTTGGAAGTAAGAGAAAACAAGTAACAGGACAGTAGCCTACCACAGAAGGCACCTAAAAGACTCTACCTAGCAGTGTATCAAGCAGATGCTGAGACCCATAACCAAGCCTTCAGCAGAATGTAGGGAATTATATGAAGGAAGGAGGAATTAGTATATCTTCGAGGAGACAGGGAGCCCCACAAGGTCCAAATATATCTGGGCACAGGGGTCTTCTCTAAGACTGTTTATCCAACCAAGGACCATGCATGGATATAACCTCTCTGGGTTTCTTAATTGTAGCATGATTATCTTTTACTTAACAGTTAATGTCCACCAATAAGTGAATATATATAATGTTTGCCTTTCTAGATCTGTGTTTCCTCAGTTAGAATGATTTTTTTCTAATTTTTCCCTATTTGCCACCAAATTTCATGATGTTATTGTTTTCAATAGCTGAGTAATACTGAATTGTGTAAAGGTACCACATTTTCTTCATTCATTTTCATTTGAGGGACATCTAGGTTGTTTGCAGTTTCTAGCTACTGTGAATAAAGCCACTATGATCATAGTTGAGCAAGTGTCCTTATGGTAGGATGGACCCTCTTTTGGGTATATGCCAAGAGTGGTGTAGCTGGGCTTTGAGGTAGACCCACTGCCAGTTTTCTGAGGAGCTGCCATATTGAGGAAATAACAAAACATAACAGCTTAATAATTCCTTTTAATTTAAAAAAATCATTCTAAAGTATATTAGATCTGTTCCTAGAATGTATAATTTAGCTCTGTCAGATATTACACAAAACAAATTCATTTGACACAGGGTTTATGACAAATGGACAAATAACCATCCCAACAATGGCTACTTTAGCTGTGAAGAGATGTTGACAAGTACAAAAAACAACCAATACTCTCTACTGCCTGTGAATCCAATCTACATTCCTTTTCTTGCTAACTTCCACTGTTCTGATTTCTTTACCTCTAGTTTTGTTGAAGTGGCAATGTGCCCCTTAAACACTCCTATCTCCAGACACCCTTGCAGCTAGGTCCTTCCTTGTGATCCAATTGTAGCTAATGAGCTGGAAGCAAAAGAAACTGAGTACAGCTTTAGGGAAAGCTATTGATTTTTGGATAAACAGTAGACAAACTAAGCTGGAGAAAATTATCTGCACTGTGACCATTCTTTCTTGTCCTGCTAGAAACAGAGTCACCATGACAAAGTGGGAACTTTTCTTACAGGGCAAAAAGCTGGATGGAAACGGTGATGAAGCAGAAAGTCAAATGTAACCTCAACAACTAGAGCAACTAGAAGTGAGCACCTATAGACTTTCTTTGTCTCCTTGTTATGTTTATAATTCATATTTCCAATTGAATATCCATCATGCAAATTGCTTGAGGACAAAAAAAAATGTTTTTTAGGGGCTTAGAGTTTTTTTTTCTTTTATTTTGGAATATTTGCATATGCCTAGGGAAACTTTGGGGATGACACCAAACTCTAGTCATTACGTTGGTTTGTGTCTCACGTATATTTAAATACATAGTCTGAAAAAATAAATGTACTTTACTGTGCCTGTGTCTGATCATCAGAGAGGTCAAATGGGAGTCTTTTCACTGTGGCATCATCAGGGTACTCAAAAACTTTCTTAATTTGTGATATATTGAATTTCAAGTTTCTGGAGTAGGGACACTAAGCCCATGGTGGTGTAGTGCCTACTTTGGACATAATGTTTTGTGAAAGCATATTCTAAATATGAGAAGAAGGTTTGCAAAAACTATTTACACTCTTTACTATAAAGGTGAGTCTGGAAGCAAAGACGTTTACATTAGCTACCTTAGCAGAAGCAGCAGTAGACACTCAAACACAAACGCGCTGGCTCACAGGTGCCGCTGTTTTTGCAAAACAGTTCATCAATAGCAAATGACTTGAGAGCAGAATCCAAGTCTCAAGTCTTATATGTGTCACATATGTAAAACCCAGCTCCCCATCCGCCTCCTTTTCTCCACAATAAGGTAAGGTGTTTTCTTGTTTCACCTTGAAAAGCTCAAAACCAAGCCTTTTTAAGGTAATATTTTTCTTTGGGGAAATTACCACTTAGCAGCAAATAGAGTTTTAGTTGATTGTTTTTAATCAAAATGGTCAAGCAATTGAGTACAGGCCTCTGTGTAAGCTATTGGCTAGTAACAAAGCAATTTAAAGTGTTTAGGAAAGTACAGAAAATGCCTTCAGGTGGGACATAATCACTTCTCCCTCTTCTTTCCCACTCAGCTGGTTTCTCTTTTCTTCCATGGAATATTAATTGCACCTCTCTCCCAGCTCTGAGACTATAAAAGGGTCTAAATAAACATGTCTTCCAAACACAGTAGAGCAGCTTGAAGTGAACTGAGAAGCCAAAATGGCTTTGTTGTCATTTTATTTTGGTTTGCTTTCAATTTTACCTTGGGCACAAACACCCTGAGAGTTGTTGATAAATTCCACAGGAGACACCTTCCAAGGTTGGAAACAATCTTTCTGAGGACTTAGTAACTTGCATTAACATATTAAAGGTTTTCTAAGAATGAAAACAAAACACAAACATCAAAATCCATCTCTTTAAGCTGTTTTAGCCCAATGTGTCCCAAGCTTATCAGAGACAAACTTTCTTTTCAGGCCACACTGACACTCCAGCAACACCATAGAAATCACATTATTCAAAGAATTCAAAGGGTACAAGGTCAATAAATTGTAAAAGCTGACCTGGGACACATTTCCCCAAGCTGCTGTGGCCAACAATGACTTTTCCCATTAATAAACAGTTGTGAAAACATTATTATTATTATTTTTTATTTATTTATTTTTTTTTTTTACACAAAACAGACCAATATACTCAAAGCAATGAAACCTTTACTACCTGGTGTTTTGTAAATAACATTTACCGAACTCTGCCCCAGGACATCAACATTTTAAAAATAAAACCCATCTATTCTGTGCATATGATTAAACAACAAAAACAAAAACAAAATAGGGAGAGGAGAGATGAACAGGGAGACAGCGAAGATAGATTTGTTTTCTAAAGAGTGTTGACTAAAGAAACTGAAAACCGAAGGCTATGCAAAATGACTTTCTGCCTTGTTCTTTAGAAAAGCCTGCCAATATGGTCTCTCCAGAGAACACATCTGGGATGTCTTCAGCTGCCCTCTGTCATGTCTGAGCCTCCTTACAAATATGCTTCACTTGGCCAATATTTCTCCCAAACTGCATTGCCCACAGCAGCTATTGTTCTACTAGAATCTCCTGGAGGACTGGTTGAACCAGACTTCTATGTATGTATTCCCCAACAGAAAACACAACACAGGAAAATACCCACCAATCTTTCATGCATAGGTGTTTTTTTTTTTTTTTCAGACACTATTCTACTGAGGAAGAAATTTATGAGAAGTTAGGGCAGGTCCAACCCAGCATTTCCCCAGGACAGCTAGAGTCAAGAAGAGTTATTCTAGCTACGCCAGGCACAAGGTCTGTTTTGTCTCAGTTCTTACACATCCCTAGTGCTGACCTAGGGTATTTACACTAATTAAGACTTCCTGCCTGGTACAGAAGCACTTGTTTGGGAGGCTCTGTTACTTCTTTATACCTCAAATTCTATTTCTAGAAACATTTGTGCATGCTGGCAAACACACAAACACACACACACACACACACACATAGCTCACACTGATCTTGAACTTGCTATATAACAGAAGATAACCTTGAACTTTCTATTCTACTTTCTCCACCTATCAGGTGCTGAGATTGAAGGTTTTGGGCTCTAGTATTTCATCCACAAACTTCAGAGAGGCAGCAAGTAGCCTAACTTCCCTCATGTGTGGGTTCCCCAGTAAGGGGAGAAGGGGCTGCCTCTGTTATAACTCAATTGACTGCTCTTTGATCACTTGCCCCTGGCAATGTGGCCTTGCTAGGCCACAGAGGAAGAGGATCTAGGCAGTCCTGAAGAGACTTGATAATCCATGGGCAGATGGCAAAGGAAGAGAACTCCTCCTTTCAGTGGACTAGGGAAAAGGGATAGGGGGGAAAAGAAAGGAAGGTGAGACTGGGAGAAGATGAGGGAGGGGATTTCAATCTGGAATATAATGAATGAATTGTAAAAAAAATTTAAAATGAGGACTGGAGAGATGGCTCAGAGGTTAAGAGCACTGACTGCTCTTCCAAAGGTCCTGAGTTCAATTCCCAGCAACCACATGGTGGCTCACAGCCATCTATAATGAGTTCTGGTGCATAATAAAATCTGGTGTATACATAATAAATAAATAAAATCTTTTAAAAATTTAAAATTTTAACATAAATAAGTAGTAACAAAAAATAAAACAGCACTCAATAATTTTTAAAAAAATATGGAAACACTTTAGAATCTATAAAGTCTAATGTTAAAAGCTAAGTATCATTAATACTCTACTTTTCAATTTGGCTTGAGACTGACTTGTTAGGGAAAAATAAGCAAAAGCAATACAACTACAAAGCAATCAGGCAAACAAAAATACTGCAAAAAGAAAGACCTCAGTTCCCTAAAAGCAAGCTCCAGCTGTCTTTAATGCTGCAAACTGTGTTATTAAAAAGCCCAGATGGACTTAGCAAGAATTGGGAAAGATGAGTAATTATTGGTCACGTGTTAACCAAGTGTTTCAGAGCAACAGGCTTTGAGGCACAAGGCACCATTCTTTTGCAAAGTGTCAGAGGCATGGTTGGAGACTCTCTGCCCCTACCCCCACATACATACAGAAATAAGTAGGGTTCCAAGAGAGCAATCAGAAAGAGCTCCTGGGTTTAACTTCAGTTTTAACTATCTGTGCTCCACACATCTCCCAAATTTTCCATTGATGGTAGGAGTTCTGAGTTTTTCAGAACAACTTCCCCACTTACACTTTTTTTTTTTTGAAGCCTACAGCCAAGGACAAACACATCCACATGAAGGCCATTTGCCACATTTCCAGGATGTGCTGTGTCATGCTGCTATACAAAGAAAAACCTCTTGAAAATCAAAGCAGCAGAAAACATTCCTATTGGGGACCACTTGAGCTCAATGCCCATCCTAAAACTCATGAATTGCAGTGTGGGTAGCTATTTGGAGACTTTTTCTGTCACTTAGCTACAATTCCATTTGATCATTTTCCAACGTCCAATGCACTGTTTGTGCTCAGATAATTAATAATGTTAAGCCCAAAATTCATTTCCTGCATATTTGATCTCAGATTTTAAGAGAAAGGCTGCTTAGTGGTTGAAAAGCTGTTCTTAACCAGTTCTGCAATCTATGCTGAATAAAATCTGTCAAAAAGAAAAAAAAAGTGTCAGAGGGAGGTCAAATAGGATTCCTAGCTCAATAGACTTCAAAGGTTGTTGGAGGAGCCAACAGAGGACATATTTTTGGTTCATAGAGTGGGATAATACTTTTTCCTGGGAGATTTAAAATGAACTCAACTGTGCACTGAGGTATAGCCTAGAATCTTAGTGGCCTTTCACAACTCTTGCAATTCTTTGATGCCACTGTCTCTGCCCCCTATTAATATTTCAACAAATCAAGAAAGCAACATTTAAAGAAATGCCAGATTCATTTTGCATATTTGAACAAAGGTATAGAGATAAAATTGTGACTAATGGCATGTTGAGGTCATAGTCACTGAGAATAATGGCAAACTGTCAAATATTTACTACCCCAAACTGACTTAATATACAAATATA
This sequence comes from Psammomys obesus, assembly GCF_907164565.1. Classification (NCBI taxonomy): domain Eukaryota; kingdom Metazoa; phylum Chordata; class Mammalia; order Rodentia; family Muridae; genus Psammomys; species Psammomys obesus. Next base: position 6,894,071 of record NW_026596101.1, on the reverse strand, counting down.
GCATGGAGAAGGGCATCTCAGAAGTTCAAAAGAGAAGCTAGTACGTGACCAACAACATGCTAAGTAGGTTACACAAACTACCTCTCTTAATCTTTACTATTACACCATATTTAAAGACAAAGTAAGTCTCAGGCAAGCCATGTTCCTTATCTAGGTAAGTAGCAACTTCCCCAGGCTCCTATGGATCCTTCTAAAAAGCAACATTTTTATGGACGTGTGAGGAGAGCACTGTTATCACCCGGTAGTGGAGGCTAAACATGAGGGCGCTGAAGATGCAGTGACAGGTTAGAGAATTCTCAGCATTCTGCCAAGTTGGAGCCATCCACAGAGCTGGGTGGAAATGTAGGCAGCACCTTCCTATCCGCACAGAAGGGAAGCGATGAACCCAACCCTTCCATTTGGGAGCTTCTACACATACGATCAGTCTCTGCCACCTTTGGCCTTATAGCTTAGACACTAGTCTTGCCATGGTTTTCAAGGAGCTGAACTTAATCCTAAGAAGCTAATATGGGGCAATGTCCACAACAGGGCCTTTCTTAATAAGGTGGAGGTGTTAGGAGCATGACGTAGAGATGGCTTGGTAGAGAAAGATTAGCAGGGGTTGCTGCCTGGTATAAGGTTCCACAGCAAAACAGAAAAGAAATAGAATTCAACATGGTCTATCAGTAGCCTCTTCTGTGCCTCAAACTCAAGGAGACAGGAGTCTGTTTGTTTTGTTCAGTGTTCTATCATGGTGCCTAGCATTGGGCATTGCTTATTTCTGGTTTGAAGGTGTTAATGAGTAAAAGGTACTTGATTAAACAGAAAAGTTATAACAGTTAGTTTGACAGAACAAAGATGGAAGAAAAGATGGTGAATCTACATGGGATATTACTGAATTTATATATAGTAAGATTCAATTCCTAAATCCCATGGAAAATACAGGTGGGTAGAGTGGCATGTGCTTGTGATTCTAGTGCAAGGAAATAGAGACAAGAGTATCCTTGGGGCCCTCTAGCCAGACAGTCTACCCCAGTCAGAGAATACCAGGAAGATACACTCTATTGAAAAACAAAGACGATGACTTCTGAAGACCAATACCTAAAGGGGTCCTCTGGCCTTCACATGCCAATGGGTACACACACACACAAAGTTTAGAAGAACAATAACTTTTTTGTTGAAGTCACAAGGAAAGTAGTATCTAGTGACAGTTTGTTTACCATTTAGGCTAGAATGTAAGACTAGACATTCTGGAAAAAAGCTCTTTCTACAACACAGGAAGCCTTAAGAATAGTGCCAAGCGAAAGGCGAGTGGAGAAGGCCAGAGCCTGGGAAACCCAGTAATACATAGCTGATATTGTTGGATCCTACTGGTTCTACTTGTGCCCAAAACATTTTTTTCTTGAGATGTTTCTGGGGCATATGCCAATATTTCTCCTCTCTTTCTCCCTAAGTCTGTTAGAGGTAGGTTAAATAACACAAAATCTATTTTTTAAGGAAAGCAAATATTGAAAAACTCCTTTAGAACACAGGATTTGGGCACCTATCATTTTCCCTAAAAACTATCTCGTAATGTTTCTTTTTATTCTTTTTGATGAGTAAGGAAGACTTCCAACTCTTTTTTTTTTCCCTGCTGGAAGACAAAATAAAGCTTAAAAGGCTTAGAAATGGACAACATACTTAAAAAATGAGTTGTTGGACACCTCATTCCTATTTGGGGAGTTTTGCATGGAAATGAGCTCCCTCTCATCAGCATCCTAGCTAATTTTCCAGTTGGTCTAACACTGTGTTTAAGAAACTTGTCTCCTAGAAGATGAGTTGGACCTCACTGCATTAGAAAGGTAATGTAACCCCACTGCTGAGCTGCTAATCTATTCATTATGAATATTTTCATTCTTCATTTTCCCCCTGAGAACTAACTGAAGCATGAGGGATGAAACAGCATTCTTAAACAACTGTTTGCAAGAGTTCTAGGCATGGATTTGTACAGTCTTGCCAAAGTTGTCAAAATTAAAGTCTCCTAAAAGCTTGGTAGAGCAGACTTTGGACACTCTATTTGAATTAATTAGTTAATAGTGTATACTACATTTATGTATTCATCTGTGAGTGTTCATGAATGTGCACATTTGTGTATGGAGACCAGAAGTCAACATTGGATGTCTTTTGCAATTGCTCGCCTTCTTAGTTTTTGAGACAAGTTCTCTCACTAAACTTAGAGCTCACTGTTTGTTACAGTAAATAAAAAATGAGCTCTGGGGCTTAATAATGTTTATCATTTACCCGATGCTTATCATGCAATATTATTTAACCCACTACCACAAGTAATAAGACACAGAACCCTGTTCGATTCGTAATTGCCTTATTTATCTTAGGTGGGGAAAATATTTCACTTATACTGACTGAATAACTTCATCATCTCCCAGCCCCCATCCAATGCCATTCATTTTAATCCTTTCTATCTGTATCCTATGGTACTTGCTTGAATTCTTCATCTGGGCCTTTTCATGCCATTATTGGATTATCCCTCCCAGCTCACCTGGTTCCTTCTCCACGTCAACGACTTCCTTCCTCTTCTCTTCCTGTCCATATTTTTCTTGTAATTCTCCTGTCTGAAGCCCAGGAACCTTAGCCACACCTACCCCATTCTGTCTTGTCCAGATATAGGCTGTTTAATCAACCAATCATATCTAATGACTTATGCAGGTTTACACAACAAGGATAGATTTATACAACAAGGATAGATTTAACCAGATCTTGAGGGCTGGCATCAGAACAGCCTCCAGCACTGTTTCAGCTAGATTGGCTTGCCAGCGGTCTCCAGCAATGTCTTTCTACCACAGACCAAGAACTGGGGTACAAACTGCTGCACCTGGTATTTTGCTTGAGTTCTCTGGATCACCAAGAAATGAGCCATCTGTCCAGCTCCCAAAGTTAACTTTTCAAAAGGAAACCCGAAAGCAGAACTCACCTTCCAATCAAGGAAAATCACATTGTAGTCTAGCTAAACTTTAGGCATTATTTCATGTATTCTGTAACTTCACAAAATTTCCTCTAGGACCAAAACTTTAATAAATTTTTCTAAAAATCTCCACAGATTTTTCACACATCATTCTCAAGTGTTCCATTCAAATGGGTAACACTGACTTCTCCAACTGTTTGTGCTGATGCTAATCTTAGAGAATGAGAGAAATGTTGGGGAAGAATATCTAGACAGGTGTGCAAAGGTTCAAAAAACAACCATGGTAACAATCTCCACAGCAACATTGATATCCCAGGCTACAAGGCTGAAAAAAGAAATAACCACAGATACGTTCCTGGGATATAGCCCTGCCCAATCTGAAACACAGAAATATAAACCGCTGCTTATATGTGTTCCCAAGCTCAAGCACAAAACTAAACAGTTAACTCTCTGGAATGGAAAGACAGGGTGTGAATCATCTGTCACAAACTGCACTCTCTGATCCAAATTAGCCTGATAAAGACCTTTACATCCTTTCCACCCTGCCCAATATTAGTGCTTTATCATATTTTTACATTCTTTGGGGCACAGGTCTTTGGTTCCCAGTAACCCCTTTCCATGTTTACAAAGATGTATCCAACTGCAAACATCCGTAGTAATCTGATTAGAGGAACTGCTCTGGACTGTTTCAGCTAAAGTCAGATTCACTGTGTTGGCAAAATCAGGCTCAAAAAGATGATGACACCATAGGACATAGCAGGACATGACCTGCTCATGTCCCCACTCAGATCTACTCTTACACAAATATTGGTCTGTCAATCAGGCACCATGTCCAACTACGGAAACAAAACTAAGAGTATCGACAGGGGCCTGAAGGTTAAGACCCAAAGAAGTCAGCTAGGGGTGCTAGATGCCACAGGAGCACAAGGCCCTGATATCACAGAGATGGAAGAAAAGTGGAAGATTTAAGGTGGTTTTGAAGCCCACACAGGTAGGAAGCAGGGATCCAATATGAATACAGGGTCTATGTTGGCTTTAGCAGTGTTCTGGAAAGAGGCACTCAGTTGAGGGCAGCATTGACAGGAAGAAAGCAAGATGATGCTTCAGCAGAGTTCCCATTAGTGCAAACCACCTGGAAATGTCACCCAAGAGGGCCACATTGAATGACACTTAGTGTTCTTGGTTTTTTGTTTTGTTTTGTTTTATGGCTGCCCAACCTTCCCCTGGAATCTTCCATGTAACTCTGATTTAGCCGATGGAAGTAATGCCTAGCAAAGCTATTAAGTCAGTGCTGGCATGAGTTAGGATCCAGGCCTAACTCCTATTAACTATCAGGAATAAAACACTTGATGATGTCAAAAACAACAATCACTGAAAATCAGTTGTTGTTGTTGTTGTTGTTTTTAACATGCAGTTAGTTGATAACTAGAATTCATTCAAATTAGTGTAAGACCCCAAAGAAAACATTTGTCACACAACTTGAGCAATATGGGGGAGCTGAGGTGCAATTCATACTGCATGGGTTTGGAATAGTATATAGTAGGTACCGTAAATGGATAACTAGGAAAGATGGATAACCAGGTAAAGCCAAGGTTTCTGGAGAACCAGATTACATTGCTGCTGGGTTCCTGTCTTCTTTATACCATGGTGCTCAGAAATCTCTCTTCTGATTGAAGGAGTTTTATTTCCAGAGGGATAAAACCCAACCCTGTGCACTGCTTTCCCCAAGTGTTCCTATAAGCATAGATTTCACACTGAGATGCACAGTACCAGGCTAAGCCTAAATCAGTGATTATTAAACAGGAAACAAGCTAATCTTCTAAATGTCACAAACTAAATGTAACACAGTTCAGAACTGAATTTGGGAGGGTGATAAAGGAAGACTGAGGAGCATTTGGAAGGTATAGCTGTGCTGGAGGTGATGGATGTGATCTTAATTCATTTTATTAATTTATGAAATTTCAAAGAATAAATGAAAATTAAAAAGGAACTGACAGCTTTAAGGAGCAAAAGAGGAAAAAAAGATGGGGCAGAGAGTGTTGATCAATGGGAAAGCATTTAGCTGGCATGCATGAGACCTGGTTTAACCTCCAGCACTACCAAGAAATGGGAGAATCAAAACAAAAACAGAATTTTAACATTATTTTTCTATAGCGTTCATAACATTCATGGGGTTTCAATTATAAATCTGTACTTGTGCATCTTTTCAATTAGGAAAGAAGAAGAAGATGTACCATGTCTTAGTTACTGTTCAATTGCTGTAAAGGGACACCATGAGTAAGGCAGCTATTATAAAAGAAGCTATTTAATTGTGTCCTTGTTTACAGTTTTATAAGGGAGGGTTAGCCCATAACCAAGGAAGGAAGCACGGCACTGCAGCAATATCTAAGATTTATTTCCTGACTTACCCCCAGGCAGCACCAACACACAGTGGGAGGGGGACGCTGGGGCTTGTCTAAGCTTTTCAAACTTCAAAGCCCTCCCCCAGTGACAAACCTCTTCCAACAAGGCCACAGATAATTCTTCACAAAGGGTTCACAAACTGGAGATTGCACATGAAAATATATGAGCCAACTGGGGCCATTCTCACCCAAATCACCACAGACCAAGAAGTGTCTACAATCCATTGCCCAAGAACAGAGACTAATATTGATGAATTTTAAATAGTCTCTTTTTGTGATATCTATTTGGAAATATAAAAGGTTATTTGGTTTTGGTTGGTTGGGTTTTTAATGTAAATACCTCAATTTGATTGTGGGGTTTGTTTGTTTGTATTTCAATACTTGAACTTTAGTTTTTTTCAACTTGAGACCTTAAAAGGTATTACTGAAGTCTTAGATCATTTTTGTTTTGTTTTGTTTTAATTTTAAAAAGCGTGGTAGTGGATGAGGGAGGGTGCCACAAGTAGGATACAAATTGAATAAACCGTAATAAATGATAATAATAATAATAAAAGAGAGAGAAATGGGGAGTTCAAGATGGCAGTGACCAGTGTGCACCGTCCGTATCTGAGGGGCACAGGATCCGAAACTCTGAAATGGGTGAGTGGAGGGGCCGCTGAAGCCAGAACATCGACATTGAGGCTTCCTGGATGAGAGGTGAGAACCCATGAGCTGGGAAAGTTTGGATCCAGGTCATCTATGGACTTCTCCAGGTATTAATGAATATTCAACCCCCTGCATGTCCCCTTCTGCAAGCACAGGCCTCCCTGAGCAGCAGAGGCAGCACTGGGTGCCCCAAGCACAAGCCTCCCTGCTCAGGGACTAAGACAGCAGAGGCAGCAGCAGTACTGGCCTCCCAGGTCTGCAGCTGCAGCAGACTGCAGCTTGCCCAAGCAGGAGCCTCCATGCTTGGTGACTGAGATAGCAGAGGCAGCTGCCCCAAGTAGAGATCTCCCTGCCCTGCAGCCAAACAGTGAACACCACTGAGCTGACCTATCTCCTACACTCTCATTTGCCCCTATCTGACAATAGAGAACAGGGGAAAACCCTGAGTTTTCTGAATAGGCCTGTAAGCAAGTGAGTGTGCCTTAAAGTAAGTGCATGCAGAGCCTCAGATCCAGGGTCCCGCTAGTCTAGCCGCCAGACATCCAATCCTTCCCACCTACACCCTGACTGTGGGCAACATAGTGATCCTTGGGACAGGATTCTCAGCATTGTAGCCCCTGTTCTGTGGGTCTACCCGTGGAGTACAGGCAAACAATTCCTGGAGCCCAGACAGAAGGACAGGACAACAGACCTACAGGACACTGAGGTATCCAGGATACCTGCACATGCACATTGCACCCACGAAGAGTGCCAGAGCACCCTCCTGCACTTAAGCTCCACCGTTCCCGGTGTCCACATGCTCTAGCACCCTGTCCTTCGAGGCAGACTTCGATGCACATGCCCACACTTGCACACATGCACCATGACCTTCCTACCTTAGCTACAGCTCAAACACCAACATCTACTCTTGAAAGGGTAGACTGCTCTCATCTTCCTGAAAAATACTCCAGACATCACAGACAGACTGACCCAGTCTGAAACATAGACCCCAGGAACAAACAGCCAAGGTTTCAGATAAGCAGATGGCTAAAAATCAACAGAAGAACACATCCAACAATAATCAGGACATCATGGCTTCAATAGATTCCCCCCAAAATCAGAGGATATTCTAATTCATCTGAAACGCAGGAAAATGATCTCAAATCTATGCTTATCCAGTTATTAGAGGCACATAAAGAGGAAATGAACAAAACTCTCAAAGAAATATAGTCAAATACAGCCAAACAAATAGAGGCACATACAGAGAGAAAATGAACAACAATAACAAAAAAATAGAGGTCATCATGGAAAGACAGGAATCTACATTCCTGTCAGATGAAGGAAATGGTGCAATACATGAAAACAGAATTATACTCAAAAAAGAAAACACAAACAGAAAAAACCCTTGAGCTAGAGAACTTAGAGAAAAGATCAAGAAACACAACAGTAAGAATCACCAACAGAATACAAGAGATGGAAGAGAGAATCTCAGGCACTGAAGATACAATTGCAGAAATGGTTACCTCTCTCAAAGAAAAAGTAAAATCAGAAAAGTTCGAAGCACAAAACATCCAAGAAATCAAGGACACCATGAAAAGATGAAGAAAAAAAAATAGGAATAGATGAAAAAGAAGATTCCAGGCTCTAAGGTACGGAAAATATTTTCAAGAAAACCATAGAAGAAAAATTTCCCATCTTTAAGAAAGAGTTGTCCATAGACATACAAGAGGCCTACAGAACACCAAATAGCCTAGACCAGAAAAGAAAATCCACACGTCACATAATAGTCAAAACCCTAAATCTACAGAACAAAGAAAAATATTAAAAGCAGCAAGGGAAAAAGGCCAAGTAACATATAAAGGTAGACCTATCAGAATCACACCAGACTTCTCAACAGAAACTATGAAAGCCAGAAGGACCTGGGCAGATATCATGCAGACTCTAAGAGACCACAGATGCCAAACCAGACTACTATACCCAGCAAAGCTTTCAGTCAGCATAGATGGAGAAAACAGAATATTCCATGACAAAACTAAACTTAAATAATACCTACACAGCAACCCAGGCCTACAGAAGATACTAGAAGGAAAAGTCCAATCCAATGAAATCAATTATACCCAAGAAAACACAGGCTATAGATAATTTCACACCAAAAAATTAAAAGAATACAAGCATAGAAACACAGTAGCACCACCAACTCCACAATAAAAGGAACAAACATTCATTGGTCACTATTATCTATCAACATCAATGGATTCAACTCTCCAATAAAAAGACACAGACTAACAAAATAGTTGCAGAAACAGGATCCAACATTCTGATGCATCCATGAAAAACACCTATGCAACAAATATGAACACATGAACACTACCTCAGAGTAAAGGCCTGAAAAATGTTTTTCAAGCAAATGGACCCAGAAAACAAGCTGGAGTAGCTATCCTATTATCTAATAAAATAGACTTTCAAAAAAATTAATAAAAAAGATGAGGAAGGGCACTTCATTCTCAACAAAGGAAAAATCCACCAGGAGGACATCACAATCCTCAACATCTAAGCCCTAAACACAAGAGCACCTGCATTTGTAAATGAAACATTATTAATGTTGAAATCACATATAGATCCCAACACCTTAATAGTGGGAGACTTCAACAACTCACTCTCACCAAGGGAAAGATCATCTAGACAGATGCTAAATAGGGAAATAATGGCACTAACAGAGATTCTAAATCAGATGAACCTAATAGATATCTACAGAACTTTTCACCCAAACTCAAAAGAGTATACCTTCTTTTCATCACCTCACAGAACCTTCTCAAAAATTGACTATATAGTTGGGGACAAAACAAGCCTCAACAGATACAAGAAGATCAAAATAATCCCTATCCTATCAGACCACCATGGCCTAAAAATTAGACCTCAGAACTAGGCTTTTTCAGAAATAAGAAAAAGCCTACATACACATGGAAAATAAACAAATCTCTCCTCAATGACAGCTTGGTCAGGGAAGAAATGAAAGAAAAAATTAGAAACTTCCTAAAATCCAATTAAAATGAAGGCACAACTTACCCAAACTTATAGGACACAATGAAAGCAGTGCTAAGAGGATAGTTCATAGAACTAAATGCCTCCAGAAAGGAGTTAGAGACATCTCATACAAGTAACTTAAAGACATACTTAAAAGCCCTAGGGGGGAAAAAGAAGCAGAAACACCCAAGAGGAGTAGATGATTGGAAATAACTAAACTCAGAGCTGAAATCAATGAATTAGAAACACAGGAAACAATTCAAAGAATCAAGGAGACCAAGAGCTGGTTCTTTGAGAAATATCAACAAGATAGACAAACCCCTAGCCAAACTAATTAAAAGGCAGAGAGAAACTATCCAAATCAGCAAAATCAAAATGAAAAGGAGGACATAACAACAGATACTGAGGAAATCCAAGCAATCATTAGGTCTCACTACAAAAGCCTATATGTCACAAAATTTGAAAATCTAAATGAAATGGACAATTTTCTTGATAGATTCCCTAACCAAAATTAAATCAAGGTCAGGTTAATAAATTGAATAGTCCTATATCCCCCAAGGAAATCAAAGCAGTCAGCAAAACTCTCCCTTCCAAAAAAAAAAAAAAAAGCAAAAAAGCCCAGGGACAGATAGTTTCAGCACAGAATTCTACCAGAACTTCAAAGAAGAGTTAATTCCAATTCTCTTCAAAATTTTCGACAAAAATGAAAACAAAAGAAACACTACCAAACTCATTATATGAAGCAACAGTCACCTCAATACCTAAACCACACAAAGACCCAACAACAAAAAAAGAGAACTTCAGACCTATCTCTCTTATGAACATTGATGCAAAAATACTCAATAAAATACTTGAAAACTGAATCTAAGAAAACATAAAAGATATCATCCACTACAACCAAGTAGGCTTCATCCCAGGCATGCAGGGGTGGTTCAATATACTGAAATCCATTAATGTAATCCACCATATAAACAAACAGAAGGAGAAAAAAAACACATAATCATCTCCTTAAATGCCAAAAAAGCATTTGACAAAATCCAAAACACAATCATGTTTAAAGTCTTGGAGAGATATGTAGTAAAGAAAATATACAGCAAGCCTATAGCCAACATCAAATTCAGCAGAGAGAAACTTAAATCAATCCCACTGAAATCAGGGATGAGGCAAGGCTGCCCAATCTCTCCATTATCTCTACAACATAGTACTTGAAGTCCTAGCTAGAGCAATAAGACAACTAAATGAGATACAACAACTAAAGGGAATACAAATCAGAAAGGAAGAAGTCAAAATATCACTATTTGCAGACGATATGATAGTATAAATGAGTAACCCCAAAAATTCAACCAGAGAACTCCTTCAGCTGTTAAACACCTTCAGAGAATTAGCTGGATACAAAATTGACTCAAAAAAAAAAATTAGTAGCCTTCCGGTATACAAAAGACAAAGAGCTGAGAAAGAAATTAGGGAAACTACACCCTTCACAATAGCCACAAAGGACATAAAGTACCATGGTCTCACTCTAACCAAACAAGTGAAGACCTCTTTGACAAAAAATTCAAGTCTCTGAAGAAAGAAATTGAAGAAGGTATCAGAAGATGGAAAGATCTCCCCCATGCTCATGGATTACCATAGTGAAAACAGCCATTTTGCCAAAAGCAATCTACAGATTCAATGCAATTCCCATCAAAATACCAACACAATTCTTTACAGAACTTGAAAGAACAATTCTCAACTTCATATGGAAAAACAAAAACCAAGAATTGCTAAAACAATCCTGTACAACAACAGATCATCTAGAGGTATCTCCATTTCTGATCTCAAGTCATACTACAGAGTAACTGTAATAAAAACTGCAAGGTACTGTCACAGAAACAGAATAGAGGATCAATTGAATTGAATAGAAGACCCAGCAATACATCCACATACCTACAAATATTTTTTTTGACAAAGAAGCCAAAACCATTCAATGGAAAAAAAAAAAAAAAAAGACAGCATCTTCAACAAATGATGCTAGTCCAACTGGGTGTCTACATGTAGAAAATTGCAAATAGATCCATATTTATCACCCTGCACAAAACTAAAGTCCAAGTTTGAAGTCCAAGGATCAAAGACCTCAACACAAAACCAGAAACACTTAATCTGTTAGAAGAAAAAGTGGGAAGAGCCTTGAACTCACTGGCACAGGAGACAACTTCCTGAGGAGAAAACCAACAGCACAGGCTCTAAGATCAACAATCAATAAATGGGCCGTCATGAAACTGAAAAACTTCTGTAAAGCAAGGGACACTGTCATCAGAACAAAATGACAGCCTACATACTGGGAAAGAATCTTCACCAATCCTATATCTGACAGAGGGCTAACATCCAGAATATATAAAGAACTCTAGATGTTAAAAAGCTACAAAGCAAGTAATCCAATTAAAAATGGGATACAGAGCTAAACAGAATTCTCTATAGAGAAATATCCAATGGCAGAAAAACACTTAAAGAAATGCTCAACATCCTTAGTCATCAGGGAAATGCAAATAAATACAACCCTGAGATTTCACCTTACACCCATCAGAATGGCTGAGATAAAAAACTCAAGTGACAATACATGCTGGAGAGGATGTGGAGAAAGGGGAACTCTCCTCCATTGCTGGTGGGAATGTAAACTGTACAACCAGTTTGGAAATCAATCTGGTACTTTTTCAGACAATTAGGAATAGTGCAACCTCAAGATCCAGCTACAGCACTCCTAGGCGTATATCCAAAACATGCTCAAGTATACCACAAGGACATTTGCTCAAAAATGTTTGTAGCAGCTTTATGCATAATAGCCATAATCTGGAAACAAGCCAGATGTCCCTCAACGGAGGAATGGATGTAGAAATTAGGGTACATTTACATAATGAAATACTACTCAGCAATTAAAAACAAGGAAATCATGAAATTTTCAGGCAAATGGTAGGAACTAGAAAAGATCATACTGAGTGAGGTATCCCAGAAGCAGAAAGACACACATGGTATATACTCACTTATAAGAGGATATAATATAGGATAATAATACTAAAATCAGTACAACTAAAAAAGCTAAGCAAAAAAGAGGACCCTGGGTAAGATGATCAATCCTCATTCAGAAAGGCAAATGGAGCAGATATTGGAAAAGAGAGAAAACAGGGAATAGGACAGGAGCACACCACAGAGGGCCTTTTGAAAGGCTCTACCCAGGAGGGTATCAAAGCATATGCTGAGACTCAGCCAAACTTTGGGCAGAGTGCGGGGAATCTTATGAAACAAGAGAGAGGTATAAAGACCTGGAGGGGACAGGAACTCCACAAAGAGAGCAATAGAACCAAAAAAAATCTGGGCACAGGGGTCTTTGAGACTGATTCTCCAACCAAGGACCATGCATGAGATAACCTGGAACCCCTGCACAGATTATCCCATGGCAGCTCAGTGTGTCTGAATGGGTGTCCTAATAAGGGGAACAGGGACTGTCTCTGACATGAACTGTTTGGCCTGCTCTTTGATCATCTGCCCCTGAGGGGGGAGCAGCCTTACCAGGTCACAGAAGAAGACAATGTGTCCAGTCCTGATTAGACCTGATAGGCTATGGTCAGAGGGAAGGTGAGGAAGACCTCCCCTACCTGTGGACTTGTGGAGGTTCATTGGAGGAGATGAGGAAGCAGGGTGTGATTGGGAGGGGATGAGGGAGGGGACTACAGCTGGAATACAAAGTGAATAAACTGTAATTAATTTAAAAATAAATAAATTTTAAAAACCAAAAAAGAAAAAATGCATTAAATCAATAAAAATGTTTTAAACAGCGAGGAAAATTGGGGGAGTGGTTAGGACTGAGAGAACAAGAAAACTGAACAAACATAGAGGGAAAAGAATGACGATGAGAATGAGGAAGGTGATGAATAAGTTGGTTTTAGTGCAGTATTTTTTTTCTTGTTGTCTATAAAGCATTTAACCCTTCTCTACACAATTCACTCCTTTTAAAGAAAAACTTGAAATGTAATTCTGTGCAAGTGTCCCCTCTTCTTCCTCCTCCTCCTCCTCCTTTTGTGTAGTTAATAAACTACCAAATGTGTCTTTAAAAATGTATTAGCTTTGTTTTATTATCTTCAAGACTTTGCCTTAGTGAGCACAGCAGATTAAAAGTTGGTTATAGTTCCCTATTTTTGTTCTTGTGCTTTCTTTAGCAGAAACACTCAGCATTCACTCTCATGGGTGCAATTACTCTGATTTTTCATGGCTCCTTAGATGTTGGGGTATTTTCGTTTGGTTGGTCGGTTGCTTTGATGTTTTGTTTCGTTTTATTAAGAATAAGAAGACTCAGTAAATATGGCCATTATTTTACCATGTAATTCAATATGATAAATGAATCTATAAAGTCTTCATTTGCTCAGTTTTGCTAATTCAAAACTTTATCGAATCATTTCAAATCCCACTATCTTTTTTTTTTTTTAGAAATTAAAAAACAAAAAAAACAAACAAAATATCCAGCCTGTGTTGTGATTCATGCCTTTAATCCCACACTAAGGATATAGAGGCAAATGGATCTCTGAAGTTTAAGGCTAGCCTTGTCTACACAGGTCTCAAAAAGTGAAAAACAAACAAACAAAACTTTTTTTTTTTTTGTGAAAGATGCATTACTTTCCAATGTTAGCCCAGTTTGTCCTCAGGTAAATTAAGCCAAATCCCAACATTTTTGCTGGCCTAGTTTATAAACGCCCGTTTTGCTTAAGCTTTTCCTGTCAGGAAGTTGTCCAAAAGTTGACATGAACCACCACCACAGTGAATCTTTTTTACTCAAACTGAATTGATGGATGTGTACATTTCATTAAAAGCAAAGAAAAGTGTCAAGAATGTAAAATGGTCTACCTGATATAAGAAATAATTTGATATACGCTCAATTAGCTAAATATAGAGTTATCATATGACTCAATAAACACATTATATAGATGAAAAGAATTGGAAACAGGTATCAGACAACTAGTTATTCCTAAATGTTCACTGTAGTACTATTCACAATAAGCACCAGTTAGGATGAGAACAAATGTCTAGCAGCTAAATAGATAAACAAAATATGGTATATCTATAAATTGTAATATTGTTTGCTCATAAAAAGTAATGATGTCTAGATAACTACTGCCATATGGATAAGCCCTGAAGCCATTGTTAATTAAAATATCCCAGTCATGCTATGTTATATAATTACAAGTGTATGACATACCCAAAATAGACAAATCCATAGAAACAAAGCAAATTGATGGCTGTCAGGGGGTGTGAGGAATGGAAAGTGAGTGTTCCATGTATATGAGTATATATATTGAGGGCAGGGGGTTGAAGACCTTCTCCAACTAGATAATAGTTAATGACCATGCAGCCTGGGAATGCTCTAGATCTCACTCCAATCAAGCATGCACTTTAAGATATTTGAAATGGTTAGGTTTATATTGTATGTATATTTCAATAATGAAATGAAAAAGGAAAACAAAGCAGGCATCTCAGAAAGAGGTAAAATAAACAGAAATGCAATCACCTCCTCACTCACTTTCAACTCCCAAAGCATTTTCTTCTAGGTGAAGGTTTTCTAATTTCCAAGTCACTGAACTAGGTTTCTGTGTCCCATCCATCTCCACAGAGATGGCTCACTAAGGTCCAGTCTTCTGCATAACCAACATTAATTTATCACCACCAGCTTGAACTTCAGAAGCATTGTTAGCCTCATTCTATCTGTCCTAGCACAAGAGACTGTCCCTCCTCACTGCCTTAGTGTATCCATCCCAAGAACAGACATCAGTCAATTAGCATCTTCCTACCCTCTCTACTAGACTTAGGCTCTTCCATAGGTCGTTGACAACCTCTTGTTTACAGTCTGGTGTCTGAGACCTTCATCACTGTGTATTAATGAGAGAAGAGGCTGTTGATGATCCTGTACTGAAGTATATTAGCCCAGACTATAAGACAGAGATGGCTTCTGTCATATTAAAGAAGACATTAAAGTTTAGGGGGTTCTGATTTACTCAGGACCTTAAGATAGAGGAGCTGTTGAGATCTGCACACACGAAGTCTGGCACTCACCTGTGGCTGTAAGTGTTCTACCGTATCTCTTCTACTCTTACCTCTTACTCGTTTCCAAACGAGCTCTCTGTTCCACTTTCACACAAATTCACAACATCTGGGCATGAGAAAATAATACCAGCCCACAAACCTAATAATCTTTTCTTGGAATAATTTCTACCCTTATTTTCCACGGAGAATTACCTGAGCCAATTTATCCTAGACTCTCCTTCATCTCCATATCTAATTTGCTTGTTGATCATGATTCTTGGATATTTTTGTTTCCTTAATTTCCTATCTTTTGTCACTCAGATACCCTCACCAATTCCACTGTGTATTATTGAACAGTCACTCAACTAGTCTCCTTGAGTCCACTAGATGACCTCAAACACGTCTTCCACAAGCCACTGTCAAACACATAGTTTAGGTTTCTATTGTTTACGCATTATACGAATGGTATAAGAAGAATTGTATTTTGTATCATACTAGATTCTAACTTTCCCAAAGGCAAAATGGTGATTTCTTCATCATTGTATAAGAGCATCAAACAGAAGGCATAACACATAGTAGGTGTCAACAAGATTATGACTGCAAAAAATCAATGTGATATCATGTCCATTTAAACAATGATAGATACCAACCCAGAATATCTTGTCAGGATATGTAACATTGCTCAGGTAGATAAACCATTAGTTCCTGTACATTAGGAATATGTTTTCAAGCTTAGTATCCCTTAACAATTATACAAATTCTTCTAATTACGAGTGATAAATTCTAGGAGCCAGTGAGATGACTCAATAGGTAAAGGTGCCTGCTGTGCAAAACTGCATGCCTGAATTTGATCTCTGGAGCTCACATAGAGGTAGAAGCAGAGAACGGACTCCACAAAGTTATCCTCTGACCTATACGCATGTACTAAAGCAAGGGTACACATATGCACACACAATCCACAGAACATTTTTGTTTGATCATTAAACACTGGATATCATATTGAATTATTGCACAGTACTCCATACATTGGCACAACTGAGCAAATAAAAGAAATTGCTGTCTTATAAAAAAAGACACTCAGTGCCTTTAACATTAACACAGAAGAGGCCTGACTTGTGGCAGCCCTGCCTCTGTTGGTTCACGAATTGCCCCAGACTCTGTGTCATCAGGAAAGCAATTGTAAGGTAGGTAAATAAGGCCATGGTCTTAGACTGGTGATCAAAAGACGCGGAATACTAGAGAAATATGTTAAGTGAACAAAGAAGTAAAAAAGAACTTCAGACCCTATCATGAAGGAAGTAAAACTCAATGACACAGTAGAAAGAGACAGAGGAGCAGAGCCCCTTTGAGAAAGAGAGTTGTCAGAAGCTCATCACTGAAGAGGTGAAAAAAGAGCAGAGGACTGAATGATTAGTTTAACCTCAAATGGCAATGTTGAAAAAAACATGTGAAACAAAAACTCATTTTTTAAAAAATTCAGAGGCATCTCAGGTGACTGGCATCCAAGGAAAAGAGAATGTTAGGGAAAATCACTGTCAGGCAGAAATAAAATTAGCCCATTGATGTCCAGAATAAAGAACCCCAGTGGCTGTAGTGAGAGAAAAGGGAGCAAGAAGGTGGGAAGGGTAATGAGTGTGCAGGGGGAAAGGAATGTGAAGGGAGAGACCAGATTTTCCAAGGAGAAAATCTAGGGTTGGCCCTCAGAGCAAGGAAAAAAAAAATCACAGGAGAATTTCATTGGGAGAGTCCATCTTCTCATCTGTATTATTAAGTTTATTTTAACTGTCACTTGAGGAATTAAAAATGTAATAAATAAAATCAAAAAAGAACAAAGCAATCACAGCTAGCCAGGAGACATGGGCAGTGATAATAGTGCTGAGGATATAGGGTGCTCTTTAACTTTTATTGGCTATAGTGTGTGAGGGAAATGGAGAAATTCAGGATGGTGCTTTGGGGTTTCATATCAGTAAATGATCAGTCATCAGTGTCTAGAAGAAATAGTAAAATAAACATGGATAAAGAGGAAATCAAAAGGGCATAGACATACAAGTACCTTTCTCATCTCTTCTCTGAGGCAATCTTCAGTGCAAAAACATTAAACAAGCAACTGAAAAGATTGGAGAATTTAGCAGGGAATGTGACAGCTCAAATGCTTCTATTAGGATGCCTGAAAAGAACCATGTAGTTCTGAGCTGCTAAGATCTCTTTTTCATATAGAAATTTTGCTTTTGTTGGAGAAGAGAAGATGTTTCTGTCTTAGGGAAATTGTTTATAACTGGAGTGGTTCCTGACAGTTTCTTTGATGAATAGGATTACATTGACTTTTTTGTTTTCTTAAATTCAAAAGAATCTAGTCTCCTTCTTTTTAACCTACTACTGCAGAAGTCCAAAAGAGATTCAATGTTCCTATGCACCTACTGAGTTGGAAGAGTCAAGGACACAGATAGAACACAGTCATTAATGGGGTTCAATCCAAATTTTGCAGCCAGACAGTATGGTCTTCTAAACAACTTGAGACTGGGGGGGGGGGGTTCAAAAAGTTCAGCAGCTTAATGAAAAGCAGTTACCTCTCCTACATCCATACCAGAGTCAATTATTTTATTCTGAGAGTATTTCAGTACAAATTCTGATTCTGAAATTTTCTAATTACATTTTATCTCAATGTGGACTAACTTTGAACTGCATTTCCTCCTCCCAAGGCATAGGATTGGCTAAATTCATTAATTGTCTTTTGATTTCATGGACCATTGAAATGTCAGCATTTGTGGGTCCCTGCTGAATGGCTCAGGGTCACTAGTATCCACAGGGTCTATAATCTTCTTAATTTCAATTATTGCTTCCTCATCTCCATACATCTTTACAAGGCTTCCTCCTACTCTTGCTCATTTTCTGCTGAGAATTGGCTTCTCTTCCCTGATCTCTCTTCCCCGACCTGCCTCATCTCTTTGTCTCATATCTGTAACTTTGAATTTTTGGCATAATTTTTCTTTATCTCTTTTGTATATAGGAAAGGCACCAAGTCCAGTATCTGGCATTCATTAAGGGCTTAAGAAGTTTCTGATATTATTACTCATGAATCAGTGAGAATCTCTGTATGATAGCCTAGAAGAAAAAATGTAGAGCTTTCTAGTGCAATCCTTTCAGCTCAGAGTAAGGAAGCACGCAAGAGAAGGGAAATCACCTGCCAAACAGGATGCATAGGAACAGAAATGCTTGCCACTGAAGGCTGTCCTTAAGACACTCCCTCCACTTTCTGAGTAGAAAGCAGCGATCAGGAGGTCAGTTTCTAAGTTGTGAAGGAAGCCTAGGGTAAGAAAGGAAAGAAAATTGCATAAAAGCTGCTACAAAATGGATCCTTCAGAGAACATCAGGACAGATAATGAAAAACCAAAGCAGAGGATGTTTCCACAATTTACAGGTGTACAAGGAGCCTCACAGAGCAAATGCTAACAAAACAGAAAAATGAAACAAAGAAGAGAAAAGCCAAGGAACCGTGTAAAAGCTCAACATAGAAACGAATGTTTGCAAAGAGCCTGAGGACAGAATGTTAAGGTGTCTGTGACCATAGCCATTGAAATAAAAGATGGGGGCAACTTAAGTACAACATTTTTCTTATTCTAGCTGTGCTCTGCTCCTCCTCCTGGTCCTCCTTCTGCTCCTGCAGCTGCTGTTGCAACCAATATACAGGATGTGATTTCGTCTGCTTAGAGGCCCCAGAACACCATCTAAGGAAAGAATAGTCAAGTAGAGGTGATAGCCATGGGGAAGTGAGTCTTAGATAAGGGCAAGAATTGAAAACTCAGTATAGACATACTGTCCCGATGTGCTAACTTATGATTTTTGTATCATGAATGGAGCATTAGTCTCAAAAGCAAATTCACAGATACAAATCTCAGAGGAATGGGCTGACCCAGGAAGAGACAGTCTCTCCAAAAGTAGTACACATGTGGTCTATGTAAGTTCAGATTAGCACACGCACACACGTGCACGCACACACACACACACACACACACAAATAAAGAATGAGTACATGTTTTCTTAAGGCACAAATCTAAGTGGGAAGAACATTACAGCTTTATGGCCTGAGGTCTGGTTTGCCTCCTAGGCTAATGTTACACTGAGTCTCCATGGAAGGGCCCACGGGGCACTTGAGCTTCTTAAAGCATAACAGTGCCTCTGTGCCCTGCTAAATCATCTGCTTTCGATGCCATGCATGCTTATAAGAGAGGCAGAACACTCCTGTAACACAGAGCCTGCATCAGGACAGGCAGCAGTTAACAAACTAACCACCTATAAAAGCTCGGGGCCAAGGTCAAATCTGGGTGGGAGAGTACCTGAAAGGTTAAAAAGAGGAAGTCATTTCCTTTGGGCTACAAAATGGGCTTCAGCACATTGGTCATAGGGGGCAGAAATCCTTCAACATGTCTGTGGCTATTGTCTCTCCCATTAAGATGATTTTCTTTTTAGACTGTGTGCTGACAAGAATAAAGGGCAATATATTCTCCAAAACTGTAAGGCTGTTAAGCTTTCTTGTCTTCAAGCAAACCTGTTCCCATTCAGGGGCCTCTTGGCAGCATCCAGCCCAGAAAACTACCTGAACCATGTGCTGTCTGTCTTCTTGGAAGCCTGGTGGTAGTCAATATAGAGGAAGATCATGATAGTTGTAGATTGTGAAGCCTCCTAGAATTTTTTATGAGGTTCTAGTATGAAGCATAAATGATAAGAAGAATCATCATTTCCCCATGTTGGCAGTAAAATGCTAGTTTCCAAGGAGGCAAATCCCTGGTTCTGGTTCCATTCTTACAAGACGATGTCCAATGATTTACCAGCATTCCAGGCATGACCCCAGCATTCTGCCCAGGCACATTACGGAAAGAGGTTGGTAATGGGCATCTTCCCCAGTTATTCTTCTACCTTGTTCAAGGAGGCAGGGTCTTCAGTGAACCCAAAGGCTTGTCTTGCCACTAGATTGCTTTGGGAATCCCGTGTCTCTCTATCTTTTGGGAATGTATTAGAGTCTAACCACTATACTCACCCAGCCTTCATGTGGGCTGTTGGGATTCAAATCCAGTCCTCATGCTTACATATCAAGGACTTTAACTGCTGAGCCATCTCTCCAATACCCTTACCCACCCCTGTGCACCATGCTTAAAATATAAACCAGAGGAAGAGACTAAACTAAGTTCTTATTGTGTATATACAGCCCTGGTCTTTATACTTACAGTCTTCTGCTTCTCCTCTCCCTTGAAATGATGAAGCTCTCAAGCTGCAGTACTCACGGCCCATCTTTAACAGTCCACAGAACAAGATATGGGTTGAGACTCATAGGATATCTATTGCAAATCTACAGAAAGCATCACTAAGAATGATGGTTTGGAAGGTACACAAAAGTCTAGATGCAGGATAGATGGTTATAGGTTTGCATTAAGGGGAATGAATATCCTTGTTTCCATCCACCTGCACATTATGGAGGAGTTAGATGCTATAACATTAGCTCAGCATCACCAGAAACGGATGTAACTTTTTCATAGCAGCAGGGAGTAGTGGGAAGAGTAAGGTCTTTGGAGTCTAGTAGAGATGAGTAGACATCATTATCATTCTCTAACTAGCTGTGTCAATGTACATGGGCTGGGGTACATCACTAAAGTCCAGCAACTGCTGTACTGAAGTCTTAAACTGCTGTACTACACTGCCATTCTAAAGTGACCCCCAAAGCTTACATGCTGAGGGTTTGGTCCCCAGTGTTTAGGGAGGTTCCTGGGTCATGAATACTCTGATGTAATAAATGAATACATCAGCTGTGGTTCCCAGCTTTAATGAGGTATTGGGGACTGGTAGAGAGATAGCAGTAAATAATGGGAAAGTATTCCTCCTTTGCCCCTTTCCTCTAACACCACCACATGCTTTTTGGTTATCACATGAAGAGGAGATGTCCTCTGAATTGCCTTTTCACCGTGATGCTCTGCCTCACCACAGGCTTAAAAGCATCTAAACCAGGTGACCATGGACTGAAATCTCTGGAACCATTCGCCAAAATAAAATTTTCCCTTTAATATAATGTTCTCCAGCATTGTGTCACAGCAATGGGAAGTTAATTGCTCCAGTACCTTTTTGCTAAGAATGAAGCTAAAATTATCAAACTTTGTGAGATCACATAAAATACTAATGGTAAAGTGTCTTGCCTACTAACCACATTATATTTCATTATAGTGTAGATCAATATATGACACCCACCATTAGTTTTATCATTGTGCTTTTCTTAAGATCATGGAAAAGAAAAGGATACCTGATACAATAGGATATATCAGGTGATGTATTAAATGCAACAGCTAGGCCTGTACAGTCATATAGGCCCAGACCCACACAGTCAGGTGCTAAACATAGAAATTGTTTAATACCAAGAATTTGAGGTAGCCTAGACAACATGGAAAGAGACTTCTGCTTGAAAACCAAAAAGAAAAGAAAAAGAAACAAAATTAAATGATTAAATCTTAAAAATAAAAAAAAATATGAGAAAAGAATTGGGAAGAAGGGGTTTCCTCTGACCCCAAAGTCAGTAAGACAAAAATCATTTAAACAATCACAACTTGAGACATAAGTGGGCTCATCCTGGTTGTCATGGATACTGGGCCAGGAACTCAAAGCACCAGAGGACATTTTAGATGCTAACGTGAAATTTGGCCTGATAGACAATGCAAAATATTCACACTGTAAAAAAAAATATGATAATGAGTCATGAGTCATACAATTAGCAAGTACCAGGTACTTGGCATTTGTATGGGGATGAAATTCAATCATAATACCCAAAGGGAATCCCAACTGCCCGAAGACATGGACATTCACTGTGAACCTAGCATTGGGCAGTACACTTTGAAATTCAATAGCAGGGGAAGGTATACACTGATTGATGAGTGTCAATTCATTCCTATATTTGAGAAAAACAGGGGAGAGACAAAGACTAGTTAGGATCAGAAATAGACACTGATATCTGTAGCAGCAAACAGGTTAAATTTAAAATCAGAGCTGGCTTTTGTCTTAGCAGTTGAAAGAACTTATCAAGTGATTTTATGTGTATGCATGTATGTATGTGCATATTTGTATGAGTATGACTATATGTAAATGTGTATGTTGCATGTGAGAGAGAGAGAGAGAGAAATCCAGAGATCCAAAAGTCTACTGGGCTATCTTCTTCAGTTGCTCTCCATCCATTTTTTTCAGACAGGATTTCTGAGTAAACCTGGAGTTCACTGATTCAGGACTGGCTGGCCAGCAAGTACCAGGTATCTGTCTGTCTCTTCATTCTCATCACCTGGATTACAGACATATGCCACTCCCAGCTTTTTACCTGGGTACTGGGAATCTAACTGAGATGCGCAAGCTTATACATCAAGTACATTTGGACTGAGTCATCTACCCAGTCCCCAAATTACTTTTTAATGGTCTTCATTTGTTTAATCTGTAAACTGGGAATGAATGCTACCAACCATAAAGTAGAAATAGCAGATTAGACATTTTTCCTCTCGGACTCAAGTAAATCTAACATATATAAACTCTTATTTACATCTTAGGAACTACATGTCATGTAGAAGAGAGGACACAGAATAATGTTTTATAGCATAATACCACATGTGGAGAAAAGTGTTTTATTCACGTATATTTATGGATATGGGTTGAGTCCATAAAGAATTCACATTTCTATTTTATGTATATGTCTGTCTAAGTGTGTGCACACCATTTGTATAGGTGCCAACGGAGCAAGAAAAGGACATTTAATCCCTTGAAACTGAAGTTACAGGTGGCTGTGAGCTGTCTATTATGGGTGATGGGAACAAAATCTGAATCTTTGGCAAGAGCACTAGTTGTTCTTAACTGCTGAGCCATCTTTCCAGCCCCAAGAATTCACACTCTTTTACTAACCATGGCTACACCTAGAAACAGGGATGGGCCGAGGCGAGTGAAAATGGGGAATTGCTAAAAGGAAAAGGAACTTTATTTTCAATAATTCAATGGAGATACAAATATACATCCTTAGGATCTTTAAGGTGAAAATGTGCTTTTCATTGCTAATATGAAGACAACTGAACATGTCATTCACAACCAGTTATCAACATGTACATAATTAATATTTACACAGAATGGATATTTTTCAATCAATGAACTTTGTTTAAATATTACCAGGCCAACTATTTGCACCAAAGGGAAACTAGGAATTATTAGTATATAAAGCAGGCTTTTGTTTGTTTTAGTACGATCAGCTCTGATGAACTATCAGGGGAGGGATTATGTTGAAATCCAAATCTTTTAAAAAGGCTTTTATTATCATTACTTTGCTATCTCTCTATATGTAATTATTTCTTTCCTTATACCCATAGTTTACAAGGGACTTTAGGATTAAAACAGTAAAAGCTAAATTTTTCTAAAATCTGACTGAATCCAGCGTTTAATGCCAGTAAAAAAAGCTTGGAGTGATTTTTTTTCTTTCTACAATTTTGAAGCTGATCATTTTAGGAACCCTTTATTGCTATCATGGCTTCCAAAGCTCTTGATCATGAGTCATTATGCAGGAAGTCTTGGGTCATCATACATTACAAGTGGACAAACCCAATGTTTCTAATGGCTTCTGTGATGTTGAGTGTGTTGAGTGGCAGGGAGAAGAGCCGACTTCATACAGTGCCCTCCACAGAACTGAGAGTATGGAAAACAGGTCAGAACTGGAGGAGGATCATGGCCCAGTACCACTGTGTAGAATAATGTATAGACTCTGGATCTACCTGAAGTAGAAGCCCAGCTCTACTCTGCTTGCTTAATATCTTGGTGAGTCGCTTTGCCCCTTTAAGAATTTGTTTCCTTCTTGGAATGGTGATTATGGAATCAATGTCACAGCTATAGTGACATTCAGAATCCTGATCTAAAGCCAATGCTCAACACACAATTATCACTTTCAAATTTAGTTTGATAGCATCCATGCCTTTTTTTATCCAGTTGAAATAAATATAAAAGAAGCTACAACTAAATCATACTTCAGTTTCTGTGCAGAAGAACTTTCCTTCTACCTTAGGAAGGCAAACCTACTCCTGCACAGAAGAACTAGCTAAATTCTCCAGGTTCATCTAGCTGATTAAGACAAAACCAGGATATTGAGTCATAAAAGCAACTGGGAATAAAAAAAAAAAAAGAAGAAGAAGAAATTGCTTTGTGGAATTTCACCAAAATAAGGTTTGACTGAGCCTCTTTTGAGAGGGAGAGAGAGAGTCTTGTTAATCAGTTTTCATTGCTACCATAGAACACTTGACCTAAGCCGTTTATAAGAGGAAGGTGTGTTTTATTTCACAGTTTCAAAGGTTTCGGTCCAAGGTCGATTATAGCCATTGTTTTAGGTTCAAGACCAGGTAGAGTGCCATGATTTTGTGAGGATGGCTGACGATGTTGCTATTCTCATGACAGCTAAGAAGCAAAAAGGGACAATGGGAAAGGGGCCAGAGCCAAGATACACCCTTCAATTGCATGCCCCCAATGACCTACTTTTTTCCAGCAAGGTTTCACCTTCTGTAGTTCAATCACTTTTTAATAGAATATTTGATTTTTAAATCTATCAATTGATTTAAACCATTGATTTAAGTCACAGCTCTTATGACCTAATCATTACTTGGACATCCTCAGTCACATAAAGAAGCCTAGTGGATTTATTTTTCTAGATACCTCTTGCCCGTTTTTATTCCTTTAAAAAAAAAAACGAGGCTCAAGATTAACTATCTCAGAGACATTAGGAAAAATGCAATTTTACAAGTGAAACACAAGGGTCCTGAAAGGTGTTCAGAGCAAAACTCTAGATGAAATGAACTGAAGAAGGTTAGTTTTCACAGACCCAAGGCAATCAAGAACCATCTTAAGACTATCTTCTACTTCTTAAGGTTTGGATTTGCAACCTTAGTCAGATAAATCCAGGAACCTAGGTTTACCTTATATGTCATCTTTTCATAACAGCAAAGCTCTGAAAGCTGCACTATCTAAGCTCCCTCAGATGAGGACCAACACTAGCCAGTAACAATAAAATCTAAAGTCTGATACAGAATTGCAGAGCTTCATCATAATACAGGGCCTTCTTTATTTAGGACCCCTTGAGTACCATCATCACCACCTCCTGTGAATTCTGGGAAATATGACTTCTCAGGCTCCATCTAGTCTTTACTGACTCAGAATCCGCATAGTTTGAAGATAGGAGTTTCCTTTCTGGCCAGCCCTGTGGGTTACTCTGATACAGTTTACAATAGTGCCAGTGCCATCTCACTGTTTTCCTCTCAGACATATAGACTTAATATCCTCGTTTCGGTCAGCACAATAAATTACTATTCCTTTGTTACCCAAAAAGAGGCTTCCTACTTCTCTGATGGCCTCAGTTTTAGAGAGAATTATGAAAGAGACAACCCTAAGATGGTCTGAAATATGCAGCAAGAAGAATAAAAAAAGATGAAAGAATCAAATGGCTGTTTTAATGATGTGAGTTCACTTGTTGTGATGGGGCACAAGAACAGCCATTGAAGAACTTTAAAAGAATGGCCTGCATTACTGGATCTTTATGTCATTTCATTTTAGCAGAGGAGAGGCTGCATCCCATTACCAAACTTATTTTTTTCAGGACAGAGGAAAGTTCTGACAAGAATATCCTGCTATGATGGGAGCAAACACGGTAAGTATGGATTTTACTATTGGCTTTCCGATCAAAGTCAGTGATTGATACTGTAAGCAATGAGACACTTTTGTATCCTGTGTTAAATAATACATACAGACACACTTGCAGTCAGCACTGTAAAGAGGAATCAACACAAACTTATCATTATTTAGCAAATATACACTGCAACTCTTTTGTTGTTGTTGTTCTGAGGTAAACCCTTCCCTACCCAGAAACCCTTGGAGCAGTATAAAGATAAAACCAGTAGAAACTAACTGGGCCTAGCATTTCAAGAACCACCTGACCCCAAACACCTAATAATGAGGGAAGAGTTGAGGGATAACAGTGAGAGAAGCAGACATCACAAGCCTCAAAACACTTGCTGACTACCTAGCTGGTGGGGTGGTGAGCTCCAGGATGGTTGACTGTACTTGTCCAGCCCTTTCTCCTATATGGTATGCTCGATGGAGGGTTGGTTTTGTGGTTTGGTTTGTTTTGGTTTGGTTTGTTTTGGTTTGGTTTGGTTTGGTTTGGTTTGGTTTGGTTTGGTTTGGTTTGGTTTGGTTTATTTTATATAAATCCACAGTCTTCTCAGGTTGCTGTCTGAACAATGGGAAGCATTAAAGATTCAATTCCTATTTCTGTTCATTGGCATCAGCAAGTGATAGAAGCAATGAGCAGAAGTTGAAGATGCTACCAATATATTCTATGTCCTTTCTATAATTTTCTCTCCATGGGATGATTCTGAATTCCAAACATCAAATGTGTGAATGAAAAAAAAAAAAAAAAAGAGCAGAAAGCATAACTTAAAAGACCAGAAAAAACACAAGTCACAAGTTTAATTGGTTCGCATTGCTTGCAGGGGTACCAGAGAACATCCCAAGGAGTTTTCTTCTAGTGTTTAGTATTTAAAAATGTTCTCCACAAGCACTTTTCTACTTGAATTAACTGTCTTGTTATGTACAAGCATTATGTACATTATGTCTTGTTATGTAGTGCAAATTTCCTTCCCTTATGTATGATGACCCACCCAGCGGTGTATTTCTACAGTGATTTTAAATAGTTTCAAAGTTGCCAAGAAAGACTAACAATCATAGGGTGTTCATATTGGTTACATGAGAGAACAGTGAAGGAACAATGGGGTAAAAGATGTTTGTAGCTAAATCCACAAGATTTGAATTTGCCTATTGCTGATAGATGAAAAAAATAACCCATGGATATTTTCTCAGAGGTAACTTTTCATATATAAATTGCCTTGTAACATTCTCACAGTGTCAATAAAGAGCTTTAAAATATCTTTACATCCATGTTGGAAATGATCAAATCCATCCCAACACCATTGCCCATTAAGAACACAGTATTTTTGTCTAGTTATGTCTTGAAACTATACACTGAGGGGGCACGTGCCAAGAGTGACTAAGGAAAGAACTTCCCAAGGGAAATACTGTTTCATCCATTCTGCTCTTTTGTCACAAGTCAATAGTTAGTGTTGAAAAGTTATTGTTCTTTGGAGATCAAAGTAGCTCTTAGAAGTGATCAGCTGATCCACCTAGATGTTACCCTGCATTTTGGAACAGGACAAAAAAAAAAGCTGGGGGGGGGGACATGTCTTCAGTGATAGGGAATGTAGGTTATTACTTTGAACTCTGGAAACTCTTCTAACCCTAATTGTCCCACCATCGAGCAAAGGAATTTGTAAAAGATCTTTCTATCTGAACATTAGGATTTTTTTGCCCATTAAAGAGAAAGGAGGATGAAGTATCCCTAATTAGAAATTCCAAAGTCATAAATGCAATGATATGGCATTACTAGTGAAATGTTTCACACCTGACTTCCTATCATGGGTTACAATCAAAATAGATGCTCATTAAAATTAAATAAATAAATTTAATTAAAATTAAATATTTATTTATAGTATTTATTTAATAAGTAATAATAAAATAAATAATATTTATTTATTTATTGTGGGGATGAATATGAAATGTAAATAAATTTTGTGTGTACTCTTGGACCCATCCTTAAAACATTTCATTATGTACTTGCAAATACTTCAAAACCATAAAAATACAAAATCTCAAACACCTTTGGACCCAAGCCCTTCAAATAAGGATTACTCTACTCATAATGATAGCAATTTCTGACACAATGAATATTTTTAAATAATTCTACACACTTTAAATATGCTGTCTGACCTGGACTCCACAAGTATGCTTCGAAGTTGGACACTAAGCATGGTAATTTACCTAAGACTACACACAAAGTGGCAGAGCCTGGCTTTAAATGCAAGTGAGTTTCAGTCTAAAGCCCAAGTACCTAACGACAACATTAATAACTCTATCATAGACCTTTGTCTATAATGAGCAGAGAAAATAAAAGCATCTTAAATTGGAAAACACACTGAAAAAAAAAATCAAAGCACATCAAATGTCTGGGGCTTTATGAGTTGTCATGAGATTTTTAGCATCACTGTGCAATTTACATCGACAAGAGGCAATTGGCATTTTCCCCCTAACTGTGAGAGGAGACGGTCTCTGTGAAGTATTATACTTCTTATCATCTATATGCCAGATATCCCTGGTCAAAAGATATGGAGAACTATACCAGTAGGCAGAGGGGTGACTTGTGGCTATCTTCAATTGCCCTGGGTGAGCTGCATAAAATAGGTTCACGACAGTTGAATGCCCACGAGAACCATCTTTTAAAAGATCCACCCAGCACCTAAGTCTTAGTTTCACCATGTGCCAGAGAGCAATGTCAATATCCTCCGATTTAAATTGCAGGACAGAAAGGCAATGTCGGGTAACGAAACCCACAGAGGGTAGAACAGTGGTGGCCCTAAGAGCAGGTATGTTTGCAGGGTGTTGGGCAAGCAGGAGTGAATGGTTCTAAGCGATGGGCCTCAGAGACCAAGTGGAGCCAGCTTCTAGTAGCTTGCAGCAGAAACTGATCCTTGACTCCGGTTTTATTAGGTTCCTTCTTTTCCCTGTCGCACTTCCCTAATCATTCACTGTGCTAACTGAATCTGCAGCTCAAGTCATCTGTTTGTACCCAAATTTGAGACAACTTAATTTAAAAGAAGACACCAACTACATGTTCATTAAGTAAGTCTAGAAGGCAGAGCCCTGAGGTCTGTATTAAATTTTCTAGGATATGTTTGCCTGCCCTGCATGACATACATGATGGTGAATCTGATGGATACACTGTGAATAGGTTTGTTTTATGGCACAGTGAATCTTTTTTTCCCTTTATTTACTTTTTTACATTTTTATTTATTTTTTATTTTTTACAATTTATTCACTTTATATCCCAATTGAAACTGCTGCCCTCATCTCCTCCTGGTCCCACTCTCCCTCCCTCTTCCACTCCATCCCCTTCCCCAGGTCCACTGAAAGGGGGAGTCTTCATTCTCTACTATCTGACCCTAGCCAATCAAGTCTCATCAGGACTTCCTGGATCTTCTTTCTCTGTGGGCTGGCTATGTCACCTTGCCAGAGGGAAGTGATCTAAGAGCAGGCAACCTAGTTCAAGTCAGAGACAGCCCCTGCTCCCCTTACTAGGAATATCCATGTGGAGACTGAGTTAGTTTTTTATGGGCTACATCTGAGCAGGGGTTCTAGGTCCTCTCCATGCATGGTCGTTGGTTGGTGCATTAGTCTCTGCAGGACCTCCTGGGTCTAGATTTTGTTAGCTTTGATGTGCTCCTTATAGAGCTCCTATCCCCAACTCTTGGATCCTTCTATCCGCACACCTTTCTTCCATAAGACTCCCTGTGCTTTACCCAAAGTTTAACTGTGAGTCTCTGCATCTGCTTCCATCCCCTGCCGGGTGGAGTCTTTTAGAGTATGTCTATGATAGGCTCCCTCCTGTCCAGTTCTCTCTCTTCTGCTGCTTCTGATATCTATGCTGTTTACCTTCTGATAGAGATTTAAGCATCCTCCCTGGGGTCCTCCTTGTTGTTTAGCTTCTTTAGGTCTTTAGATTTTAGTATGTTTATCCTATATTATATGGCTAATATCCACTTATAAGTGAGTATATATCATGTGTGTCTTTCTGTTTCTGGGTTATCTCACTCAGGATGATCTTTTCTATTTCCATCTATTTACCTGCAAATTTCACCATTTCTTTATTTTTAATAGCTAAGAAGCATTCCATTATGTAAATATGCCACAATTTCTGTATCCATTCATCAACTGAGGGTTATCTAGGTTGTTTCCAGATTCTGGCTATTACAAATAAAGCTGGTAAAAGGAAATCTCCTTGTTGTATGGTAGAACATCTTTCTGCTTTATGCCCAGGAGTGGTATAGCTGGATCTTGAGGTAGTGCTATTCCAGTTTTCCCAAGAAAGGGCCATATTGATTTCCAAAGTGGTTGTACAAGTTTGCATTCCCACCAGGAAAGGAGGAGGGTTCCCCTTTCTCCACATCCTCTCCAGCATGTGTTATCATTTCAGTTTTTGATCTTAACCATTCTGATGGGTATGAGATGGAATCTCAGAGACATTTTGATTTGCAATTCCCAGATGACTAAGGACATTGAGTATTTCTAAGTGATTCTCAGCCATTCAATATTCTTCTGTTGAGAATTCTCTGTTTAGTTCTGTACCCGTTAGTTAGTTAGTTAGTTAGTTAGTTAGTTAGTTAGTTAGTTAGTTAGTTAGTTATTTTATTAATACAGTTTATTCACTTTGTATCCCCCTGTAGCTCCCTCCCCCTCCCCTTTCAATCCCATCCTTCCTCCTTCTTTCCCTCCCCCAGTCCACTGATAAGGGAAGTCCTCCTCCCCTTGCCTCTGATCCTAGTCTATCAGGTCTCCTCAGGAGTGGCTACATTGTCTTCCTCTGTGGCCTGGAAAGGCTGCTCCCCCTTCAGGGGGAGGTGATCAAAGAGCAGGCCAATCAGTTCCTATCAGAGACAGTCCCTGTCCCCATTACTATGGAGGCCACTTGGACACTGAACTGCCATAAGCTACCTTTGTAGGCCATCTCCATGAGTGGTCCTTGGCTGGAGTATCAGTCTTAGAAAAGACCCCTGTGCCCAGGCTTTTTGGATCTGTTGTTCTCCTTGTGGAGCTCCCATCCTCTCCAGATCTTTCTATCTCCCCCTTATTTCATAAGATTCCTTGCACTCTGCCCAAAGTTTGGCCATGAGTCTCAGCACCATTTTTTAATTGGATTATTTGGTTTGTTGGTGTTTATTTTCTTGATTTCTATATGTATCCTGGATATTAGCTCTCTGATGGACATAGGGTTGTTGAAGATCTTTTCCCAGTCTGCACATTGTCTTTTGGTTCTCTTGACAGTGTCTTTTGTTTTACAGAAGCTTTTCAGTTTCATGAGGTCCTATTTATTAATTGTTGATTTTAGAGCCTGAGCTATTGGTGTTCTGTTCAGGAAGTTGTCTCCTGTGCCAATGACTTCTAGGCTCTTTCCCACATTTTCTTCTAACAGATTTAGTGTGTCTGGTTTTATGTTGAGTTCTTTGGTACACTTGGACTTTAATTTTTTTCAGGATGATAAATATTAATCTATTTGCATTTTTCTACACATAGATATCCAGTTAGACCAGCACCATTTGTTAAGGATGCTATCTTTTTTCATTGTATGGTTTTGTCAAAAAGCAGTTGTCTTTAGGTGTGTGGGTGTATTTCTGGGTCTTCAATTGATTCCATTCATTCACAAGTCTGTTTCTATACCAGTATCGTGCAGATTTTATTACTGTTGCTCTATGGTACAGCTTGAGATCAGAGATGGAGATTCCTACAGATCTTTTATTATAAATGATTGTTTTAGGTATTCTGGGTTTTTTTCCATATGAAGTTGAGAATTGTTCTTTCAAGGTCTGTAAATAATTGTGTTAATATTTTGATGGGATTTACATTGACTCTGTAGATTCCTTTTGGTAGTATGACCATTTTTACTGTTAATCCTACTAATCCATGAGCATGGAAGATCTTTCCATCTTCTGATATCTTTTTAAATTTCTTTCTTTAGACTTGAAGTTCTTTTTTTTTCCCCTGCAAGTCTTTCACTTGCTTGGTTAGAGTTATACCAAGACACTTCATGTTATTTGTGGATATTGTTAAGGTTGTTGTTTCCCAAATTTCTTTCTCAGTTCATTTGTTTTTCCTTTGTATACAGGGGGGCTGCAGATTTTTTTTGAGTTAATTTTGTATGCAGGAACTTTGCTGAAAGTGTTTATCAGCTGTAGGAGTTCCCTTGTAGAATTTTTAGGGTCACTCATGTTTACTATCATATCATTTGTAAATAGTGATACTTAGAAATCTTCCTTTCCAATTTGCATCCCCTTGATGTCCTTTAGTTGTCTTAGTACTCTACTATGACTCCAAGTACTATGTTGAAGAGATATAGAGATCAGGTAAATAAATTAAATAGTCCTATATTCCCTAAGTAAACAGAAGCAGTCATCAAAAATCTCCCATTCAAAAAAAGCCCAGGGCGAGATGGTTTCAGCAACGAATTCTACCAGACCTTCAAATAACAGCTAATACCAATACTCTTCAAACTATTCTACAAAATAGAAATAGAAGTAACATTACCATACTCATTCTATGAGGCCACAGTTACCTTGATACATAAACCACACAAAGACCCAACAAAAAAAGAGAACTTCAGACCAATTTCCTTTTAGACATTAATCCAAAAATACTCAATAAAATACTTCCAAACCAAATCCAAGAACACATCAAAGGTATCACCCATCATGATCAAGTAGCCTTGATCCCAGGCATGCCGGGGTGGTTCAGTATACAGAAATCTGTCAATGTAATCCACTGTACATACAAAGTAAAAGAAAAAAAATGCATGATAATCTCCTTAGATCCTGAAAAAACATTTGACAGAATCCAACACCCTTTCATGTGTAAAGTCTTCAAGAGATCAGGCATACAAGGCACGTACCATAAACATAGGAAAAACCATATACAGCAAGCCTATTGCCAACATTAAACTAAACAGAGAGAAGACTAAATCAATTCCACTGAATTAGGGACAGTACAGTGGATCTTAATGCAAAAAGATTATAAAGGCTTAGTACCTGAGCTTTTCTGAGACTTCATCCCACCTTTTCGCATAAGAAGACGCTGGAATGACCCAACAGGAGAGTAGCCTTGCTACCCTGAAGATGGGTACAGCCATGTCATAAGAAATGTACATGCCTCTAGGAACTCACTGATGACAGCCTACAAGGAAATATGGATCACAGTTCCTCACCAACCATTAGGAACTGAATTCTTACAAGAATGATCTTGGAAATTATTTTTCTCCAGACCTCCAAATGTGAGTTTAACCAAGCCAACAATTTGAATCCAGATGAACCCACCCAGACTTGCTACCTAAGTCTCTTTATGAAAAAAAATGGGCACTATTGCAAGCATCTATACTGTGACATTTCTTACATAGCAATAGATTGTACAATGCCAATCAAAGAGAAACATACCACATGTCTAGCCTTGACAAATTAATTGATAGTGCTATCAAATAATGTTTCAATAATATCTGCTTGCCGAATAGTAGGCACAGTGCATTTTTAAATATCTTACTGTTATTTGAATTTTGTGTGTAGGGCTAATGTTCTGTGTCTGTGTTTACAGTGTATGTCTAAGTTCATGTGTGTTTGTGCTTGGGGTGAGGGGAAAAGGGACGCATATACATGCATGTGTGTGGAGGCCAGAAGTTAAAATGATATTTTACTCAGCTTATTTTTATTTAACTTTTTGTTGATTCTTTGTGAATTTCACATCACGTACACCAGATCTACTCATCTCCCCATTGCTTTGTACCCGCCCTCCTCCCTTGTAACCTCCTACCCAAAAGGAAAGAGATGGAAGAAAAGGAGAAGTAGAAGAACTATGCACAATGGCAAAAGGTGGAACTGGAGACTCAAGAGTAATGAGGAACAGCCTGATGTGAGTATCCAGTGATGTCACCTAAGGCCATGGTGAGGTTCTGGCCAATGCTGCCACCACGGGACATGTCTAGGTTCATGGCCCTGCATCAGAGGGGTCAGTTACCACCAAAGGTCAGGCCGACATCCCTGGTCTAGGCTGCTTCCTGGTTCTGCCTCCTGGGCTGTTTCCTGGGTCCGGGTTAATGTCTGAGGGCTGTGCAGAGCTGGCCATACCACTTGACTGGTAATTATGAGAGAGCTAGTCCAAAAGCATGAGAACAGAAGAGTAAGTCCCACCCTTATCCAGGAAGCACAATAGAGCTGACCCTGGTTGGAAGGTAGGGTTCAAATGAGCCATCCACGAGGGCATGAGTGTGGGAGAACTGGCCCTGCTACTTGTCTTCCCCTCCTAGCCCCTTGCCACCTGTGGCAGGCAACAGGCAGGAGATCTGGCCCCAGGGTCTTGAGATCTTAAAAGCTGTCCCTACCCCTCACCATCTGCAACAGTCAGGAGAGTGGGCTCTGCACCTTGCCAGGGAAGCCAAGTAAAGCTGCCCTGGCAGGGGTTCTAGGTGAGCCATCCCTAAAGGCATGTGATCAAGGAACTGGCACTGACCCAGCATTGTGGCATTGGGTGAGCCAGCTACTGTAGTGCTGGAGAGCTCACTCTAGTGCTATGGGTGCAGGAGAACTGGCCAACTGACAAGCTTAGCTATCACCGAGACACAGATCCAGGGCTTTGAGTTGGCCCACTTCAACATCTTCCCTGTCTATGAACTGCTAGAGCCAGTCCTACAAATCCCAAACTACAGGATCTCTGTGACGCAGAACAACAGGGTATTAGAGAATAATCCCAATGAGGATCCAGTATTAATAATGTAGCAGAAGCCAGAGGCCTTCAACCTGACCAATGACTCATTGCAAGAAAAGAAATGTGGACAAGTGGGTATACTGTGGTCTATCCACATGGCTGTGGAGCAATGGGCAGGGTTCTCCAACTTAGTTTTTGAAACAGGATCTCTCACTGAACCTGAAGTCTACCAGTTCAGCCAGTTCAGTCTGGCCAGTGAGCTCCAAAAATACCTCTCTGGGATTACAGACATGAGCCACCATGCTCAGCTCTTTACGTTGGTGCTAGAAATTTGAAATTAGGTCTTCATGTTTGCACAGCAGGCACTTTATCAACTGAGCCATCTCCCCATCCCAATATTCTTTCAGTTTTTTTGGAAATCAAATTATTCCATGATGAAATTTAATTTGATGACAATGCAAGCTTCTCAAAGTCAATTGCTTAAATAATTAGTCTTGATGGAGTGTTTCAAAAAAAAAAAAAATTAAACCATGACAGCATCAGTTTGTGGGAGCAGAAATTACTTTCTACAGGGGGTCGGGCCGGAGGGGATGAAGTCAATGACATAATGGTTCTTAAGGTAGCAGCTTACTTTAAGTGAGGCTGTGAAGTATGACTACAGGATGAATCCACGAGGGAGGTTAGGCAGGAATTCTAATTTCTTAGTTCTCTCTGGATTTACAGCAATCCCAAAGTGCCAAGGAAACAGGTACTGTTTGTTCACTTCTCATTTTTTCCTCCTCTCAAGTGTAATGCAACCTTAAGATTCATCATGCTGGTGTAGATTTTAATGATATCAGAAGTGAAAGGAATTCAGGCATACTGTTTTGTTACAGAACCCCACCTAGTCAGCGAGGATGCAGCTGGGAGCGATGCTAAGCCCCAAATAGCATACATATGAGGGCAGATAAGGAACCACATATAAAGGCAGGCTGGTGTTCAATGAACTCAAGCCAAGAAAGCCATAATGTACATGCAAACGATGAGCCAGCCAGGGTGTTCTCTCACTCATTTGTCTTTCTACATACCTGGTTTTGGCTGTAGATTTTCAAGCTTGGATATTTTGCTGCCTTTGGAGAGGCCGAGACCATTGAACCAGGTGTTAGTGCCACAGTTGGGTCCAACCCCAGGCTCCATTTGTTCCCTTTAATTGATAATGGCTTGTTTTTTCCTGTCTTAGTCTTTGGAAGCACTAATGGGCCGACTTCTTTATCCTTCCCCTACTTATATTCCTGTCATTTAATCTGCTGAATACACAGGTGCCAGATGAATGTTTGATGAATACATATCGCAGAGTGTCTCTCTGTTTCTATCCTCTAATTGCTTCCCATCACATACAAAATAAAGCCTCGGGCTTCCCAACCTTAAGTCTTCAAAGCTCTATGTTCTGACTTTTGAGTATACCTTTGCTCTATCAGAATTACTTTCTACTAACACTTCATCCCATACTAGATTTTTTTTTTAATTTGTTTTTTTGTTTTGGTTTAGTTTTTGTGTGCTCTGCTAACGTGTCTACATGCTTCCACATTACAGCCTTTGACTTGGCCTCCCTCTAAGTGGAAGATCTTCCCTGAAGACTTTCTAGTATTGGCTCCAGCACCTTCTTTACTGTCCTCAAACACTTTTCACTGTTTTGAGTTTACTGCATTTATTTGTCAGTTGAATTTGTCCTCTACTATAGTGCAAACTCCAAGAGAGATGGGATTTTGTCTCTTT
Source organism: Psammomys obesus (assembly GCF_907164565.1). NCBI lineage: Eukaryota > Metazoa > Chordata > Mammalia > Rodentia > Muridae > Psammomys > Psammomys obesus. The sequence goes on along the minus strand of NW_026596101.1, from coordinate 6,857,897 downwards.
TGTCTCTTTAGAAGCATCATATACCTGCCATATCTAAAAGGGTAACTAATACATGGAAAGCACTCATCAAACATTTGCCAAGTGAATGAATGAATGAGTAGCACAGCCACCATATGCCACAGTACATGCGATAACCTCTGTTCATTGGAATATGTAATCAGGCAAACTAAAGCAGACCATTCCACAATGTGGCAGGAAATGGGATTTCTAGGATACCGGAGTAACAGCTTCTCTGGTGGAAGCATACAAGGGCTCCACGCAGCAGGCCATTTTGAAATGGAAGAGAAATGCACATAACTGGTGTCCCCTGCATCCTCAAGGAGGGTGCTGGCAGATTAAACCTTTCTTCCTTTCCTTTGGTATGTGGAGCTGAGTCTGCTCCCCTCCCCCACTATAGCGACACAGTTTTCTTCTCTGTTCCCTCCATCCACAGAATTAATGAATCTACAAAGGAGATGGGCTCTCTCTGCCTCTGCTGTTCCTGCTAGGTGAATATGAAACTTTGTCATTGTGGGAACTGACTTCCTCTTGGGCCCTGAACTGTACTATTTCCTTGAAGGCCAAACCCAGGAAAAGTGCTCCCATCAAAAAAGTTTTCTTATACAATATCAAAACCTCCTTTTTTTCTAATAAATGGTGGTTACCTGCAAATTATCTAAGCTATTACAGTCACAGCTAGTATTATTGACATCATCATATATTATGTGAAAGATGTGTAAAGGATTAATCTGTCTCGGTTCCCCAGCTTATAAACCTTAAGCTTTAGGGTGTGCTTAGGCTTTTGTTCACCTAAAGAAGCTTAGAACTCCATCACCCTCAAATCTAAGGACATTCACCCCTCAGCAGCAGGCAATTGCCTTTGCTTTTTAGTCACTTTTTGCCCTTCACAAGAACTCACCCTCGAGAGCTGACAAATAAAGATAAATTACCAGTCCAGAGCTTTCCGACTAACTAAGCCCCTGTAGTCACTCCAGTGAAGCCCAAAACCCACATTTTGCTTTGTTAGCTAAAATTTCTCCTCTCATTGTCTTCAACAATGTGACCTAGAATTGTGTAATTCTGTAATTCTAAGAAAAGGTTGTAAGAAGCATGTCTTTTATCACAATGGCTTTACTTTCAAATTTAATGATACCCCTTGACTGGAAAAGGAATTGTCTCATTGCTGAAAGGGTCCATGTTAGAAGTCTTTAGCTTTCTAAATAAACAAGCAGATTTTGTTTTGTATATGACAAAGAATATTAAACAGATAATTTCTAGATTCTAGACAGTGTTATAAGGCACAAGCAAATTAACTGTAACTTGTTTTGAGAATTTATATTTACCCGATAGAGAAATTGTTATTTAATTAAAGCTAGCATTAACTTACTGCTTTCTGTGTGCTTGTTTTGTAATACTTCAGTTCATCTTCACAGTGATTATACCAGGCACATACTTTACTGGTACCATGATGAACACACATAAAATAAGCATGATAGCCAGAAGTATTGGCTTATACCTGTAATCCTAGCACAGAGAAAGTAGACATATGAAGATCCAGAGTTTAATATTAGTGACATCTACAAAAAAAAATCAAATTCACTGTGATATAGAAGACATTATGAAAAAAATGGGTTAAATGAATAAAGAATTCTAGAGCCAGAATATCTGGGTTTGTACCCCAGTCCTGCCATTTAGTAGTGATGAGACACTGGGTGAGCTATTTAACCTCTTTAGGTCTCAGATGCTCAGAATAGTCAGTCTTACATAAAAGATGTCAATTTCCCAAACTGGACATTTTAGTACTAAGTGGCAGTTTTGGCAATGCACATTTTATTATTTTATTTTTAAATATTGTCTCCCTTAACATTGCATTTTACAAAGCCATTCTTGCACTTGCTGGTTAGAAGGTCAAATCTCAAAGGTTTGGGTCAGAATACTCCACAAGACTCCCGATCAGCCAGACACCACACACAAATGTTATAGATCTCTGGCCTCTTGTACTTTTATCAACTTACTAATTGTATTATACATAAGGAACTAAGCATGCTTATATTTCAGTGAGGGAGTTTACCCAGATCTAATCCCATGTGGTTAGAGAAATGACTATATTTAGAACCACAGTCCCATTAAAAAAAAAATAGCCCTAGCCAAAAAATAAAATCACATAGGGTGAGACATAGTAAGACTCTTAAACACTAAATTTTCTTGGTTTGTACCTACTTTCAGCATGAATGTGTATCATTAATAGAAGGCTCATCTGAACTAAATATCCAGACTGTTTGCTGAATTTCATTGTGTATAGTGATTGACTGAATTACTATTGGTGGGGTAGCACCTACTATTCAGCCTTCTTGAAATTTGGTTCAAATCGTATGTCTCAAGGTCCTAACCCTCAAATTATTTGGATAATCTTTCCAGCATGTTTGGGTTCCACCCTAAAATTATCTAGAGATGATTATGAGTCACCTTGTTGGCATAAACCCTGAGAGCCTGCAATGAATAAAAGGAAATTTATACTTCTTGGCAATTCTAAGGAATAAGAAGTTTCCAGTGACCAGAAAGAAAGGCCTGTGATCTCAGGACTTAAGAGGATAAAGCAATAAGATCAAATATTCAAGGTCAGCCTGAGCTATGTAGTGAGCTACAACCCAGGCTAGATAACATAACAAGACCGTCTGAAAACAACATAATTCTTCACCTCGTGATTTCAGTTTTCTTTTAATCTTAAGTTAATTCGTTTTCATTCTAAGAAACAACATAATACAATCACATCTTAGTAATTGTAGCTTGTCTAAAACAGCATAAAAGAGAGGAGTAACTAAAAACTTTAAGTGTTATCTGGATATCATCCAACATCATCACTGACATATTTTATATCAAGATTATCATACCATTTTCTCCAGCAAATGCTTTCCTTTTCTGTGGACACTACTGACATCCAACTTTGAACCAATGAGTTTTATCAGGATTATTTACAGGAACAGAGTTTGGTATGAGTAGAAGCAAAATGTACGCACTTTAAGGGTTTGTCATGATAGCACTGTTCTATCTTCTTGTTATTTCAGCCGAAGAGAGACGGCATCTTTTAGTACAAGGAAAATACTTGCTAAAGTGTATTTGGCAAGTATACCACTTATACCTTATACCACTTTTTTATTATACATTATATCATTATTAAGTTAACATGGCTTCTTACAAAGCCATTCTTATACCTGCTGTTTAGAGACAATCTTCTCTCAAAAGGCCATTTTCCTCCACAAGTTTCTCTATCAGCTAGACAACACACACAAACTCCACAGCTCTGGCCTCTTGTGCTTCTGACCAACTAATTGATATTGTGTTGTGTATAAGGGACTGATCGTGTTTATATTTGGTAAGAGAATAATCTAGATCTAATTCCATGTGGATAGAAAGGTGACTATAGTTGAGACCACAGTTTCATCATAAAAACGACACTTGCTAGGACTCCATCCCAGTCTTGGATCTTTGTATTAGAAGTCATTTCTTCACTTCCAAAAGTTATCCATTGTTTTGTGACCTTATTCCTGGCAAGAAATGGATAATTATCCACTTATGCCAGATGTAGAAACAACCACAGATTAAAGTCAGAACATTAATGAAGTCCAAAGTGATGAAATGATTACTTTTATCAGGATTATTTACACAACCAGAAATGACTCAAAGAGAGCCGCATCAACAAAGTTCACCCCAGCATGAGCAATGGCTCACAAAAGCTGGAAACAAGGACTATACCTCACAGTATGTAGTCAGCTTAACCTGCTGGAGAATGTCCTTTTCTGGCAGGTCAGTTGTGCTAAGGCTCTTGCAGGAAGCTTGACTGGTATCTGTTTCTTCTAGGCTGCTCGGGTTTTCTAGGCAGCTCATCTTGTCTGAGAATGTATGCCTCATAGCAGTCCTTGTTGCTTAAATATGCTTGGGGTTGATAGTAAATCTAGTCAGTTTCATGGACTTCCTGAACCTACTAAGTTGTTCCCCATGTTTAATGGCTTCCATGCAAGGTGCAATGTCTCACTTCACCTTAGAGCAGTGGTTCCCAACCTTCCTAGTGCTGTGATCATGTAATAGAGTTCCTCATGTTGATACGTTGCTTCTCCATAACTATAATTTTGCCACTGTTATGAATCATAACATAAGTATCTGAGATGCAAGATGTCTGATATGCATTCTGCAAAGGGGTTGCAACCCACAAAATTGAGAAGCACTCACTGCCTTAGAGTATGCTGTTGTTTCTCCTCCTTTACAAAATTTTGTCTTTAAAATATCCAGTCCTTTTACCTCCTCTTTAAATTTTGGGTCTTAAAGAGCTTCCCCCCAAAATGGAAGGTCTTAAACTTGGAGAAAAGTTCTACATAGCATCTATACTGGCCTAAGAGGTGAATGTAAGGGAGAGCCAGGCATGCTTCTTTTTGTATGCAGCATTTTAGGGACAAGATACTGTGTAAAGTGCTCAGAATTGTCAATGGGGCTGGCCTGTTTTTTAAACCTTATAGCTAGTATTCTTTGTCAGCTGAGCTCTGAGTACCATTTCTTCCTTGGTACTGAATGAACATTTTGTGTAATATCCTTATCCCAACTTACAAGCTTATGGAAACCAATCTTCTCTCCTTTCTATTCATCTATTGTGGCATCAGTCTTGGAAAATAATAAACACAATGTGGGTCACCATGAAAATGCAACAAAGGAAGAGCCAGCCAAAGGAACTTATATTTTTAAGGAAAAAACGAAAAGCCATCTAAAAAATTTTCTCCAAGCCTTCTGAATCACTCCACTTTGCAGCTTTTTTTTCCCCCCCTGGGTTTTTTTTCCATTTGTCTTATGGAAATGATAAAATGAAGGCACAGATAGGCATCTATTTGTAAATTTAACATTGATTTTCCCTCCTTTTGTATACAGGCCCAGGCATAATTGTGGTGAATAGGCTTTAAATTTTTAAACATACATTAAACAGATATATGAGGCTCCCATGAATGTGCATGTGAAGAGTTCTTTCCTTGACAAAGCTTTCTGCTATGAAAACTCAAGGCATTCCGGGAATAAATTCTTGCAGACTAGGAATAATCACCTGACAGCTACTATTTTAGATGTTGGCAAATACAGTTGGCTTTCAAATGGGCTCTTATACGTTTTAACTCTTTTTTGTTGGTTTTTATTTTTCACCCACGATATAAATCCTGCAATGCACCTTTTCAAAATATCACCATCTCCTTCTCATCCTCATCTCCTTTTCCCTGCCCATCATAACAGTCCTGGCCTTCTCTGCTCTGTTCCAAAGCAAATCACAAGCTGCCTGTGAGTGTGCATGTCTAGACAGTGCACAGTTCTCTGTACAGCAATGGTCTTTGCCTGTTCCTTCAGTTACTGGGTCCTCCCGCATGCTGGGTAGACGATGTATGAAATGCAAGCTTTTGGGTTATAGAACTAACTGGCAATTAACCCTTGTACATTTGTTAGCTCTACCACCTTAGGCAAGTAAATTTGCATTTTGAATCAACTTAAGAGAATCTACTTAGTAGTTAATATGAGAATCAAATAGAATGATCCATGTAAAGAACTTTGTATAGTGTGTGGCATATTATTACATACAATAAATTGTAGCTATTTTTTCTATGGAACTAAATCTAAAGTTCCTACTGTATTGTATTACCTTCCCCAAATTAAGCCATTCCTTATGCACCTCAAGTTTTTGTTATGTGTTTCTTAAATGATGTTAGCAATAAATGATTCATTCCAGTCCCCTAAAGCCAAAGTTGTAAGCAATCTATCCTCAAGGAAATATGTTTCTGTGGACAAGGCCAAGCAAGGCACTGTAATTCACCATTTTGTTAATTTCTGTTATGCCCCAGGCTGGGAAATCTAATTACCATGGTAAGGGAACCACTACTCATTGCCCCAGATGGAAATGCCTGCCAACCACATTGTAGAAACACAAGCATTGTGGGTCAACTGTCATTCTTATCAAAAGGTGAAAACCAACGTCCTCCAAGGAAAGAAATTTTTCTGCCCTGGATAATATGTGCTAAGCTCTGTTTTTATACATGCTGAGCTTCTTTTCCCAACTGGACTATGAGTTGCTGAAGGGTAGAGAGCAGCTCTTAGGCATGTTTGGTTGTTTTCAGGAACAAAATAAATGATACAAAATAAGAATATTTTTGTCTAGCATAGTCAGAGACAGCTGAAGGAGAACTTGTTTGTTCCTTGTCTATCTCCCTCTTCTTGTTACAGAAAAGACAGAGGAAGAATACTGTCACTCCATATGATATAAACAAGCTGAATCTAGCTATATACTTGATACACAGTTAAATTAACAAATGGCTAAAGACTTACAGACATTTATCAACAGATGGCACATGGATGGGCAACAGGTTTCTATTTATCAGGGTGTCACCAATGTAAAGTTCAGTGACTCTAACTGCTTCACACCTGTTACGATGACTAGTATCAAAAATGTAAGAGACAAAAGTTGACAAAGATGTTGGAGGAAAAAAAAAACTGTTAACATATCAAAAGTGGGAATGTAAATTGACAGTCATTACAGATATCAGCACAGAGATTCCTCAAAAACTTAAGAATAGATTCATATGGGACAGCAACCCTACTTCTAAGTACACACCCATAGAAAGTAAGTATTTATAGATGAATGGAGAAGGTAAATGTACGTACATGCATGCATCATGCATGCATACATACATATGCACATACATACATTCACACGCAGTGGGGAGGTATTATTCAGGTAATAAAAGAAGAAAGAACTTGTTATTGTGACAATGCGGATGAACCTGGAAGACACTAAACTAAGTTGGAAAAAATGAGAGATGCAAGTATGACTTGATCCTATTTCCTGTAGCATCTGAAATAGAAGCAGACTCACAGTAGAGGAAAAAAGAAGGCATTGTAGGTCAGGGGTTCAGTGTCTCAACTTTATCGGACTAATAACGTCTGAGCATCTGGTGGCCATCCTGCAGACTATGGTTAACATGCTGCAGCATCTGCTTGCAGTGTGCACAGGGTTCTTTAGTGATCTTGCTAGATCAAAAAGAATGGTACCTATGAAGAAGTTTGAGTTTTATGATCATCTCACAATGCACACATGTATCACAACATCAGATGAAATCTATACAATTAGTATTTTTCAGGATAGCCAAAAACAATGAAAAACTTCAAACACTAGATTGAGCAAAATAGATGGGGGGGGGTATTTCCTTGTTATTTTAAAACTTGTGTTTATGCTAAGTCTGAGAATTCTATATTCTGGAGCTCTAATGGTGTCCTTGAAGACACTCTGCTTCCAACTGCTATCTCTAATCTTCTTTACATTGGCATCATCCCAGGCTCTTTCTTTATGCTCTTCCTGTGAGTCCCAGTAGTTCCAACTGCTGTCTCCCTGATCACTACACAAATACAGGATTCTTCTTCTTAGAAACGATGAGCCCTGATTTGGTTGGTGGCCTGAGTCCCATGCCTTCCATAAAACTATTCACTGTATTTGGAGAAGAGCAAATCCTTAAATTAATATCCCAAGAACTGAATCCCAAAGGGAAAAGGTAATTCTTAAAGGAACAACCGAAGCTGTTCAGAATAAGGGTCAAAGGGGTAAAGGCTATGCAAAGATTGTCTGCAGACCATCCAAATCTCCTGAAGCCCGAACATTGCATGTACAGCCTTTGATCCCTGAATTAAGAGCTTAAAGTTCATGCTCATCTCAACAAAAAGGCATAGTGCACATTCCCCTGTAGCTTCCTGTGAGTCTAACTTTCTAGTATCTTTCTCATTTATTTCTGCTGCATTCCCATGTTGGTTCTCAAGTCTTTGAGGAAATGATCTTTTTGAAGCTGTTTTTTATGAAACACTGACTCTCTCTAGTATGAAGCCAAGTGGAATAGGATAATGAGTACTTCATTTTCATTTGAGCTCCACAGGAGTCACGTTTTCTTTTCTTGACATTGCACACTCCCTTCTGTCTCATCTTTTATATTTCAATCTGCCATCATTCCCCAACATGGTTTGATTTGATATCTGTATCAGGCACTGGAACAGATACAAGTAGCACAGAATTTAATTTTAAATGACTTTATTGCTTGGACGCTGTATGAAATGATGGTATGTGAGTAATGGCAATACTGTTGAAATGAGGCTGCAAGTTTCAAACTTTACAAAGTAGAAACAGATATGGGTTCAGCAAAATTATCCTATAATCCTAATATCTGGAAAGAAGGAAAGAAAGATAGATGTATTAAAAGAGAGGGAGGAAGAGAAATGGACAAAGAGGAGGGAGAGAGACAGTCATTTCAGAGTGAGGCAGCAGCAATGTGAAAGCATAAAGGTAGAAAACAAAGGGCATCTATGAATATCTGATGAGATTACTGTGGTTGGGGCTGGTGCTTCAGTGGAGATACTGCACTAGAAATATTGAGTGATATGAAGCCAGAGGGACAGAGGGTACAGAGGTGGATCATTTAGAAACCATACCAAGATAGGATAGGATTTGATTAGGTAATGATGAAGGACGGAGTATAGGCAAATAGATATATCATATCATATCATATCTTATCATATCATATATCATATCAGCCATGAAAAAGGATATAAAGGCAACCTTTTTATCTAATTTCAACCCTCATCGTTTGGTGGATTTGAAAATTCAACTTTCTATGTGTTGAAGCGAAAGAACCTTTTGTTTCCATCCCAAAAAGCATCTAACATGGATTATTCTTCTGAAACAGTAATTATGAAAGTTAGGATTTATTTGTAATTCCACTGACGATTAGTGCACTAGGAATTATGCATAACTAGTCACACAACTGGTCACAACATTTGTCGTATTGTTCCCCTTTAAAAAGTGATTAAAATTATTCTGAGAACAGGGGTCTGTCATCTGATATCTTTTCCTGTTTTATCTGTAAGCTGTGTGGTGACGCACACCTTTAACCCCAGAACTAAGACAGCAGAAGCAGGCAGAGCTCTGTGAGTTGTAGGCCAGTCTGAACTACATAGCAATTTCCAAGACTAATTGGCAAATCCCTGTCTCAATAAGCAAACAAATAAAACAAAACAGCAGCAACAAAAACAATATCAAGTCATTTTATGATAGTATTATTTAATACTTAATTTGTCTCTGTGTTGCTATATATAAACCATTGTGTGTGTATTTAAAAAAAAACTGGAAATTTTGCTCTCAAATAATAAATAAGGCAGTCAGCAAATGTCCTCCATCTACCAAGAACCCTGAGGTCAGCCTCAAATTCACAGTTGCCTTTTCCAAGATCTTAACCTTCCTGAAAAAGGCTTCCAGATTTGAGGTCTTAGACACTCTGGCCTCTTGTAGACATTTGAATTGGTGATGCTTCTCCAGGGCTCTTTGGCATCATGGCAGACCAATGACATATTGAAACTACTTTACAGTTTGACTTCTTTAGTCCAATATCACCCATTCTTGTCATTGGTATCACCGTCCAATAAATATCACAGATCCAAAACTCTATTTGATGTCTGGTGTCTTCTTAAGAATTCACCCTTGGAGATAAGAATGGATCAAACATCAAAAGGCTATATGTGAAGTTAAGGCATTTTCTCTGTACTCAAGGCTTTCAAAGTAAGCCAACATAAAAACTGTCCTCTGCCAAATTGTCAGGAAAGTCTGAAATGGATATTCTATCCTGTTAGGAAGCTAATATGTGTAAGTTTAGATGACAAGACACGAGAAAAGCACAATAAGGTATTAAAACTGGCTTCAGCATCTTCAATCAGTAGCATCTACCTAATGCCTATCCAGCATTAGTTTCTGCATAAGGAACTCCAGACACAAGGTATATGACATAGCACACAGCTATCATGCACAGCTACTGAAAGGAGAAAGTGCTGAGATGGGCCAAGCTTGTTCAAAAGGACATATGGGCTAGTAAACACTATAAAAATTAAGACCAAAACACAAGACTATGTGATGGGTCTGTATTTGTTTTCTAAGGATGTTATAACCGTTACTTTCTTCACTTTTGTAATAAAAACGTTGACAAAAACAACTAAGGGGGAAGAGATTTATTTTGGATCACAGGCTGGCGGTACAATACAAATGATGGAAAGATATGGCAGCAGGAATGATGCGCTGCATTCACAGTCAGGGAACAGAAGGAAAATAATACTGGTGTTCTGCACACTTTCTTTTTTTGATTCAGTCCCAGACAATAAGCCGCATGATGGCGCGCCCCACCTCTCATAACTAGAGTGGGCAGCCAAGCTTCTATGGAAATGCCCAAACTTCACACCTAATTTTGGGGGGCGGTGGGGGTCATGCTTCCTACAGCTTCTAGAGAGATGACCATGCTCACCTCTTCCTAGCTACTAGTATTGTTGGCACTCCTTAGCATTTTGGACTCTCACTTTGTCACTGCTTTTAAAAGCACTGTATGTCCTTGGTGTTTCTGCTAATGAAGTGCCACCTCTCTTATCCTGGCTAGTACATAAGGCCTCTGTAGCTTAGAGTCTCTCGTCTGTGCGTCCTTTGGGTGAGTCCAGCCTTCCTAAGGTACATGAACCACTGAGAGTTTGATGGGTTTTGCTAATGCAGTTCCAACTCTCTTGCCTTGATTTGTCTATAATGCTGATCTCATGGCATTGTTATGAAGCTTAAGTAAAATAAAGCATGGGATTTGCTTAGCACCATGTCTGCCACAAAGAAACCCTCAAATAAAGTTTTCATCATATCTAAGGTAGCAAATACCTACAGTATTTATATGACAAAAATACTTCTGATTTAATTTTTTTTATAAATTTTTATTTCATTTAAGTTTATTTACATCTCAAGGGTGTCCGTTCCCTTCTCTCCTCCCAGTTTCTTCTACCTCTCCCTTACCCTCTTTCTTTCCCCTCAGAAAAGGGGCGGCCCCCTCCCCCTGTATCAACCCTACCCAGAACATCAAGTTATATCAGGACTGAGCATATCCTCATTCACTGAGGCCAGGCAAGGCAGGCAATATAGTCCATGTTAGAAACAGCACCCCCTCCACTTGCTAGGCAACCCACATGTAGACAAAGCCACCCATGGGCCACATATGTGTAGGAGGCCTAGGTCCAGGCCATAAATGCTCCATAGTTGATGTCTCAGTCTCTTTAAGTCCCTGTGGGTCTGCTGAGTTAATTTTCAATCTAGCACTTTAGGGGAAAAGGAAGCTCATATGTAACAGCTTGTCTATTCCATCCACATTGGTAACATTCACCGAATGCCTCCCACTCTACCAAGTTGTATTGTATAAGGTTGACATGTAGTAACTCTTTCAGTCTCCAGCATGGCCGTTGATGAGGATATTAGGACTATCTTTTTTTTAAGGTAAAGAAGTTAAAGCACAGAAATATTAAAATGTATTTAACCTTTCTTAAGTTACACTACCAGGAGATGGATGGCAGAGTCAGCATGTGTAACCAAGCTATCTGGGCCCAGCAAAAGCCCTGCCCCGGACTTGCAGTCTCACACACAGAGCACAGGGTGGTTGTGCGTGTCTGAGCTTCTTCCAGGAGGACTACCGTGGAAGGAACAGCAGAAGCCAAGCATGATGCATTATACTCTGAAGATGCCCCAGAGTCAAATGAACCATTATCCCAGGAGAGGAAGAAAAGGCTGTTAGGCCTCATCTGTTCAACTTGGACTAGACATCAGAAAACATTTGTGACCTACAGTCTCAGTTTTGTAGCACCATCAGCAACACACCACCGATTTGGTTTTAGTAAGGCCTTTCCAAACAACCAGGGCATGGTGCCTCAAGGCTGAACAAACACGGAGATGACAGATGCTGTCTGCAGAAAGCCAAGGCTATTGTTCTCTGAGGCTGTGGGAAGAAAAGGATCTCTCTAGAACCTGAGCATGGTACATTTATTAAAGCTCCCTCAAACTATTCTCTCTAGGTTAAAATGAGCCTGGCTGTCTTTCTTATCCTCCATGAAAAGCCCCTAGGTAATGAAAGCTTGGAAGCTTTTCTAGAGCCAAGTTTTATTTGCTGAAATTACCCTCAGGATCTTGAAGTCAGAAGACCAGATGTATCTTTTATGTTCTGTGGCTTTCCAGAGAGAAACATTTAAAATAGCCCATCTGTATTAGATTCCTAGGTCTGCCAGAACAAAATTTCAGAGACTGGGTGGCTTACCAGCTGAGATTGAGTCTCTAACAATTCTGGAAGCTGGAAAGCTGAGACCAAGGAATCAATGGGGTTGTTTTTCCTTCCCCCCTCTCAGGGCTTTCTCCCTGCCTTGATGATGACATGTCTTGCTCTGTTGTCATATGGCCTGGGTCCTGATGCCCTTCCCCTTATAAAGACACAAGTCTTCTTTGATTAGGAAATAACCTAATAAAGTCAGGATTTTAACTCTGTTACTTCTGGAATGAGCCCATCTCCAAATGCAGGCACATTCCACAGCACCAAAGGGCAAACTGCATGCCCACCACTCTAGACTGATGCTCAACTTTACGAATCTGTAAAATAAACTACTCCAGTCTCTAGAGCTCATTATTACAAGTAGGGATCTTCAACCTCCACACATTGTTTAGTAAGTAGTCACGAAGATGAGGAAAACAGGAACATCTGTTGTGTATTCAAAGCATGTTTTTTTAAACCAAGTGTGTAAACTTTTCAGTTGATTTAAACACTTGAAGGAGGGGGGGCAGGTAATCATGGATGCTCTCATTGGTCAGTGTCATGACATGACCAGCAGCCCTACCTTCACTTGCGAGCTTGTCATTTTTCAGAAATGCTGACATTCAGGCCCTGCCTAGGCCCGCTGAATTTGAGTCTGCGTTTTCACAAGATGTCCAGATAATCCACATACTATAGTTTTCATTGCCTCCTTGTTATAAATTTAAACCATGAAGATCTCCAGAATAAATGGGTTACAGGCTTCATAGCATATGGCCAGGTAGAAACAGGGTGGGGACAGTGTCTCTGGGAGCCTGTAGAATTTGATAGCTTAATAAACACAGTCACTCCTTCTCTGAGAACAAGTGCTCAGCACAGAAAAATCAATGTCTCTCTCTCTCTCTCTCTCTCTCTCTCTCTCTCTCTCTCTCACTCTGACTCTCACTCTCGCTCTCGCTCTCCTCTATTAATGGCCATTTCAGTTGGAGGCTCATAGCCACAATGACAGATGAGTAATGTCTCCCAAACAGAACTATTGTTTTTTTCCTATAAATGACTTTTTTTTTTTAATAAAAGAAGTTATTTGTCATTTTAGGTCAGAAACTTTCAACCTTAGCACAATTGAGATGTTGGCCCAAATAATTTGTTACTAGGGCTATCCTGGACCTTTCACATTAGAAGAGTTCTGGGCTTCTGCCCAATGGAAGCAAATGGTATTTTACCACAAATCATCATCATAATCTTCATCATCATCATTTTTCCAGGTAGTCTTCCTTCTGGAACTCACATTTTATGATACTGTACTAGGTCAAAGGAAAAATGGCCTGTGAAAATATTTAGAAGGCAAATGTAATTGGTATGTGTTCTCATAGAAAGAGCCCATCATTATACTTACATTTCAGCCTAGATGTGGTATTTTATTCACTCTTTTCCATCCGACAACTCATAACTGAAGAATGATTTTTGAGTCTCTTAACCACTGTATGCCCAGTAACCTCAACTCTAAGAAGAGAACTATGTGTCCTTTGGATTTTATCACTGCTTGGGTTCCTACAATTCTACAATCTGTGATACTCATTAGGCGCATAATTATGTTACATAAGTAACATATGATGTTCTGAATCTTGATTGAAATTATTTAGCAGTGGACTTGCAGAAGCAGTTCAGTGTATGTGTGTGTGTGTGTGTGTGTGTGTGTGTGTGTGTTTGTATGAGAAAGAAAGAGTAGCAACAACATATGTATGTATATATTTAAAGATATAGTAATGACACAATCATAAATGCCACATTCTATTTCAGAAAACAAGTTCTGCATGCCAAAAAAAATCTGAAAAGAAATAAACAACTGAAAATATTGTAGAAATAAAAGCAAGACAAATCTGCAGATGAAAGAATGTACAATAATAACTTATCTTCCCAATAGTAAGACCTTTCATAAAATTACACATTATATAATTCATATTTTATGAGTCACAAGGACAGTGTAAGAAACAGAAGGAGCAAAATTTCATATAAGAGAATCATATCACATATGTAGTAGAAATAAGTGATGTCCAGAAAAATGTATGCAATAATGTTTAACTATAAATTAATAACACATGTGTATCAATTAGAATATAAAAATATAAATGTTAAATGGCAAATCCACAGTATAAGTGTGGTAAACTATATAATATTAGATAAAGCCCACAGAGAAAAGAAATCTTAATGATTACCTGCTTTCATAATCATTTTTGATACATGCAAAAAATAATACCTTTAATTAAAAAACAAATCATTATTTGTTTTTTTTTAAATTGTAACATGGTTTTGGTGGACAACTTTGACAATATGAATATATATATATATTATATATATATATATATATATTGAAGTGACATTAAATTCTACCCCACACACTTAGTCATTATTAATAATGTGTTTCAACCCAGTAATTCATTCATGTTTATGACTATGAATGGTCTTAGTAAATTTTTGTTTGTATAACTGATGTATGGCTTCATAATGGCCCCATTGAGTTTTTTGGAGCTTCCTTGAAAATAACAGAGGTTAATCTACTAATATTTTGTTAAATGAAAATAATATCAACCTTTTATTTAAATTCATAATTCTCTACCTATAGTTTATTGTAGCTCCAAGACCTGATCGGAAATTGACGACAGTCAAAGTTCAGAGAATGAGTAACTTACTCTGCAGTGCTCAGCCATAAATGGAACATTTATACAAAACCCACTCTTCAAGGTTCAGGGACCATCAAGGGAGAGGTGGCAGAAGGTTTGTAAAAGAAAAGGGGGGGGGGGCAAACAAAACAGTGTTTTCTAGACATTAAAGGACCAGTGCATTTGTGAACTGAGCTACTTGGTTGCTAATTAAAAGAATTCTTTCCATTTCCTTCACATTAATGATTATTAATGATTATCTTAGCACATGAGGTCCCTCAAATATTCAATAAGTACTTGTTTATTATGTTAGTTCTTCTAATGCAGAACTTTTTTTTAATTTTTATTTTTAATTACAGTTTATTCACTTTGTATCCCATCTGTAGCTCCTTCCCTCCTCCCCTCCCAATCCCAGGCTCTTTCCATCTTCTCCACCCATGCCCCTCCCCTAGTCCACTGATAGGAGAGGTGTTCCTCCCTTTCTGATCCTAGTCTATCAGGTCTCATCAGGAGTAGCTATATTGTCTTCCTCTGTGTCCTCCTAAGGCTGTTCCCCCTGAGGGGGAGGTGATCAAAGAGCAGGCCAATCATTTCATGTCAAAGACAGTCCCTGTTCCCATTACTATGGAACCCACTTGGTCCTTGGTTGGAATATCAGTCTCAGAAAAGACCCTTATGCCCAAATTTTTTGGTTCTGTTGCTCAAAAAATTTTTTCAAAAGAGAAGTGGTAATTTATAAGAACCCAACTCAGCAGCAAATTAGAATGGAGTAAGAGACTATGCTGCAGTTATGTTGGAAAAACAAACAAACGAATAAATTTGAAAGTTTTACTGGAAGAGGGGCAAGGGAGGACAAGAGGGAGGGAGAACAGAATTAGGAGGGGAAGAAGTAGGGGCTACAGCTGGAATACAAAGTGAATAAATTATAATTAATAAAAAAAGAAAAAAGAGTTTTTGCTGCATTAGTTCCTATGAGGGTTCCTATTACCTATTAGGAACCCTCATAGGAACTTAGAGTAAATTTACTTAATTTGTCTTACTCCAGTTTCTCATATATAAAGTGGAAATAACTAATAAATAACTAAACAGAATAATCATAACAACAATGATAAACCCAGCATCAAATTCCTAGTGTTTACCACACAAGTACTCAAATGATGCCTGGTAGAATGGTTGACAATCACTATTCTCATTGGTAAGTAGATAATAAATATTAAGCAAATTCCTAGTGTTGGAAGCTTCAGTGGATATAACAAATACCGTATGTAAGCCCCACATAAATGCAAGCATTTTTATAAGCCCAGAAAACACAATGGCTTTCCCACTTGGACATTTTCAATACACTGCCTGTCTTTCTTTGTGCTGCAAAAAGAAAATGAAGAGCCTGCAACTTCAGCATGGGGTTATCAGAGTGGAGATTGGGACCAAGGCTCCGTGCACCAAAGAGCAAAAAAGTATAGATATGGGCGTATCTTCCTTACTCAGCAGAGGCAAGTCAGAAAAGCATGAGGAAAGAACCAATGTTGTTTAGAATCGCACTGTGTCCTGCAGGCACTTCTGACTGCAAAATGAGATCCTCGCCCCCCGTTCGTCTTTCATGGTCTCTGGGAAAGTCAGCCATGTCAGGAGGGCCAGGGAAGCATATGGATGAAGAACAGGATGCTGACAGCTGAAGCACTGTTTTATAGTAACACATAAAAATAATAGATATGATAGTTAACACAAGATTAGTTTCAAATGTATACATACACACAGAGAGATGTGTCTTGAAAACTGGCATAGAGAGGTTGTCTAAAGAAGCAAAGAGAGTGATGATTTTGCAAGCTCTTATCTGAAATGCTGACACACAGTAATATGGAGGGGACCAATGCTCACCATCTCACCTTATGGTGGCCCTAATCACTAGGCGAAAATCTTAACACACATCAGTTTTTCCAAATACATGGAGGGTCTGTAGTTAGAAGATATGGCTAGAATTTTAGGTAATCAAACTTTTTGTTTTGTTTTGTTTTCTTATATGGTGTTTCTCTGTATAGCCTTGACTGTCCTGTACTTGCTTTGTAGACCAAAGCTGTCCTGGAACTCACAGAGATCCACTTGCCTCTGCCTCCCTGAGTGCTGGGATTACAAGACTGTGCCATCACGTCTGGTTTATCAAATATTTATTTATTTCAGGATCCTGAATCTCAGGGCAAACCCATGTTAGGATAACTGACTCTGCTAAAGAATTTGTCCCCATCCACCTAGAAATCTGGATGATCACAAGAACTACAACTAAGTAAGTAGAAAAACAAAGAGCATTAAATTCGCTGCTAGAAGAGGAAAACAAATCAAGAGAAAGGAATGCCATTATTTTCCTAAAAATTCATGGTACATCATTAGCTGCTTTATATTTTATTGACGTACCTGAGGAACTCCACATAGATATTTGGGAAATTCAAGAAACTAGCATGACCTCAGTATGTAATCTATGTTTGAAATGTACAGCTGGGAGTCTGCTGGTGCTTTCATACTGATAAATTATGAATAAGCAAGTTCACCAAGGAATAAATGATCGATATACACAAGAATTCCCTGCTTAGAGAGAGATCGTGTTAGTGAAATCTCCCAGGCCTGCTGACATTTTCATCTACCTTTAGAGCTTCCCAATTTACGTACCACTGGTTGGCATTTATCATAATGCTGTTTTCAGATGCACAAGGTAATGCTTGGATAAGATTCTTCTCACTTAGCTACATTCAAATACTAATGTGCTTGACTTGAAGAACATCTAGACCCCTGAGGGCCCTAGAATCTATATAGAGTCAATCAAGTTGAAACTTGAGAAAAATGTATAATTATGAGTTATTATCATTATTGTTGTTATTGTGATATATATCTAGGTGTTTTCATCTATGCCTGTGCCCCATATGCATTGTGCCTGTGGAAGCCAGAAGACGGAGTCAAATTTCCTGAAACTAGAGCAACAGACAGTTGTGAGCCACCATATTGGTCCTGAGAATTGAATCTAGGTCCTCTGGAAGAGCAGCTAGCACTCTTAGCCACTGATCACAGTATATAATCTCTTCAGTCCTTCTGTTTTTTGTTTGTTTGTTTGTTTGTTTTGTTTTGTTTTTTTAAACAAAAGCTCTCATTTTATAGATAAGAATACTGGGAACAAGACAGTAGAATTTGTAAGTCTCTACAGAGCAGAAGAGAAACCAGAATGTTCTAACACAAGTAAGACCAGTTTCCACAGCACAAACATCCTTTGCTTAACTTAGTAACAACAAAACACTCTCAAATGTCAAGAAGATTCTCAGGCTTGTATTTGGCCACACTGCAATGGATCCTATTAGGTTCAGACTGCTGATATAAAGCTACATTTCTTGTTGTATATGTTACAAGTTTCCTATGCAGAAGTCAACTTCCAGAAAGCAGGTTGATTACCAATACACCTGCCTGATTCTGTACACAGTTGATATCTGTACACATTCTGGTTACATTTGCTGTTATGCTATATATTATTATAGACCATGTTGTTGTTGTTGTTGTTGATAGCATCGTGCTTAATGTTTTGACTATTATTTATTATTATTTCTTGGTAGTAACATAAACTAACTTTAAAGGAAAATAAACATTGTCTTAGATTCTCCTACGAAAATCTCAACAAAGATACATGACTTTTCAGTATGACTGATATAATCACTAATCTCCACAATTCCTGAAATGTATAAAAAAAGAAAATAAGCCAGAGAAGAAAAGTGGAATGGCACCTTGAACAGGGCATGCTGAATAGCATGTGCTGTGACTAGTGTATTCTTGGAAGAAGAAAACCCTAAGACAGAGGAAAGGTGACTTTACAGGCAACCAAACATCCACCCTGAACTCTTGTCCATAACAATCCTATTATGCCAGGATAATCACACCCTTAAGAATCTCTTTCTTTCTGTCTCCACCCCCGTCCCTCCCTTTCTCTGTCTCTCCTTCTCTCCATCTCTCTGTGTCTCTGTCTCTGTCTGTCTGTCAATCTCTCTCTGTACTATGCATAGAAAATGTATCTAGTAGAAATAATTATGTTTATTCTCACAGCTCAGAAGTACTTCCTACTCTATTTACTGAAATCTGGAATCTTTCAGAACTCAGCCCAAGGAAACCCACTTTGAACGCTAACCCTATGATTTACTTTCTGTGTGAGTAAGGGCAAGTCAGGCAGTTCATAATTTCCCTGACTCTCATATCATGCACTGTAAAATGTATTAAGTATCTGCTCTATTGCTAGTCACATAAAACTTCTGGGCACATAGTAAATGAACTCAACAGCATCAACTGGACAATGACAAGTGATATTTTAAATTATTAGTATTATTTTTTTGTTTCTGCTGAAGTCACTTTAGCACTTCAGAAAGGACCTTTCACACCATGTAGGAAAACCTGAGTTAACTGACCCTGTAATTTCTAAATTATTCTGGTGATGGTCTAAAGCAATGACCTCTGGTTAGTGGCTAAGGTAGGTACGTTGTTAAACTACCTTTTATCTAGTTCTGAAATCAAGATGATATTGTAGCTATAACACTGCACTAAAACTGGGCATGTAAAAGTAAAAAAAAAAATGTATTTATGCATAGTGCTTGAACCTAGGAGTGCGAAACCAACCCATTAAAAGCATCATGCTCTTGCTCTCAGGGGACTCTAGGCAATGTCTTTCCTTTTATCTTCCAGCTGTGGCTGTTCACTGGCTAGCCCTGACTTTGCTTGGATATATGGTTTGACTGTGTCCCCAAGAGTTCATATGTCGGGAACTTAATCTCCAAAACTAACAGGTGCAGCCTCCAAGAGGTGGCTATGTGGAAAGGCTCTGTTGTTGTGCAAGGGTCAAGGGTAAGGATTCCATCTCTTGTTCTCTCACCCTTGAGTCCTTGCTCTCTCTTTTTTCTTTATTATTATTATTATCATCATTATTTATTACAATTTACTCAGTTTGTATCAGCTGTGGCCTCCTCTCTCATCTCCTCCCAACCCCACCCTCCCTCCCTCTTCTCCCCCTATGCCTCTCCCCTAGTCCAGGGATAGGGGAGGTCCTCCTCCCCTTCTGTCTGACCCTAGCCTATTAGGTGTCTTCAGGACTGGTTGCATTGTCTTCCTCTGTGGCCTGACAACACTGCATCCCTGAGGAAGGAAGTGATCAGAGAGCCTGCCACTGAGTTCTTGCCAGAAATAGCACCTGCTCCCCTTACTAGGGAATCCATAGCTCATAGTCTCAGTCTCCTTTTTCTCTCTTGCTTTTCTGCCTATGATCTGGAATGATCAAGCACAAAGGCTCTTACCAGATGTCTTGGACTTCTCAGCCTTCAAAACTGTTCTATTGTAAGTTTAGATTGAACGGGTTTCTTTCAACATTTTGTAAGTTGGCCCATAACAAGAGTCACATTGTTGTGTTCATTCACCGAATCATTCTTTTAAAATATTTTATTCATTGTTTGAGAATATCATGAGTGTAAACGAAAGTATTTCAGTCCTATTATTTATCTTTCACTCTTCCCCTCTCCAACTTCTACTATATCAATTCCTACAGCCCCATCCAATCTTACGTTCTTTCCTGTTTTGACCTCACTGAATCCCACATATACATGAGCTACTGAAGCGTGGTCTACCTATAAAGGCCCATACCTTTAAAGAAAACTGACTCTTTCTATCCACCAACTGTTAATAGCTCCTCATTTGGGGGCTCATGAGCTCAACTCTGATCCATGCTGGAATGTTGACTGACTTGACCTTTATAGGTCTTGTGTAGATAAGTGCAACTGTAATCTCATAAATGCAACAGCCCTGTTGTATCCAGAAGACACTGTTTTCCCCAGTTGTCCTTACCTTACCTCTGGCTCTTAAAATATCTCTACCACTTCTTTTGAAATATTTCCTGAGCCTTAGGAAAAGGAGATATGATATAGATGCCCCATTTTTGGTTGAACACACTACACAAACACTCCTTCTCTGCACTTTGACCCATTGTGAGTCTCTGTATTAACCCTGTCCACTGCACAAAGGAGCATCTCTGATGTGGATTAACAGATGCACTGCACCCGTCTATTCTTTAGCAAGCCACTTTTTGAAGGTTATTACTGAGAGCCAACTCTAGTGCCAAGGAATTGGATATGAGAGTGAACCAAAGGGCTGACCCCTTGTCTTCAAGCAGGACATTAAAGCGTAAATGTTTGACTCTGACTAGAATGGAAGGCATGGGCAAAGTCCCTGGAGTCTTCTGAATCCCACACAGTGGCAATGGCAGGGTGTGCTCACAGCAGGTGCTCAATAAATAACTGGTGAGTCACAGGCCAGATGTACACAGCCAGCTCTGTTGCCTGGGTAGCTACTGATTTATGGCTCCATATGGTCACCTTCTGTAACCTTCTCAGTGCCTTCCTATGCTAAGGTCACTGTCTTTCTTTCTTTTTGTATCTTTTTCTCTACTTCTGCAACCCCAGGCTGTCACGTTCTTTATATATCTTGTGAACAGCCCAGACCCAATGTAATAGAAAACGTGGGAGGAATTGGATACAAGACTGTTTTTTTTTCTTTCTCTCTTTCTCTCTCTCTGCCTGCTAAGGTTATCATAGATTGACTGACCAGGCTGTTCCTACAGATGACATCCAAAGTTGAAACCATCCTTAATCACAATAACCATTGTCAGGAATAGGCCAGATAGTTACAAAGCATGATAATGCAGGAGAAATTCTAATTAAAAGAAATGAAGGAATCTAACTCCGATCATCTGTCATTATACTGTCATCCTTACCCATGAAACAAGAGGTACTTTGTGCCAAGAGTCTGGCTATCGCTTTTGAAACAGAACTATTTATAATTGGAGTTGTGTTGAATATTTAAAAGTTGCAAAATTACAGTGTCCCCAGGGAGAAATGTCTGTGAAACATGCAAGGACAAATCCAGAAAGATTTCTGATACATGAAGAGCTTCCAAGTTTGTATTAAACAAGGAAAATGGGCCAGAGCAATTAAAAATAACATGCATTTTTATAAAGCCATTCTGCTAATTAATTGTCATCTCACAAATGCTTGTAAGCCTATAGGATGATGATGAATGCCAGTGAATGATTATTCAGTAAATTGAAAATTGAAGAATTCATTTCTCACTTAGAGGCTTTATAATGTAGCTTATACCCCTTTTCTTCCATGTCTAGTGATCATTTGTGTAGCATATTGTCTTAGCGTCTCAATTGCTGTAATGAAACCCCATGACCAAGAGCAAGTTGGGGATGGAAATGTTTATTTCATTTTATAGACTGTAGTCTATCATCCAGAGAAGTCAAAGCAAAAACTTGGAGACAAGAACTGATCCATAGGTCAATACTCCTGGAAGAGTACAGCTAATTGGCTTGCTCTTCATGGCTTGCTCAGCCTACTTTCTTACACTCCCCATGCTCATCTCCCAGGAATAAAATCACTTACAGTAAATTGAACCCTCCCACATCAATTACCAATCAAGAAAGTGCACCAAAGGCTTGCCCACAGACTAATCTGTTGGGGCCATTTTCTTAACTGAGGTTCCCTCTTCCAAATGATTCCAGCTTACATCCAGTTGACAAAAGGCTAGCCAGCACACTCTCTAGCTAAATATTGCACCATAGGAAAATGACCTGAGTATCCAAAACAGCTAACAGGATACCAATGTGCCTTTTAGCACTTGGAAAAACACAGAACTTGACTGAAACACATACTGTTATTTCGTTTGTTATTCTAGAATACTTCGATGTATAGAAAAGTAAGCAGTATAGCACAAGGACTCCTCTGCCCATCATTATAGTAGCAAATACAAACGCATGGCAGGCACAGTCTTTTACATTTCTATCTACTATCTTCTCATTCAGATTATCTGAAAACATATAGGACACAAAAAAAGGTTTCTGCTCAGTGTTTCAGTTTGTGCCTTCTAAAATGTATGAACTCTGGAAACCTATATATTATGAAAATAATCATCACACTTAAAATAACTGAAAATAACATGCTTCAAGCCAAGTGTGGTAACTTCTTTATAATCCTATCACTCAGGAGGTTGGATAAGAAAAGTATCACAACTTCAAAGTCACTCTGGGCTTATCTGTCAAGACCCTATCTGAAAACAACAACAATGATGAAAAAAAAATGTGGCTTCCATTCCTTCAACAGATTTGAAACAGTAAATTAAATGGCATCAAAAGGGAGGCATGAAGTCACCTACTATGTGAACAATTTTAAAGAACTCATTTAACTCCCTTTAAGATTGAGTCACACCAAAATAAGATGGTTAAATCAGAAAACATATAATACATAAGCTAAGCACAATGTCAGCTCTAACTACAATGGCCAAACTAAAATTATGCTCAGTACCGTTAGAAGTAAATTTACTTTCTTTGGAGAGGTACTCAAAAAGTCATCAATGATCACCATGCTTCTATATCAATAAGAATCCTTTTAAAAGTCATGTGACTTTTTGTTAGCTTCTGACATTATTGTTAAATAAATAACTCCTCCTGGAAGAAATCTTTTTGGTTCCCATAGCACTAAACACTCATGCCAACACCTTCTAATACCCTGTAGGAAGTACCTCACTGCACCATGTCCAACAAAAGCTACAGCTCTTCAAGGTCCAGTCTTAACTCTATCTTGCCATCTTTCCTTTACAGGTTCATTAGACTTTTTCAGTTGATGATTTCTTTTATTATTTCAATTTACATTTCAGTCATAGGACCCTCCCTCTCATATCCCCCTCCCCTATTCTTCAGAATAGGGGAGACCCCTAAACCAGACACCCCAGCTTATCTATTCATACGAGGCCTGGTATGGCAGTCCTATCAGGGGAAAGTGATAAAAAAGCAGGCAACATAGTCATGTCAGAGATATACCCCATTCTCCATGTGAACCACATGAAGCCTAAGATGCCTATTGGCTATTTATATGTAAAGAACCTAGGTCCAGGCCATGCAATGTCCTTGGTTGGTGCTACAGACTCCATACACCCCTCCACACCCTGGTTGATTGGCTCTGATGGTTTTCCTGTGGAGCTTTTGTCACCTCTTGGTCTAGTTATCCTCACCCCTGCTTTTCCAGGAGCCTCCCTATGCTTCACCCAATGTTTGGCAGTAATTTTCAGTATCTGTTTTGAGCAGTTGCTGGGTGGAGCCTCTAAGAGAACAGCTCTGGTAGGCTCCTGTCTGCAAGCATATCAGAGTATTGTTAATAGAGATAGGGGTTGGCTTTCTTTCATGGGATGGGTCAAAGAGCTGGGCCCAGCATTGGTTGGACATTTCCTCAACTTCTGCTCACTCTGTTCTATCTCAGTCCCTGTAGGTCTTGTTAGCAGAGTAAGTTTTGATTTGAGGTTTTGTGAGTGGGTTGGTGATCTCCTCTGCTACTAGGAGTTTTGTCTAGATAAAGAGTGTCCTCTTCAGTCTCCATGGCCCCTGCTACAAGGAGTCTTAGCTCGAGTCCCCTTCATATCCTTCCAGAGGCCTATTCTGATTTAGGTCTTCAGCTTGTCACAGAGATGCCCCTAGCCACCATTTCTCTTTTCTCTGTAGGCTTTCTGTCCTCCAACCCTTACTTTCCCCAGGTCTGAGCTCCACCCTTATTTTTCTCTGCGCTCCTTCTTCTACCTTGTTCCCACTCTTTAATCACTACCCCTGTCTATTCTATTTCCCCTTCTGAGTGAGATTTAAAAGTCCTCGCTTGGGTCCTCCTTGTTACATATATTCTTGGGGTCTGTGCTTTGTAGTATCCTGTACTATATGACTAAAATCTGCTTTTATGTGAATACATACCATGTATATCTTTCTGAGTGTGTTACCTCACTCAGGATGATCTTTTCCAGTTCCATCCATTTGCCTGCAAATTTCATGTTTTACCTGTTTTTAATGGCTAAGTAGTATTCCATTGTGTAAATGTACCACAGCTTCTTTATTTATATTTATCCTTCAGTTGAGGAACATCTAGGTTGTTTCCAGTCTGCCTATGATGAATAAAGATACTGTGAACATGATTGAACAAATGTCCTTGTATGGTAGAGCCTCTTTTGGGTGTATGCCCAGGAGTGGTATAGCTTAGAGGTAGTACTATTCCCAGTGTTCTGAGAAAGCTCCAAATTGATTACCAAAGTTGTACTCCCATCAGCAATGGAGGAGGATTCCCCTTTCTCCACATTCTCTCCAGCATGTGTTGTCACTTGAGTTTTTGATCTTAACCATTCTGAGAGGTGTAAGTTGGAATCTCAGAGTCGGTTTGATTTACATTTCCCTGATGACTAGGATGGTGAGCATTGCTTTAAGCTTTTCTCTGCCACTCCATATTTCTCTGTTGAGAATTCTCTGTTCATCCCTGTATCCCATTTTTTTTGCTATTTTACTTATTTTATTTATTTACTTAGTTACTGACATGTAAATTTTTTTAATTTTATTTTTTTCTTATCAGTTACATTTTATTAACTCTGTATCCCAGCCGTGTCCCGATCCCTCAATCCCTCCCAGTCCCTCCCTCCCTCCCTCATCTCCACCGTGCCCCTTTAACTGGATTATTTAGTGTTTAATTTCTTTGGTTCTTTATATATTCTAAATATTATCCCTTTGTCAGTTGTAGGACGGTGAAAATATTTTCGCAATCTGTAAACTGCCATTTCATTCTATTGGTAGTGTCTTTTGCTTTACAAAGGACTTACACTTACCTCAGTTTCAAGAGGTCCCATTTATTAATTGTAGGTCTTAGAGCCTGGGCTGTTCGTGTTCTGTTCATGAAAGGTTTTACACAAAGGAAATAATGCAATTGTAAGCAACTCTAACCTTGATTCCTATGGCCCTGATACCATCTTTTACCTTTTCCTTTCACTTAATGGGCCCTTACTCCTACACTCAACTCAGCTAATCCTGACATCTCTTCCACAACACAGCTAAAGCACAGTTCTCGCATCGAACCTTTCTTTACTCTCCAGTTACATACTCTTATACATTCCTTATACAGAGAAATCCGTTAGGTTGCTCTGGCCATAATGCTTTCATCAACTACTCAACTCATAACCTTGTTTTATGTGCATATTTAAAGATCCCCTCTTTAATATATCTTATGGATTCATTAGCATTGTGCTCATTGCCAGGAGCACCATAACTCATTGCTGAGAGGAATAGATTCAGCATATATATTTTCTCCATATGGCATCTCATAGCATTCCCACACTTACGAACATGAAGCAGCAGTTCAGGACTAAACTTGGGGGTCATTTTAAACAGCAAAATCTCCAATAAAAAAAAAGCACAAAAGTGCAAAAAAAAAATGTGCCATAAAACCAACCATAAAAAATGGTACTTATTTGTTTTCTGAGAGCTGATAAAAGAAGGCAGAGTACAGTCTAGCTCAGCCTCAGCTGGAAATGTGCAGCTTGGGCACCTCTAACTTCTCATTGCTCTGTGCACGCCTGAGAACAGACATCAAAGTGCTGTGAATATTGATTTGAGGTTTGAGGTTTACAGATAAACTTTAGAGGGTAGATGAATCTCAAATATAGATTCCAAGAATAAAGAGGAATCAGCTTGATTTTTAAAAGCATTTTTTTTGGTAAATTATAAGCTTCATAAAAATATTAGTCTAGTCTCTTGTTCACTGTATCCAACTATTCTTGATGCGTTGCAGGTATCCATTAGCATTTTCTCTGTTAATGAACATATAATTTTGTGATTCCAGTGAACATGTAAAGTCTCAGTTATTGAGCCCAATTTATACATAAAATAAGAAGAATTATAAAGGTTTGTTTATAAAGAATAGAGTACATAAAGACTACCATGAGAAGAGTATGTGTTAAAATTAGCAAACTTATGGGCAAGACAATGGAGATTAATGAAGAGGAAGAGCTCTGTCAAGGTGAAAACTCAGGGCTGAAAGACGACGTATAAAATTGACTTTCAGATATTTTGGTTCGGTTGCTCTCCTTGTGGAGCTCCTGTCCTCTCCAAATCTTATTATCTCCCCCTTCTTTCATATGATTCCCTGCACTCTTCCCAAAGTTTGGTTATGGTTCTCAGCATCTGGGCACAGGGGTCTTCTCTGAGACTGATACTCCAACCGAGGACCATTCCTGGGTATAACCTAGAACCCCTGCTCACATGTAGTCCATGGTAGCTCAATATCCAAGTGGGTTCCCGGGAGTAAGGGGAACAGGGACTGTTTCTGACATGAACTCAGTGGCTGGCTCTTTGACCTCCATCCCCCCCAAGGGAGGAGCAGCCTTGCTAGGCCACCGAGGAAGACATTGCAGCCAGTCCTGGTGAGACCTGAGAAGCTGGGGTCAGATGGAAGAGGAGGAGGACCTCCCCTATCAGTGGACTTAGAGAGGGGCAGGGAGGAGATGATGCAGGGAGGATGGGATTGGGAGGGATTGAGGGAAGGGGATACAGCTAGGATACAAAGTGAATAAACTGTGATTAATATAAAAATAAAAATTTAACTAAAAAAAACTGACTTTCAGTATAGTGGCTAACAAACCAAAATGCAGGTCTGAAAATGATTATCTTTTCTGGAATTGTACTGGGACAGAGTAACTCCCACAGAAGGCTGGGAAGAAGAATAGATAAAAAAAAAAAACAAATGGATGAATACACATATGGCTAAGGAAAGCAGAACACTGAGCTCATCAAATCTAACCATCATGATACAATGAGTATAAATGACTATGTCATAGAAACATCTTTAGATCATGTGTATGGTGAGAGTGGAATTGGTGATGATAAGTACATTCACAAACAACCACAGGTAGCAGTCTTCAGTGATTCACTTCTAATTCAGTTCTGAGGAGAAGGAGCTAGTGTTGTGTGGCTTTTCCAAAGAAGACATGAACAGACATCTATTTACCCCAGTTGGTGTACAAATAACAGACCAAATAAATTATTTCACTAACATCAAGAGTAGTGGAACAGTGAGCCACTCATAGAGAAGGGTAAAGGGCTACTTACCAGAGCATGGCCCACTGGAAGACGGCTGGATGATAGAAAAGCTCATCTCCCAGTGTATGATGACTCACAAAGGCTTTCCTTGAGCCCTTCTACAAAACTTGCAAACATATTATATGGTCATAGTGTTTCTCTTCTCAGTAATTTGAAAAGGAGCTTATGAATCTTATAAATTGCAAGAGTTTCCTGGGATTTATAACTTTTTATTTTCTCCCTAAGCCTTGTAAGTTTCACTTACTTCCTTAATCTTCACATACTCCTCCAGGATGGAACGTTTCAGTTCAGAGAAAATGCTGCCCAAAAGTAGAGTGATTAAGCAAGATACTAAAGTTTCCAACTCGCCTGTGGAATCCAAAGTAAGGTGTGGTAAGAATTTTGGTTTCTTTAAAACCCCAATTATATTATCTGAATATGTTTTTGTTTTAATCCCAGGTGTGGGACAAGACGCTGCTTCACAACAGGTGATTATGCTTTGCCTCATGCTCTGTCAAGAGCATGATTTTTTCTCAGCTGATGACAGTTTATGTTGGGAACTCTGGAGACTCTTGAGAGGGTCTAAATGACAGAGCCCAGAGAAGGACAGGGGTGCTCTAAAGAGGGAACTGCTAGTCTCCTGCTGTTCCTGCTGCTCCTGCTGGTCTCTGCAGTTGCTGGTTGCTGCTGCTGCATTTGCTATTGTTGGTTTGCTAGTTTTCTAGATTGTTGGTTTGACAAAGATTGGACTTGCCCTCAACAGACCCAGAGGTCTTACTCAGCAGGAAGTAGTCTAAAAAGGTCCATGTCCCCTTTCCCCTCTTACCTTCTTTCTTGCCTGTCTAGTGTTGGGAGGTTGGGGGGAATTAGGGTATGGAAGGATGGTAGATATAAGAACCTGAATAAAATAGTAAAAAAGGTACACTTACAATAAGGTTGTAGTCCCAGTGAGGAATAAACACTAATCAAAGAAAGAAACAAAAGCAAAGTCATGTCTGTGTCTGCAAGACATCCTAGCCAATTGTCAAATCCAGAGGGGCATGTGACATATACCTGCACAGTGGAGAGGGGAGGAAAAGAGGACAGAGAGAGGAAATGTGGGAGAGTGGGGGGAAGAGAAGAGAGAGGGAGCCTTATAGAGCTTTACATCTCTCATCTAGTCTAATTTTCTAATTAAAAGCAAGCCACCCAGCCAGAAGTAAGGGGAACCTGAAAGTCTGCTTCTTGTGATTACAGATGGGATTGGGATGTAGAGAATTTTTTAATTCAAAACATGGATGCTCTGGCAAGAGATCACATCCAAAGACCTTCTAGGTCTACATGATCTGGCTGGAATACAAACATGCCCTTAGTCCAGGAGACAGAGGGAGTCAGATCTGAGATTAAGACCAGTGTAGTACAGAGCAAGTTTCAGGTAAAGAAAAAAAAAGAAAAGAAAAGCTTAGGTCCAGACATGGTAGTACATGTCTTTAATCCCAAACAATGAAGATAAAGTTAGTTTGTAGAAGGAAACACCCATGTTTGAAAGTGATATTTAACTGAGTAGCAGAAAAAGTGACAAATCAGAGACAGATCTGACAGAATAGGATATGCCCAACTCTCCCGAAAATAGGGAGGAAAAGGAAGCTACTTAAGGGGCAATGCAGAGAGAGAAATGGGGAGGAGGCAGTTTTACTGGGAGAGTTCTACAGAGAGAGATTGAATGAGAGAACAAGATAGACACAGGTGAAGACAGAACAAGACAGAAAATGAGACAAGAGGAGCCAGAAGGTTAGAAAAGATTGCTGGAGTTAGTTTGAGGCGAAGTAGAGCAACTCAGAGGCTGAGAGAGAAGTGAGACTGAATAAGTCAACTTGAAGAAGAGTCAGAGTCAGAAGAGCTGAGCTAAACCAGCTAGCCTAAAGTTCAGTAAAAACAAACAAACAAACAAAGTGGGATTTAGTATGCAGTAAATCTCAAAGGCTAAAAAATTTCTAGGCCTAGGTTAGATTGTACAGAGGCTAGAAGCTTCCAGGATGAGGCCTACGTCAGCAGAAGGAGGCGGCAAGCCTTCCAGACAATTGAAACAGGTGAATAAAAGTTCCTTTTACATTGGGAGGTGGAAGGTGTCAGTCGCATGGCGATGAATTCTTAGGCTGTAGACTCTGCACTCACAACTTAGGGTAGTTATAACTCATGGTAGACTTTAAGTTAGTGGCCACAGTGTTGGCTGATGGGCTGTCTGGTTTTAGAAAATAGTATAAAGCAAGCAAGCTGAATATACCATGGGCCACTGGAACTTAAACCAGTAGGGGAAATCAGGAGCAAAGAAAGAATATATACCCTGGAGTTGTGCTACCTAGGAGCTAGACAGCTACGCTTTTACACTTTAATTCCTGCTGGTCTTTGCTTGAAGACGTGGTGGCCTACTCACAGTTTTGATCTGCTACTTCAGTGACTGAGTGCACAAAGCTCAAAGAGTGCTTCCAGAACTGATTGGAAGTCATGCCACTGTCAACAGATATAGCAAGAACAGGGGTATGAGAAGGTATCCCAAACCTGGCATCATCTAATATTTGTGGAACTCCTGACATATTCTCTGTAATACTTACAGTCTGTAGGGGTTGCTGAGAACCTTACATCCCTAGCAGTGCTTGCTCTGGCAGACGTTAAAGATTTACCTTGAGTATTAGCTGCTGGATGAATGGATTTGAGGAAAACTATGAAAATACAACTGAAAGATTTTGGCAGGAAAGGTAATGAAGTATGCTAATATGAGAAAAGGGGAGGAAAAGGAGGTAACAACAGCCCCTAGAAATTGCTAGAGGCTCACCACCAAGGAGAGAAAAAAAAATTTACACAAGTGAATCTTTTGCTGACTTTTGTTACTACCCAAAGATCAGAATCCTGGGACATCCTGAGATTAAACTGGGTGAAAGGTGTATGCTTCTGTGTGTTCATGTGTTTAAATTCCTACTCTCACAGTACATGAGCATATCTTGGGAGATAGAGTAGAGATTTAATTTTGTTCATGTTTTGTATTAGGTTTGACACCGTACTGCACCCCAGGATTTCTCCCTCTTTCTTTAATAGCTTTACATCACTATTCTTTGGGTTCAGTGTTAAAAACCATGAATTGTCTCCAAAGATCAAAAGACTCCAAATAAATACTATTATTTTAATGAAGAAACAGAAGGACTCCATAAAGAATTCATCTGATTATCTTGAACATAACTCACGAGGCTTTTCTGTGATCTCAGTTTTCTCCTTAACAGCGTTATTTTAGGGGTAAAATCCGCATGTGTAAGGTTAGATTTCCAGGTTGAGTTAAAAGCGAGGGGAAAAAAAGTAGATTTAGCTCTTCAACATGAAATTTTCAGTTGTAGGTTTTTGGACTCTTGGTGTTTATCGACTCTCCCCACAGCCATATGCTTACCTACCTATACATAAGGTCATGTACAGATTATCACACATATGCATCCAAATGTGGAATCTCATAGATCATTTTGAACCTAGAAGCTTCTTTTGTTTTGATTCAGCTCTTATTCCAAACATTTTTAATCATGTTTTGTTTGTTTGTTTGTTTGTTTTTGTTTTACTTCTCAAGAACCATCAGTATATTCTTAACTTAGTTTATATGCAATTGTCCTGTGGATGCTAATTTTCAAAAATCCTCAGCCTTTGTATTCTTTTTAATTTCTTAGGAAATTAACATAATTGGATTTTTCTTGCATTTTGAAATTTCACACCCTTGATGAAGGACACATTCATCTTGCATTATCTTTCCTCAGTCCCACATCTCTCTGTTCTTTGTGCCTAATAGGTGTCCAATAGATCTTGGCTGAAAGAATTTTTTCCGAATCTTCTCTTACTCTTTCAGAGTAAAAAGACTGAATCTTTCAGTCCATAGTTTGGTTAAGGCTCTTAGTGTTTCAAGGAGGTCAAGAAACATCAAGATGTTTTCTTACCAGTGTTCCTAACTGCTCTGACCTATGAGTTCTACTCCAGACTTTTTAAAAGCAATTTCTCTGCTGTAAAAAGAGTTCTTACTGGGTGATGTGATGTTAATCCAACAAATAGAAGAGGCTCCTGAAATAAGCACGCTGCTTTCACCCTAAGCCTTGCTCTTGGGGTGAAACTATTTAGCTTTACTATTTAGCTTTAAAGAGAGGATACCCTGCAGCCACTGGCAGATAGGAAGATCTGAGATTGCACAGATATGCAGCAGATATGTAGAGAAAGAGAAACTGGAGCTTCCATGCCATTCCTGGGCATAGCATCCTCCCAGCTGCTCACTGTGGCAACTACCTCAGAAGCTTGTCAGATCTCATTGTT
The DNA here is from genome assembly GCF_907164565.1 of Psammomys obesus. Taxonomy (NCBI): domain Eukaryota; kingdom Metazoa; phylum Chordata; class Mammalia; order Rodentia; family Muridae; genus Psammomys; species Psammomys obesus. Next base: position 6,825,870 of record NW_026596101.1, on the reverse strand, counting down.
CTAGAGTTCCATGAGGAACTAAACCTACAGCCTCTCTTCCCATATCCCCTGCTTTGTCCTTCCCAGAGGTCAGAGCTGGTGATGAAAAGCCTAATATTCTAATCACTCCTTATGATGACTAGGCCAAACATGAAGCCATACAGAGACACTCCATGCCCAGCCTTTTTATAATGTGAACTCTGGTATGATCACAAAGCATTCAGTGTGAATAACAAAAGTACACTTTAAATACTATGACTTCAATGTTGATTCCTTTCAAAATTATGTGGAAATTTACTTGGCAATGTAATGTTATTAACAGGGGGACAAGAGCTAGGCAGATGACTTAGCAAGTTAAAGCATTTGCTGTTTAGGATGAGGACCTGAGGTTGATTCCCAAAATCAAGAGGCAAATCAACTCCAAAATTTTATAATTTATTCAGTCTATGGTAGTATTCCATAGACTTGAAAATGGACTCAAATATTCAGGAAGTTCAGTTGTAGGATCACTATGCCAGGAACTCAGGATGCACTATACCACATTTCTTCTCACTGTTTATTTTCTCACTCTACACTGGAGATTCCCTTCACCTCTCAAATAAGATATTTGCATCTGATCCAGTCTCAAGAATCTTGTGGTGAATCCTGAAACAGCATGTGACATCATTGACAAGGAGTGATGGCCTATATAAAATGTGGTTCGTTCTGGTTTTGTTTTTGTTTTTCTAGAAAGACAGGTAGGCAGAATATTGGATGCAGAGTGTTCATGCCATTTCCTGTATCAAGATGAAAATGCCCGTGGGGGACCAGGATTCTGTCAGTCCTAAATTAAAGTCCATTAAAAAGAAAGAACACTAGCCACAATTCACTAGGCTGCTGAAAATGAGAACCTTTCCATCAAAATCTTCTAAGATACTACAGCATTAAAGGTTCCACTCTTCAGAACACTTCAAAAGCCACATTTTCAGAAAGAACAAGGCTGAAGTTCAAGTTTAGAAAGAGGAGAAAAGTATAAGGAACAGCTCTAATTAGCATTTTTCCTAGATGTATTATCAAGGAAAAAATTAATGTGTAGATTTGGGTGAAATACAAGCCAATGTTGATTAACCCTCATGTACCTTCTCACCTCTAATAATATCTCTATCGTATTAAATGGGCCACAAGTATTCTGTTGCTGGTAATTAGGTTCAGAGTATGTGTCACAATTGTAATGGGTTATTGATTGCCTCTTAAAGAACTTCATAGCTCCTCAGGCTTTGAGACCATTAATGAATGCTGGAATTGATAAAGTTGAGTTTAATTACATACAGTACATCTTGTTAGACATTAACCTTGCATTTATTCTGGTTTATTTTTTATGTTTTGTACAGCTAAAATTTTATTTTGAACTTTCACGAAATAAATGTTTGTCCTGGCTGAACTTTATTCTTCAGAATCCATGGGCACCCGTGAAAACTTAATTTAGAAAGAAAATTAGTATATTCTTCTTTATGATTTACTATTTTACATGGTGGTAAGCCTGTGTTTGTGCCTGACTGAATATTGTGCAAGAACTGCAGGCTAAGCAGGTGTATTCACTGTAAGGGGGTTTCTTTCTTGTTCCCTGGGAGGCTCACTGAAGTCCCTTATTCATTCTGAGAGGCCATTACACATCATATCCTCCCTATAAGATGCTGGTAGATGCCTACTCGACCAGAAATATTGAAGCCAACTTTTCAGCTCAGATTACTGTTTCTAACTAGTGCCAGAGACCAGGAGGATCAGTTGAAGGACAGTCAAGGGCTCTTTAACATGTCAGTGAACTGGATGTATGGTCCTAAGTAATGTCTCAAATCCTTACAAAGGAAAATGCTATCATATGTGCCGATGATTCCTTTCCAGAAGACCAGGTACTATTCTGAGCTCAGTGCTGTCTAGTTCTCAAATCCAAGCTCAAATTTCTTCCTTTTAGAGTTCCTACACACACACACACACACACACACAGAGAGAGAGAGAGAGAGAGAGAGAGACCACCTTTTTCTGTCCTTTACAGTAAGTACTTTTAATATCTCAAGTATTTTCCTATTTTTACAGTGCTAGGGTCTTATATATGCTAAGGAAGCACTGTGTCAACTCTAATGCCAAGCCATAGCCCTCATCCAATTTAGCACTTTCAATTTGTTTCTTAACCGTATTTAGAAATGAACAATGAATTATGACAACTCCTAAAAGTCAAGTTTCCTGAAGACAGGAATAACTTCAACTTCAAGCCTCCTAATGGCAGTGATCACATGTTCTTGCTCAGGGCTGGTACTTGACTATTATCCTGGTGAAGCACTGAGCACATAAAATCATCATCATCATCTTCTCCTCCTCCTCCTTCTCCTCCTCTTCCTCCTTCTTCTTTTTGAGCAAGAAAAGGGGGGAAATAGAGAGTTTAACAACAATGAGGTATGTCTAAAACATATGGGAAAAAGTGTGTGGGGGGGGGAACATGATCTGTAAGAATTTCACTAGCAAAATTCTCACGACTGCACTTGTTCTGGACTCCAGCCCTCTTTGAGGGATATTTCATAGACCACAAGCAAAGAACTGGAAAAATTATAATCAGAGTTTGACTACAGAAGAATCAGCTTAATCAATGAAATTTGCATATCTGAAGAAAGAGCAAGACAAAAGAAGGGAATTTGCTTCTATGGAAAATAAAAGCTGGACTTCAGAAGGGAAAGAATTGGCAGCATTGCTCCAAGCCTTTGGAGACAAGGTGGCTTCTACTGTTCTGTTCTTAACAGAATCATGTTAGCACCAAGGACAACATCCTGGGCCTGTCACCTTTTCTTAAATGCAGCAAAGCAAAAAGAAGATCTAAAATATAGGTTTAACTATCAGGCACATGAGAAAAAAGAGGTCATAAAAATATGAAGCCCATGATGCCAATTAAGATACCCTCTGTTTTGAAGTTCAACAAATAAAAATTTCCTAGCTTCATTGTCAAAATAGACAATTAAACAAGAAATCTTTTTATCATTAATCAAAGATAAAATTAATATGTACTACTAGGATGGTATCCTATAGGAAGAAGTCTATCTTATCTAAATATAACCACCCCCTGGATCTTTAGATTTTTACTGCAAGATCAATAGAACCTGGACATCTAGAGCTGACGTTCCCACATGGAATTGCTTCCATAGTGGGCTGTGTGTACGTATGGGGATGGGAGTGGGTGATCAAAGAGATGAGAGGTTAATGTTGGGTATCTCAAACAATCTACACTTTATTTTTGAGACAGGGTTTCTCACTAAACTCAAAGGTCACCCATTTAGCTAAACTGACGAACATGCAAACCTGGGAGTTCCTACTGCGTCCACCTTTCTAGTGCAGGAATTATAGATGCACATTGCTACATCAGGCTTTTTAGCCTGGACTCTAAGTGTTAGATCCACAAGGGTGGAGGGAGCAAATAACAGTGCTGGTGACACTGTCCTAAACAGAAGGACCGATGACCAGGTAAACAGAAGAGCATTATTTGGTAAACAGAAACCTAAACTCAACATTCCTCAGGAATCTCGAAGGCAGGTTTCTGAACACCAGGAAAGCTACTACTCCTCTTCTCTACCACAAAGGTCAACTATGTCCAGCAAGGGCATCTCACTCCCATCCCAACAGTCTACAACAGATTAACTCCTTGCTAAATCTCAAACTGTTCTGGCCTGCACCTCGGCTCTCCCATCTACTTGTTCTCTTAAACCTGACAAGGCTTTTTCCACTGGCCACTATGCACTGTTCATTGATAGAGAGTTAAGCGGATTGATTCCCAAATACACTTTACTTTTGACCTATGGAGTGGTCCAGTTTGGTAGTTTAACTGTGCCCTCACTTACACTAAGGTTGTGATCTGGGCTTGTCATGCTTGTAAGGCAAGAACATCATTGACTGAGCCATCTCCCTAGCCACAGAGATAGCTTATTTAAGACAGTTATTTTTCTAAAGAACTCCAGAACTTCACAAACTGTTGTTTCTTCTAGGTATCCCCTCCTAGCTAGCCATCATAAAAGCCCTTCCCTTTTGACATTCAGGGTACAAATAAATGTATGTTTTCAGTCTCAGCTCTACCACATGAGCCCACGGTCCCTTTTAAGGTGACTGAAGGTCCAAATTGGCTGAACTGGAAGGTTGCAGATGAAAAAGGTTGCTATATGGTTACCAATGAGAAGCTACTATAAATAAGGCAAATGGGGGGAGGAGTAAAATATTGGATGACTGTTATTCATGGATCTTTTTAGCACACCTGCCATGGTTCTGCCAACATTAAAAATGTGGTCTATAGGATTCTGTACCTAGAGTTTTCCACTGGACCAGTTCAGCAGGTCTTTCATTGTAGGTATGACCAAGCATTTGTTTATATTTTAAAATATACAAATAATAAATGTATTTTCCTTGTTTTATTACTCAATAACATAATAATAATATCATACAGTGTCAGGCAGGCACATTAATACATGCCAGTAATATCAGCAGTTGGGAGTCTGTGGGGAGAGGATCATGAATTAGAGGCCAGACTGAGATACATAGGTAAATTATGTATCTAATTTTTTAAAAAATAAAATCTAGTGAAATCACAACATACAATTGTTTATGTGTTGTATTAGAACTCTTAAATACCTAGTTCAAAAAGAAACAGGATCATGGATGTATTGGCTCCATGACAGGTTTTTACGGCTTTGTTTCACTGGCATGATTTTTACGTTGAAAACTATTGTTAGACTCTTCTATTTTAAGTTGATTTAATGCTGACTCTCTTAAGCTCCAAGCAATATTATACTTTGTGAAACATTCTGCAGAGTTTTCCTCTCTGAACTCTTTTGCTATTGTTGTCTGTGACACTCATTTATCAAACATAATTTTAATGACTCAGTTCTTTTCCATTCTCACTGCCTTCATTGCATCTTATCTGTCTAGACTTTACCTTCCTGGAAGATAGACATCATACTTGTTTTCATCTGAGGACCTCCACTAATGGCTTACAGTCTTGTTGCTAATATGCTCTCACCCAGTGCTTCCCAGCTATGTCTGGGGACTCCTAAATGCTAGGATCTAGAGGGCCACAATTTGCCTGTTCCTGATCCTGCCATCCTAGGAAATTCTCATGGAAATGGCTGGGCCATTCCTTCTCCATAATCTTCTCCTTTAAAGTCTTTATAGGCCCCCAGACAGCCACTGTGAACAGTGGCTCTGTAAATCAGTCAGCCAGAGGTTTGCTGAGGGGAGTCACATACCAACAGGGCTGCAATTCAGTTAGGCCTGGATCTGTCCAGAAGCAAGAGGCACATCTCATTTCCATGCACAGACAGGAACAGCAAGATAAAGCCTGAAGAGAAAACATTGGGGCTGGAGAAAAAAACAACAACAACAACAAAAAAAAAAAAACCTGCTGTGTCTAAGTGGATGCTAACTGTACAATTTAAGATAAAAAAATGTTTTGGAAGTGAACCCAAGGCTTCAAAAGATGGATCTGAAATTTCATGGACCTTTTCTGAATACCTGTTGCTCAGAGACTAAATACTGACCACTAACAAAGATATTTCTTGCATTACCCCAATATGTCCTCCTCTTTGGGATTTGAGAGCTCTAGAATTAGCAGGCATGGTGATGCATGACTTTAATCACCTCTTTGGTGCTTCAGAGGTAGGTGAATCTCTATGAGTTTGAGGCCAGGCAAGGCTACATAGTGAGACACTGCCTAAAACAACAACAAAACCACTCTCAAGTCAAAGCTAAAACTCTTAAGTGATAAAAGAGATGACTTTTACTCTAAATATCTCCTTATTTAAAATAACAGGAAGGGGAAGAACCTGAAACAGAGACACACTGAGGAGATATTTGGATAAAGGTGATCTCATGACTTTCCCATTGTCCTTTTTCAGAGAAGATGGGCAAAATTAATCTCTTCTGCCCAAGTTGATCCACCCAATGCAAAACTTATGAGCATTTTAAAAGATTAAATTGGGAAGTATGGTAGTTCAAAGGAGAAAGGCTCCCATTGGCTCATTTATACTTGGACCCCAGTTACTGGAACTGTATGGTAAGGATTCAGAGAGGGGGCCTTGTTGGATAAAGTATGTTACTGGGGGTGCCAAAATCTCATGTCTTTGTCAGTTATCTCTCTTTCTCTTTCTTTCTCTCACTCTCTCTCTCTCTCAGGCTTATAGATCAGATGTAAGCTCTCAGCTACTGTTCTAGCACCATGGCTGCTGGCCTTTCTGCTGTCATGATCCCCACCAAGATGGTCATAGACTCACTCTCTGAAACTGTAGTCAAGCCCCAAATTAAATGCTTTACACAGAATTAAATGTCTCTACACAGAATTAGAAAAATAATTAAGTAAGCATTTCAAAACATGTGTAGGTGATGCCTCTAGCCTCAAATATAAAAGTTGCTTTTTTACTTTTTTTCCTTTATTGTTATTTTTGTTTATTTATTTATTTAGTTAGTTAGTTTTGTTTTCTCCACTACATGTTCTTATGCAAGCTCCTTGGTTTCCTGTAAAAACTTAGTGAATTAACGAAGGACCATTTGTCGTGCTGGGGACTGAGAAGACAACAGGTATAATGGAAATCTCACCTGAGCAACTCCAGCCATTTGTTTAGACACTTCATCAGTCTATAGTTCTGATTTTGACACTATGCAATTTCATACTCCTAATGGACACAACCCCTTCACAGCATCTTCACAACATAATGTAATTAATACCTTGAAACAAATTTTCCTTCTACCACTTTGATCCTGTAACTTTCTAAAAAGCAACTTGCTTCTTCCTCAATCTTCACTAAATTAATGCACTCTGAAAGCAAAGACAGAAGCAGAAAACAGAAACAATTAACCAAAATATGTGTTTCAGTACAAGACACTAGAGAGGAGGGAACTGTATCATATTACACAGCTGGATGTTATACATATCATTGCATTAGTGTGTTCCTAAAACATTTCTATAGCCAAATCTTTCATAAAATAAAATTTCTAATGCGATATTACATTCTCTAAGAAAATGTAATAATTGGGGGTATGCAATAGAGACATTTTGCTTTCACATTTTGTTCCTGTTTGTTATGTCATATATAAAGAAGAGCACCATGGTGAGAATGGGTCAAACCTAGAACTGTTCTGTCCATTCCCTGAGATGCTCTTGTTTTTTCTCATTGTTGTTTGTTTTTGTTTTGCTTTGTTTGTTTTGCTTTTTGTTCCATTTAAATCCTATCTCACTCAACACTCAACCCAGTTCCACCAACTCCAATATTTTTCCCTCCATTATTGCTTGCAAACTCAGCCTTACTCCCTCTTGTATATTTGTTTTCTTCATTATTCCTAACACTTAAGGGCAGAAACTTCCTGTAAAATGCAAATGAGGAAGGGGAAAGAACACCCTGATTGGATCTTTCAAAGAAACTTTAGTGTTAATAGAAGATAATCAGATAGCAGGCTGTGAAGGCCATTGAGGAGAGACTCCTCCCTCACAATGACAGTTTATAAAATTAAGAAGAATAATGTCAAGAATTCTATTACTGGCCAAGAGTGGGATTTGAATCCTATCTCTCCCTCTGGGTGGACATTTAACTTCCTAAATTTCCTATGGGAACAAGAAGGTTACTACTTAGCAGAAGGCTAAGATCAAAGACTGTCTACCTTCCTTAAGATCTGATCCAAAGTGTCCTATAAATCACTTGAACAGAAAAGTGAATATTATGAAATATTCCTAAACATGTGGGTATGTGCATGGTCCCTTTTTACAGGGCGTATACTCTCACCCTGTGGAAAGGTTTTACTCATAGGGGTCTTTTAGTCATTGTCCACTCTCAGCACCATTGAGGGAATCCTGTGTTTTTCTATAATAAATGCTAGTTTTCTATGCTATGTTGTGTGTAGGTCTCTTCAGAATTCATTCAACAGAAATCAAAAGGACCAGGAAGCTGAGGGAGAGTAGAGGAGTAGAGTGTGATACTTTGAGTAACCTAGGTATTGTAAAATCCCTGCCAACCCCCCATCTCCCACCTTTCTCTCTCTCTCTCTCTCTCTCTCTCTCTCTCTCTCTCTCGTGTGTGTGTGTGTGTGTGTGTGTGTATGGCTCTCTGTGTGGCTGGACAGGGAGGAGAAAACAGGAGAAACTGAAAGAGAAAGATTTATTCTTTTTTTAAAGAAAATTGGCTCCCATAATCACAGAGAGTGAACTCCCACAGTCTTCCATCTGCAAGATTGTTTAATGTCAGTTCCAGCTCAAGAGAACAATATCCAGTGTCTGCAGTCTGGAAGACAAAGAATTCTCCCTTCTGCCTTTTGTTCTATTAGACCCACAAGGAACTGGAGGATGGATGCCCATATTGGAAAAGCCCATAGTCTGAAAACATTCTCATAGACAAACCCAAAAATATTGTTTAACCAAATATCTGGTCAGTCTGTGAGTCAGTTAAGACAGTACATAACATCAATCACCACAGTCATTATTTCAAAACTGTAAATTATGCCATACGATGTTTTAGTATATATTATAAAGTTTTTAAGTGAATTCTTCAATTTCTTCCTAAATGGTAAAAAATTAAGAGTGGTGTATAACTTATTAAAATTTACAAATATGACCACTGCCTAGAGAAGAAAAAATTTTATCCCTAAAATATGCTTAACCTGGAAGCTAACTTAACTGCCATCCTACAAGAATATTCAGATGAGCTTCATAGGCAGATTATCTCCCAACTGACCCTTCACTTGTCACCAACCAATTCTTCTTGTTCAGGCCAATAATGGGAGCCTTTTTTTTTTTTTTTTTTTTTTTTTTTTGCCAGTAATCATTATATCCCCAAAATACTGTGACTACTACCTACTACTACAGTGTTCCTCTTGGGTGTTATCAGAGAACATTTCAGTGTCTGTATTCATTAGCTTTTTGTTAATGTGACCAAAAATCTAAGAACTAATAAATAGTGAGACATTGATTATGACTCACATTTTTAGATTTTTCAGCAGATGATTAATTGGTCCTATTGTCCTGGACCCATAGTGGAGCAGCAGACTGAGTTATAGAAGGACATGATGAAACGAAACACCTCAGGGATAGAAAACAAAGGAAAGGAGGGACTTAGTGGAGAAATTCTTCAAGGACACATGCCCATACCCAAAGTCCTGAGGCTCTCCCGCTGGGCCACATATGAGTTTCCCATGAGATAGTTATAATTCTGAGTCTGGCTTATTTTGATTAACACAGTGAGTCTGAGTTACATCCGTTTACCTGCACATGCCGTAATTTTGGCCTTCTCTACAGCTGCACAAAATTCTATTATGCATATGTACTTCCTTCACATTTCTTATTAATTCACCTGCTGGTGTGTGCAACAGGCTAATCTCATTTCTTGGCTATTGTGACTATCACATCTGGAAGTATGGATATGCAAGAGTCTCTGTGGTATGTTGACTTAGAATATGTTCAAGAGTTGTATACTTGGGCCACATGTTAATTTTTAGTTCATTACAGACCCTTCATAATGATTTCCATAGTGACGACACAAGTTTATATTATCACTAATAATTATATCCTTACATATTTGCAACCATTCACCGTTATTATTATTAATTATTGTTTAGTTTGTTGAGACAGGGTCTCACGATGTAATTTTAGCTAGCCTAAAACTCTCACTATAACCTGGCTGTCCTCAAACTCCTAAAGATCTACCTACCTCTGTCTCCCGCATGCTAGGACTACAGGCATATGCCAGCATTCCTGTTGTCATTTATTTTCTTGATAACAGACATTCTGATAGCATCCTGTATCAGTAAGAGCAATGTTGGAGGAATCATAGTACATGACCTCAAATTATATTATAGAGCCACAGTAACAAAACCAGCATGGTCTCTGGTACAAAAATAAACCTGTAGATCAATAGCTACCTCTCATAACTACCTACTTTTGACAAAGCCATCAGAAACACTAAAGAAAAGGCAACCACTTTAACAAACAATTCCAGGAACACCAAATTTCTGAAAGTAGAAGAATAAGACTGGAGCCATAACTCTCATCCTGATACAAAATCTGTTTAAAATGGATAACAGATCTCAGTATAAGAACTGAAACTTTGAAACTTGGATCAGTGTTACATTGATCACAGATATGACAAGACAGCCCAAAAACAGAGGGTGGAAAAATACTCGCCCTCTTGTTTGGAACCTCCGTACCCTTATAACATCAAGGTTATGTATAAAGTGGAAATGAACTTAATGTTTACTGTCCCTTTGACTGGGTTTAGACTCCCTATGGAAACGCGTCCCTGGGTGTGCCCATGTGGGCATTTTTAAAAGAGTTTAACCAAAGAAGAAAGACTTTCTCTGAATTTAGACAGCAGCATCCCATGGGGTGGGGGTCTCTGCATAAATAAAAAGGAGAAAGTGAGCTGAGCTTGACCATATGTCCCTCTGATTCCAAACTAGGTATGCTACTTCAATGTCCACCACTGTGCACTGTGCATTCTCTATCATGATAGACTTTACTCTCCAACTGTGAGCCAAAATAAAGCCTTCCATTCTTAGGTTGCCTTTGCCAAGCATTTTGTTACAGTCATGAAAAGAGTCATTGATTGGGGGTGGGGGCGGTTAGAGGTCTATAAGCACCCTGCCATTCATCCCAGCCTTTCTTCTTTCTGCAGATTGAATATTGCCAAAACATTCAACTTCGTGGGCCACCACTAACCACTATCTAGTTTTTATTTTTAGTTTTATATATTTTATATATTTCATATCTGGTTTTATTTTTGTTCACTGAAGCCCCCTCCCTCATCTCCTCCCAGTCCCATTCATCCTCCCTCTTCTCCCCCTATTCCCTTTCCCTAGTACCCTGATAGAGGAGGACCTCCTCCCCTTTATCTGACTCTAGCTTATCAGGTCTCATCAGGGCTGGCTGCATCATCTTCCTCTCAGTTCCAAGTGGGTTCCCTAGTAAGGGGTACAGGACTGTCTCTGACATGAACTCAGTGACTGGCTCTTTGATCCCAATCTAGATTTTCATGATGCATCCAGTCATTTACCAAACTTCTACTAAAACTAGCAATGCTCATGAAAGTTCCCAGTAGACACAGAAACTTTTGGCTATGTGAAGTTGGACCAGTGATGAGTACCCTAGAGCAAAGATAACATCCAAACAGGCCTGAAATATCAAGATTATCTTTGTTTTTCTCAGTACCACATGGCTTAGAATTGAGGAATTATCAAGTACTGAAACGAGAAAGAGATGGCAAGATCATCACATAAAAGTGTTGCCAATTAAAATATTTCAGCTATCTAAGAGGTGAGATAAATGAGTAAAGCAGAATTTAAGGCAAATGGCATCTGGAGAGCATGGCTGGCCATTGCCCCAATGACAGACACTAAAACTCTTGCTTCTTTGAAAGAGAGAGAAAAATAACTCAGAGTTCAACACAATAGTATGCAAACTAAATTCAGATTCCAAAGCTTTGCTTCCTTCTCCTTGATTTTATTGTTTCTCACTGCACAGTGGGATAGACGGGAGAGAGTAAGATGTTTTTCCAAGATGGTGCAACTAATTAAATGGAGAAACCAAACCAAAGTCCAAGCCCAGCTTGATGCTGGGTCAACCCTGTCTAAAGAATAATTTTGCAAGTTTTCTTCCTGATGTGACAGTGAGATTCAATCTAGTCACAAAACAGTTGTCTCATGGGTTTTGTCAGATTAGAAAGCACTCTTTTAGAAATAGTTATCTTTTGGGAATGCCTGCCTGGGTCAAGCCTGTGAAAGAAATGACAATCTGATTTGTATCCTTCACCCTTGGGAACCGGGCTGTGCCTACTGCTTCCAAAGAGCAGACAAGAGTCCCCAGGATGCTAGGATGCAGCCATTTATATCTCCATGCTGATATATGCCTCCAGCCTGGTAAAGCTATGCTTTCTGACAGCCCAGGGGACATATCTGACTCATCTTCCAGAAGAGACCACCAGGAAGAACTATAAAAGGCAAGGCAGGATAAGAAAAGAGAGAAAAGCAATAAGGTCTTGACCACTCGTAGCTAGAAGTTGATATTTTACTCATCTGTCCAAAGGCTCTGTGTGTCTATTTATTTTTCATTTTTGAAATGTTCTTGTTCGTCCATCCTTGGCCCTGAAAGGTAATAGGTTCTTTTGTTCAGGAAAATGAAGGAGATATAGGCAGTGTATAAAAATAAAGGAGAACATAAAACTCAGAGGGAAATATCCTAACAGGAAATCACATCCCAAGTGTGGCAGTTCATCCTGCTACTGGCTGCAGGAGACCCCCATGAGACCCACCAAGCAAACACTGGATATCTACATGTATCTAAGTCATATGTCCATTCAAGCCTGGTATCTCCACTTCTTCTGTTTATGGACGACTGTTGACTGATTTGTGCTGTGAAACTGACAATCAAAAAAATCATTTTGAGATATAAATTGAATTAATTAATAATAAATAAATAAAAATTGGGAAAAAATAATTTCACCCCAAATTCTTTTTTAGTATAAGGAACAAAGAAGTCAGGAAGATTTCAGTAAATCACATGGGGTGACAAAAAAAAGATTAGAATGTATAAAAGTCAGTAGAAAAAGGGCCAAACAATGTTCCAGTTAGATTTATGTTCTAGAAATATTGTGGTCTAAACATTACAGTCAACTTGCTTCAGCCCAGATCTGCACAAGCAGGGTTCCTGGGAAACCTAAAGTACTTTACCATCTCTGTTTGAGATGGAATGAAAGAACCTGCTTAACTCAGGTCCATTTTATCTACAACAGAGTATGAGGCAGCAGTTTAGGACAGGTGTTGTTGTCCTTGGTGGTTTTAGCACAGCACTCACACAGGCATCCTCAGTGGCAGCTTCCACACCCTGGTTGTGCATCATCCATCTTTAACAGGGCATCTAGAATGGGACATTCTGGAGCACATCAAGTGAAAACCAGGAACGAAATGTACCAGTGTTCAGAAGACACTGGGTTTCCTAAGAGTGGGACATGTAACTTCCTGAACCTTAGCATTCCTTTCCTTGAAAATGTTTTTTTCTTTAGATTTATAGATTTTATCATTGTTATGTGTATACATGTTTTGCCTACATGTTTGTATGTATACCATGTGACTCCTTGGTGCCCATGAAGCACCTTCAGAAGAAGGCATCAGCTCCCCCTTACAATGCAGTCACAGAAGATTGTCCGCTGCCATGTGGACTGTAGGAATCAAACACATATCCTCTTCAAAAGCAGCAGCCTCTCTTAACCCCTGAGCCATCTCTCCAGCTCCCTCTGTCCCAATGACTTTTCAAATATCTCACTTGTACTTTCTTCATGTATGTACAAATGTGGGTGTGTGTTTACATGGACATGTCCACCGGTGCCTGAAGAGTGAATCAGATCCCCTGGATCTGAAATTACTGAGAGTTACAAGCTATGCAATATGGAGGCTGGGAACCGAACTCCAGTCCCTCACCACAGCAGCATGTGCTTTTTACCGTTGAGCCATCTCTCATTTTTGAGAAAGTTAAGGAAATGAAGGGAGAATGGATGAACTTCTGTCAAACTCAACAGCTTTATCAACATTTTTTTTTCTTACTTAACACAAGTAAGTAAACAGTTCTACAATTCTACTTACTTGCTTGTTCAGTCAGGGAATTGATAAGTAGCCCTAGCTGGCCTACTACTTACTTTACAGTCAAGGCAGGCATTGAATTCATGGTGATCCTCTTGCCTAAATTTCCCAAGTGCTGGATTCACAAGCATGAGTCACCACACTTTGGCTTCATTTTCATCTATTTTGACACAGTATTTGTTCATTTTCACCTTGACCTAGACTTTTTTTTTCCCCAACTAAGCATTGTATTAAACCATAGTCTGTAACTGTAAGCACATCTAAGTGAAACACAGTGCCAAGGGAAACAAAATGCCTTTCTTCTCTGCAGCGAGTTAAGTTATAGGAAACATAGTCAGGAGGAATGATCACTTCAGATCACTTTAGGTAGGCTTGATAGCCAGAGCAGTTCCGAGTTCTGTAAAGAACTCAAAAGCACTAGAGGTTAACTAGGATGTTAATGGATGGAGATCAACAGGTATTCAAAAGCCCCAAGATGGCTCCTAGCTATGTCATGACCGGGTATGTAACATTAGCTCCGTCTCATTCCCTCTGTGTGCCTATACTCGTTTCTCACTGCTGCTGTAACAAATCCATGGTTAGCAGCTTAAAACCACAGAGATATATTTCTGTATGCCAGACAGAACTCTACACAGGTCTGCTTGGGCTACAGTCTAAGTTGGCAGAGCTGGACCCTGTTCTGAGGAGTACATTGCCTTGTTCATTTAGGCTGCTGGCCGCGAGGACTCCTGCTCTGCTGTAAGGGCTTGCTCAGTTCATGCTCTCTCACTGTCTAGAGATGGAGAGCTAACCCTAGTGCTCAGATGTCTCCTCCCCATGCCTACCTTTTTTTTTTAAAGACAATAACCACAGACAGAATTCTCACATCAATTCCCAGATCCCTCATCTGCTGTTCCCTTATATTTTCACTCATGTACTTCCATTGCACTCAACAGGATCATTTATGATACTCTTTCCATCTCAAAGTCCTCAGCCTTCCTTTCCTTGTGAAAGGTGACTCCATCCCCAATTATAATGTAGCCAATTTGTGAAAAACTAGGATTGACTGTTTCAAGAGCAAGTTGCTAGAAAGGACTGCAAAATCTCCCTTACAGTGAGGGTGTTCACTTCATCTAGGGCCAATAATTGAAAGTAAGTTATGGTGCTGTAATAGTAATCACTAAGGAGTCTCAAAGATGGAGCTGGTAACATTCAAAGTTGACCTCTGAGTTTGACCATTGTAGTTTCCCAGGGCTATGTGACTGTTGATGAGCCTCTTGGCTGTGATAAAATAGAATCACTGTTGTTAAAGCCACATTGACTTTCAAGCAAGAAGGTCAATGTGATATACTGTTAGGATGTCTAGCACTGGGAAAAACATACTGCTCCTCCAGACAGCCTTCCAAAAGCAGTACCCATAATGTGACCAGGTTCTACTCTTAACTCTTGAAATGTGAGTTCGTCACAGACACAGGCATGGGAAACCCCTGTGTGTACACACATCTGTGTTTCTACTTGACCAAGCCTGGCCAGTAGGTTCACAACTTTGTTCCCAGATGCTCCAAGAAGTCAGACTCTGCTAAAGAGAAATGGGTATTTTGTACTCTTATCTTTTTGTCACTTTAAGCTGAGAGAAAATCAGATTTGGGTGTGTGTGTATACATCAGGAACCCTAGCATATAGGCTGGCACATAAAGCTGGAGAGGAATTAATTGTATATAGTCTTGCTGGCCTTCCCTGAGGCCTGGAGTTTGATCTTGGAGGAACTAGATGCCCTTAGAACAATAACTAAAAGCCCAGACAAAGATGCAAGCATAGAGTTTGGCCTCAAAGACAACACTTGAACCCAAGTCACTTGAAAAGCAATCCTTTTCTGTAGCCACAAGATCTGTCAGACAAGTTTTTATAAATTCTTAGTTTATCAGAGAGTTATATTCTTAGTTATTACAGGATTGTGGTGGTTTGGATAAGTATGACACCCATGGACTTATATGTTTGAGTCTTGGTCATAGAGAGTGGCACTATTAGGAGGTGTGACCTTATTGGAGGAGGTGTGGCCTTATTAGAGAAAGTGTGTCCCTATGGAGATGGGGCTTTGAGGTCATATAGGCTTTAAGCTGCACCTAGTGTGGAACACAATCTCCTGCTGCCTGAGGATCAAGATACAGAGCTCTGAGCTCCTTCTCCAGCACCACGCTGGAATGCTGCCTTGCTTCTCACCACGATAATAACAGACTAACCCTCTGAAACTGTAAGCTAGCCTCAATTAAACGTTTTCTTTATAAGAGTTGCCTTGGTCATGGTGTCTCTTCACAGCAATAAAACCCCAAAACAAATGTGTAGTGAGAGCTCATCAAATAGAAGTGCTTGACACCTTGCCTGGAGGACCTGAGTTTAATACATAGAAACCACATGGTAAAAGAAAAGAATTCACTCCACCACACTGCCCTCTTGACTCCACATGAATGCTGTGGTACTGTTCCCATTTCCCCCAACATACATGAGCACATACACACACATATAGAAATTAATACACTTTTAAATTGTAATGAAATTATTAGAAAGACTACAAATGTTGAATTTGGCAACACAAGGTATGCCTTTAAGTCTTTTAATAAAGTTACTGTGTGATCTTCAATAAAGCAAGGAACTAGTATCTTCACCTGGGTAAAGAGAATAAGTGACATTGACATTCCATCACCACTGTAGTATTCAAATATAACAGTAAGTACAAGTGCTTTGCCAGAAGGAAGTACCACACAAATACCCATGATGTTATTGTCTTTCTCAGTCCTTCCAGTAACAGTCATTAGAGCACGCATTAGCTTTTCTTACTTACTATGAATGTGCAGCTGTACATTCCTGAACTTGTGGCTTAGAGTCTCCAACAACTTTGAATCCAGCAACTACAAGGTTAAGGTCTCTTTCTTTCTTTCTTTCTTTCTTTCTTTCTTTCTTTCTTTCTTTCTTTCTTTCTTTCTTTCTTTCTTTCATCCCTGTTAACTTATTGTCTTTCTCCAAGCCTGGTTTTTAGTGCATTAGCAAACAAATGTGAGTAAATTAACTAGAAAGAGGGTAGAGAGTGGGATAATAGGAGGCAGAAATAAAAGAGAAAAGGTACAGTTTTTGGACATTGCATTACAAATATTAAAATATTACAGGTAGACAAAACGCTGTCTGCAGCCTCATGCTATGCTTTCTAAGAAAAAATTTAAATAACAATAAGCTGACTAGAAGTTACGATGTAATGATTATATATTGTATGCAATTAAATGTCAGTTGACTTCTTAGAGCATTACTTTGAGGGGGTGGTCCTTTTTCCTTTCTTTTATTTTTTTTTTTTTGTGCTGAGGATTGAAACTCACACAGGCTAGGTGAGCACTCTGTCAGTGAGCTCCATCCCCATCCCCAGGAGCTGCTATTTTGATCATCACTAAGATGGAGCAATTTCATGTAGTGACTAAGTAAGGAAAATAGATGAAAGTGAAATTGCATAATCTACCTCAGATTCTGTACCATGTTTTTGTATAGCAAAGTTTGTTTCTTTTTTTTGGGGGGGGGAGGTTAGCTTTAAAAATACCTCAAGTAAACCTGCAGAGAAGACAAATGGCTGCCTGTAGATATGTACGGGAAAGCAAAATAGGTCCGTGAATCCCTTCTTCCTAAAATACCACACGAGACAGAATAGAACCAGGTCAACAGACAAGAGGTATTACAGTTTGTTGCCAGGCTGTTTTCAGCTCAGTTCTAGAAATAAATTATTTTTAAATGTTCAATTAAAAAAAAATAGGTCTCATTTAAAGACATGGGCAGGTAAAGTGATAAATGGCATATCACTCTAGCTTCTCTCAGGCATGCAAAATTTAGCTGAATACACATAAAAGAAGTCAATCTATACTGTGCAAATGTGGAGAAAACACCCAAGATGTATGTCAGCAATAATAAAAGGCATCTACTGTTCTAAAATAGCTAGCTCACTGAAAATGAATACAGATACCAAAAGAGGAAAGCATGATAGGAAAGCCAAGAACCCTCTTCCAGTCAGTTCTAAGATGTCAGCATTCAATTAAGGCAGACTCTTTGAAAAAAAAAAAGTCCATAAAATTCTGCAATGTCAACTAAATAAAGAACAATTCTTTTTCCCCCTTTGTGTTTACCAGGAATTGAGATCACAGCATGGTTTTCAAATAGTATTTTTTTCTCAAAAAATCCTAGGAAATAACATCTACACTATAGTGCTTTATTTTCTACATCAAAATCTAATTGCCACTTGGTTCATAAGTAAAAGAAGGCAGAGTTGTATCTCAGAGGAAAGCAACAGACACTCCAAAAACTAATGACATCCCTTCTTAACTTTGGCAAAGTTAATTTAGAAAATGCAGGGATCAGGGAGAATCCTGATGGTCTGGAGGTGACCCATTAACACACGGGTCAAATCTGGACCCTAGAAACACCTGACTGCCATGGTGGTTGGGATTTATGTTTGCTTGCTTTAGTTTTACATTAGTTGCTGACATGAGAAAATAGGGACACCCTAAAGGAAAAAAAATCTGGTTTTCTCTTGAAAATATGAAATATGAAAGAATACTACATCTTCATTCCTAAGTGAAAACTGCTTAGGAATCTGCTTAACTCAAAAGAGAGGAGCCCTTTCAGATGAGGCCAGTCCTTTCTATATGGGAGTAATCTCCATTAGTCAACACTCTCTTGAATCCATTCTACTTTGTGTTACCGGCAGAGTCATCTCTGGTCTAATCTTTTCACTTTACAAGTAAAATATTGACTGCTACCAATTTTCAGCATGGGACTGAACCCTCATTCATAATAGACAGCCACCTACCCGTGAGGTATATTCCCCAGCCCAGTGTAGTTAGATCAAGCTCAAAGAAAAAGGTACAGTTTAGGATTGGGACTCAGACTCAAGCCTTTTGGTATTTCAGCCAAACAAATTCACATAGACTTCTTGGGTTCTTTGGCATCTAACAATGGCCAGTAATACTCCAGCCACTCAATTCACTATTATCCTGTAACTGTTACTACTCCTGTATGTATGCTCATTGTTTCCATGTATCCAGTTGGCCCTTTATTCATTTATCTATGAAGTATTTACTAAACATTGACTTTGTGTCACACAGTGTTTCTAGATCCTGGAACACAGAAATGGATACATTTTTCACTCTCATGGGAAAGAAAGACGAATATGTAAGTATTAATTCCTCAACTATCCTGCAAAGCTTAAAGGCAAGACCCAATTCCATTTACATTTAAGCTCATACTCAACAATTTACGATCATGTAAGTATCCGATAAAACGTAAAATAAATAAAAGATTGTGGATGTGGTATTGTTGGCTAAGCCAGATGAAAAGGCACTTGCCTACCATGCCCAGGGCCCTGCATCTATTTCCTATTTCTGCAAAACTGGAAAGTGCTCTTTATAACAACTTTTAGGAAGAATGGCCTAACAAAGAGATCATGGCACAGTCATTTAGTGTGATTTGTCTTGTAAGTTACAGAGCGATAATCTGTCCATCCATCACAAATTAAACACACACCTTTCTGTGAAGGTTTTTACCGAGCAGTCAGAACTAATGATGTTCTCTCTCAAGAACACAACTTCCTGCTGGTGTCTGTCACGTGGCTTCTCATTTTGGGTCAACTGAAATACAGTCTTAGACAAACAAATCATTTAAGTGATTCTCATTTCTTCACTGATAAAATGTTCAGCAGGACAAAAATCAGACCCAGCCATCATCCCTGCATAAAATTCTGTAAGTCAAACATTGGTTTGACCATCTAGCTTGTAGATGAAGGTCAAACTATACTTTGACTGTCAAGTTCCGTAGTATCGTTTTACTTATGATTCAGTGAAAATAACCTTAAATTACCAAGTTCCTCTTAATCAGCTTAGTGTATATAAAGATAACTCCTTTTCATTTTGGAGCATTTTAGTGGGTATTTTTGAAATGTTGCCCATTTGTTGCAAATGGAATCTTTATTAAATTGCTTTTGAAGCCCATGAAACCAAAGTTCTCTTGTAGTTTAAAACTACTTAATATTAATATTTTATATGGAAATTAGAGGGTTATACAGGCTCTGGAAATTTGAGAATCATTATATTTTATTATGCAGAGTGAAACACGGATAGATGGGCAACTAGATGAAGGTTCTTTTTTAGAAGGATCATAATTTTAGAAAGCTTTTAACTTATAGACAGTATCTTTCCACGAATCCCTTGTGTACACATTCCCCCTTGGCCTCTCATGGGTACCTTTATTACTGACTTCATGATGAGCACCTATGTAACCTTTAGCGAAAGAACTGGTGTGACTGCTCTCATGATGTAGGTCAAGTGGTAGACATCAAGGTAAGGTCACAGGTTTCGGGGAAGGATGTAACTGCAGCTCTCTCATATTAAATGCTCTTTAGACACAAGGCTATGATGCTGCTTGCTATTTTCTCACATAACTTATAAATGAAACTATATTAAAAATCTGCAGCCAACTTATAATGTGTTTATTTCTTTTTAATTTTATATTGGAGGCCTGCCAGTTGCTTTCCTCCTTAAAAGCTCATATGGTACTTATGATACCATGAAAGCTGATCCTCAGGAAGGAAGCATTCAGATCAGTTTCAGCTCAGTGGCCTTTAGGCCATGTGTCAGAAATAGATGCTGTCTTCAACAATAGGAGCTTAGCTCCCACCTCTAGTAGGTCACCAAAGGCAATATCAATATTCCCTCAAATATACAGGGATTTTCTTGGACAACCCTGACCAAAAACTCAAAATATGACTCCTCATGCCTGGTGTTGGGTATTTTTCAGATATTCTGTGTTTCTTAGAGAGAGCGTTGTGATCCCAGATGTGAAAAACGTTTTTTTAAACTATGTATCTAACTATACACAGACTTACATGTATTATAATTCTTAAGTGTCTCCTTAACAGTAGATTCTTTATGACTTTTTCAGACATACTTACTGTTAATATATGCTGCTTTTCCTTCTCCTATATTTATCTCAGTCCCCTTCTCTAATTTGAGTTCCAACCTCATTTTTCCCATTTTCTGAATCAGATTACATGTACCCTGCCTATTACTCTTTTTTTAAAATTTATTTTTATATGTTACAATTTATTCACTTCAATTCCAGGTATAGCCCCCTCCCACCTCCCCTCCCATTCCCTCTCTTCCTCCCTCTTCTCCTCCCATGCTCCTACCCCAGTCCACTGATAGGGGAGGAAAGCTTTGAAAGATAGGTCAGGCTTTAGGAATCAAGAAAATGGCATACAAGAGAAAGCAGATCATGCCTGGAAAAAAAAAAAAAGATGGCACGATAACCCCAGTATCCAACGTTCTGACCATGGAATATCTAATAGCCTCACTCTTTCCAGGAGCCTCAGTCCTTATCTCATGAAGTTCTTATTCTCATGAAGGAGGCATGGAAAGTTAGTGTGAAATTTCCCTTAGGATAACTAAGGGAGAAAAATCAGAGCTCTCTAGACATGTCCTCTAGGAGAAAGAATCCAGATTAGTATAGCAATGTTGTTGTGTATGTTATTTCTTTTCAAATAGACTATTTCTCATCTTTAATTCTGGCTATTGTTTTCTTCACCTGATCTACAAGAAGAAATCTTCCAATGCCCAGGATGATTTTACCTTCCAGACTCCTCAGCATAACCCTAGTTAACACATCTCACACCAACATGATTTTCCATTATAATGATAAATAATAAATCATCAGCTTACCAATGTTCCTTTTTCTCTTTAACAATATTTTCCATACTACAAGAGAAAGTATAATTATTATTTCTTAGTAGATAACCTCTTTAACTTCAAAAGTTATCATTACCTTCAATTATATTTTTTTTACTTCACTGTTTTTAAAGGGATTTCAGTTCTATTCTGCCTTTGTAGAATAGTATTCAATACTCTGTGATTGTATCCTTTCTTTTCTTAGACTCAGGGCCAACGGCATAATTAATTATTTCTTTCCTCTTGCTCATTGTGACTTGTATGCATGTAGTCAAATATATATTTCTCAACCTAGATTAAATCACACATAATTTTAACTATAATCCTTCAATTAGAAAATGTGGGGACAGGTTTTCCAGAAAATTAGTACTGTAGTTAATTTAACGTTCATTTACAAAGGCTGTATTTGCCTCTTACTAAATAAATTTCATGACAGCCACTCCAATGTTAACATAGTTGTTTTAAACTATTATCATTATTCCACCTTTTGAAGAATTGAAAACCTCTGTGTCGCCAAGACTTCCCATACACGTTATAATAATTCATCATACAATATTTAAATATGAGTCACAATATCCCTAGGATACACAAATACAGAGATAAGATTTATTAGCAATTTTAGCATAATGCTTTCTTTATAGAACAGCTGAAAATAAATAAAACACACTCAATGTAAACTGCCTCTGATAATGAATTTCTATGCACAACATAAAAAAAATGCATGACTCAATGAGGGAAAGGGATAAGAGGTTTAATTTAATAATGGGCAAAAGATGTGAGCAAACATATCTGCAAAGAAGATGCTTTGTGGACAGATACCACAGGAAAAGATGCTGAGCACTAAGAGTCACTGAGGAAATTCAGTTCAAACCCATGCTCACACTGCATGCCACATCCAGAAGGATGACTAGAGCTGAAGAGCCAGGTGTTGGTGAGAATATAAAGACAAGGAAATTGAACCATTCCTAGTAAAGATGCAAAGTGGTGGACTCACTTTGGAAAAGAATTTGACCAAACACAGAATTACTCTATAACCAGCAATTCTACTCTTAGGTATATACCCAAAACAAATGAAGACATAATAGAGACTGGTAGATAAGCATCCACAGCAGCATGAGTCAGTCACCATGATAATGTGGACAAGGAACAGACCCTGCACAATTCAGTGTGCTGTGAAGCGTGATATTCAATAGATTAGGCATTGTACATGGATCTTAAAGTGAAGGAATTTTCAACTTATGAGGGTTATCAGGACATAGCTTGGTTGTAGTTTGTGGGATACATGTGCTTGAAATTACCTTCCCTGTGCCCAGGACGTCTAAGTCCAAAACAAGGTAGTAACGTTCTCCTATGTGAGTAATTTCCCTTTTAAAACCTGCTACAGAGGGCCTCTGAAAGCCAGAAGAAAACAGGAAACAACCTTGGAACCTGCCACAGAGGGCCTCTGAAAGCCAGAAAACAGGAAACAACCTTGGAACCTGCCACAGAGGGCATCTGAAAGCCTCTGCAGTATAAACTGTCAAAGCAGATGCTGAGCCTGATAGCAAACTGACTGGCAGAGTGAATGGAATTTTATGTAAGAAGTGGGAAATAGTAAGAGCTGGAGGGAATGGGAACTCCACAAGCAGAGCAACAGAACAAGATAATTTGAACACAGGGAACTTCTCAGAGACTCATACTCCAACCAAGGACTATTCGTGGAGATAACCTAGAACCCCTGCATAGATGTAGCCCATGGCAGTTCAGTGTCCAAGTGGGTTACATAGTAATGGGAAGAGGAACTGCCTCTGACATAATCTGATTGGCCTGCTCTTTGATCACCTCCCCCTGAGGGGGGAGCAGCCTTACTAGGCCATGGTAGAGGACAATGCAGCCAATTTTGATGAGAACTGATAGACTAAGATCAGAAAGGAGAGGAGAACCTCCCCTATCAGTGGACTTGGGGAGTGGCATGCATGCAGAAAGGGGAGGGAGGGAAGGAGGGAGGGGCTTATGGGGGGATACAAAATGAATAAAGTGTAATTAATAAAAAATTAAAAAAAATAGTAACTAAAAAAATATGAAATGATGTGAGATTATAGCATTTTCTGATATTAGTGACTATAAAAATAAAATATGAGTATTAATGGAAAAAAAAACCTATGTTTTCATCAGTGAAATAAGCCCTGAGTTCAGTCCATCACAATATTCTAGACTAATATAACAGTTTGTATCAATAATAACTTGGTGGGAAGATGGCTCATTCTGATAAAGTGTTTGTCTGATAAGAAGGGGGAACTGAGTTTGGTCCCCAGTACACACTCTCCAGAACCCATATTTAAAAGTTTTTTTGTGGTGGTGCATGATTGTCATCCCAACTCTGGAGGTGGAGACAAGCAGACCCCTGGAGCTGAGACTCATTGGTGTCCTCTAGACCAATGAGAATCTTTGACTCACACCAAAGTGAGCAACACCTGAGTAACAATGACTGAGACAGTTCTCTGGCCTACACATACACATACACATACAAGTGCATTTCCACACACATCATTTTTAAGAATAATTGATACATACACTTAAAACCACATTGCTTTAACATTTTCATAAATGTTGCTACAGAAATATAAGGGGTTTTCACATGATCATCTCATTAGATGCTAAAAAAGCCTTTGACAAAATCCAGTACCCCTTGACGTTTAAAGTGTTGGAGAAATCAGAAATGCAAGGACCATACCTAAACATAATGAAGACTATATACAGCAAGCCAATAGCTAACATCAAATTAAATGGAGAGAAACTCAAAGCAATTCCATAAAAATCAATGACAAAACAGGCTGCCCACTCTTTCCTTCAATATAGTGTTCAATATAGTACTTGAAGTCCCTGCTAGAGCAATAAAACAACTAAAGTAAATCATATAGAAACTGGAAAGTAAGAAGTCAATGAAGTGTTATTCATAGATGATATGAGAGTATACATAAGTGACCCCAAAAATTCTACCAGAGAACACCTACAGCTGATAAACACTTTCAGCAAACTGGTTGGATACAAAATTAACACACACACACACACACACACACACACACAAATCAGTACCCCTTTGGTGTATGAATGATAAATGGGCTGAGAAAGAAATTAGGAAAAACAACACTCTTCATAATAGCCACAAATAATATAAAGTAAATTACTGTAACTCTAACCTATATGAGAACTTCAAGTCTCTGAAGAACGAAACTGAAAAAGATATAAGAAGATGGAAAGATCTTCCATATTCGTGGATCAGTAGAATCAACATAGTAAAAATGGCCATCTTACCAAAATCAATCTACAGATTCAATACAATTGCAATCATGATATCAGCACAATTCTTTACAGACCTTGAAGGAAAATTCTCAATTTAATATGGGAAAAAAATCCAAGATAGCTGAAACAATCCTGTACAACAAAAACTTTTGAAGGTATCACCATCCCTCATTTCAAGCTGTGCTGCAGAGAAAGAGTGATAAAAACTGCGTGGTATTGGCATAGAAACAGACAGGTTGATCAATGGAATCAAATCAAAGACCCAGAAGTAAAACAACATACCTACAGACACTTGATTTTTGACAAAGAAGCCCAAACCATACAATGGAAAAAAGATAGCATCTTCAACAAATGGTGCTGGTCTAACTGGATGTATGCAACTAGCAGAATGCAAATAGATCCATATCTATCATCCTGCACAAAACTCAAGTTCAAGTGGATTGAAGACTTCAACATAAAACCAGATACATTAAATCTAATAGAAGAGAGAGTGGAAAAAGCCTTGAGCTCATTGGCACAGGAGACAACTTCCTGAACAAAACACCAACAGCTCATTCACTAAGATCAGCAATCAATAAATGGGACCTCATGAAACTGAAAAGCTTCTGTAAAACAAAGGGCACAGTCAATAGTACAAAATAGCAGCCTACAGACTGGTAAAGGATCTTTACCAACCCTAAATCAACAGGGAGATAATATCCAAAAATATACAAAGAACTCAAGAAATCATACACTAACAACCCAAATAACCCAATTAAAAAGTGAGTTAAAGAGCTAAATTGAGAATTATCAACAGAGTAATCTCTAATGGCCAAGAACCACTTACAGAAATGTTCAACATCTGTAGTAACCAGGGAAATACAAATCAAAATGACTGTGATATTTTGTCTCACACCTGTCAACAACTCAAGTGACAGCACATGCTGGCAAGGATATGGAAAAGGGGGAACATTCCTCCATTACTATTGGGAGTGCACCCTTGTACAACCACTTTGGAAATCAATCTGCAGATTTCTCAGAAAATTTGAAATAATTCTGCCTCAAGACCCAGCTATATTACTCTTGTGTATAAACCCAAAAGATGTTCCACCACACCACAAGAACATTTGCTCAACTATGTTCATAACCAGAAACTGGAAACAACCTTGATGTCCCTCAACTGAAGAATGGATATAGGAAATGTGGGACATTCATTCAATGGAATATTACTCAGCTATTAAAAACAAGGACATCAGACTCCACAAAAAGCTAAGTAGCAAGAAAGGCCCAAGGGAGGATGTTTGAATCTTGCTCATAAAGGGAAATAACATGGGCATTGGAGCTGGATGGAGGGAAGGAACTGGGTATAAGAAGGAGTGGGAAGGAGAGCAGGGGTGTGGTTTAGGAGTAGAGAGCTGGGGAGAGATGCCCAGGTAAGAGAAAAGAAATGGGAGAGACCTGGGACAGGGGAGGTTCAGGGAAGTCTATCAGGGATACCTTAGGTGAGACTCCTGATGGCTGGAAATATGGAGCCTGAAGTGGCCACCTCCTGTAACCAGGCAGGATATCCAATGGAGGGATAAGGACAACCCACCTACAAAACCTTCAACCCAAAATTGCCCTCCCTACAAGATGTGCAGAGACAACAAGGGAGCAAAGATTGAGAAAATGGACTATTAAAGACTGGCCCAACTTGAGACCCATCCCATGGGAGAGAGCCAACCCATGACACTATTACTGATACTCTGCTCTGCTTCAAGCCAGCAGCCTAGCATAACTTCTCTAACAGGCTTCACCCAACAGCTGAGGGGAACAGATGCAGAGACCCACAACATTAACCAAACATTAGACAGAGCTCTGTGAGTCCTGTGGAAGAGCTGGGAAAAGGATTGAGGGTGCTGGAAGGGTCAAGGACTCCACAAGAAAACCTACAGAGTCAACTAACCTGGGCCCAAGTGGGGCTCACAGAAACTGAACCATCAACCAAAAAGCATGCATGGACTGGTCCTGGGGCCCCTTAACATATGTAGCAGATGCTCAGCTTTGTCTTCATGTGGGTCCTCTAGCAACTGGAGCAGGGCCCTCTCTAGCTCTGATGCATACCTTTAGCTCCTCTCTCCCTACCTGAGTTGCATTATCTGGCCGAGATGTGCCTAGTCTTGCAAGGGCTTAATGGGCCAGGACAAGTGGGTACCCATTGGGGACCTCACCTTCTCTTGAGGAGAAGGAGAGGGGAAAATAAGAGGGAGTGATGTATGAGGGGGTGGAGACTAAGAGGAGAGGAGAGGGATTTCTGTCAGGATGTAAAGAGAATAAATAAATTAATTTGAAAAAAGAAGGGTTTCTAATTCTCAAATCATGCAAATAGCATTCATTACCATGAGCAAACATGGATATCTATAAAAGAGGTATTTCTTTTTCTCAGTGCTTTGACCAACCACTTGAGAGAAGCAATTTGAGGGAGCAAGGGTTTGTTTTGCTTCACAGTTTAAGATGGGACACAATTCATCACAGCGGTGAAGACACGGTAGTAGGAGCATCATGTGCCAGGTACCGTTTAAGGCCACAGTCGGGAATTAAGAGTGGACAAGAAGAGGGGCTGTGCTATAAAACCTTAAGGTCCATTCTTAGGGACTTGCTTCATATAGCAAAATTCCACTTCGTAAAGGGTCCACAACCTTGCAAAATAGTGTCACCAGTTAAAGATGAAAAACACCAGGTCTATTGGCAACACTTCATGTTCAAAGCAAAATAAAAGATACAAGAAGTTTATTCTTACATCCCAAATATATGCTTGAATGTAACAACTTGTTGGTTCTGATGCAATTGTGTGGCCCAATTTTTGTTCATTTCAACCTGTGTAATTTAGAGCAACCATACATTTAACAATTAAGGCAATGACGATAAAGTGTGGAATAAGACTGTCTATAATTGTCAGAAGAAAAGTCCTGAGCCATTACTCATAAAAGCCACTCCTTTAGTTCAGCTGCTTCTTTGCTCTCTGTAGTTTCCATCTTTGGAAGGTTTAACAGTTTCCAGAGAGGGTGAAACTCTAGGGTGATTAATAACCAACTATGCTGTTCTCCTTTGCTCCCTCTTTATAAAACAGAATTTTAAAATAGCAGCCAAGTGCAAATCAGCCCATAATGCCATTTGCTGGGCCAAAATGCCTTTCTGTGCCTTCCATAGAAGAAACTGATGTGCCTCATAAATAAAACAACCCAAATTTAAAGCCTTCAGCCAGATTCCTCACCAGATCATCCACTCTGATCACACAGATACTCTAGAGGTAGGAAATCAGGCATCCTAATTTATTAGACAGAACTCACAAAATTATCATGGTGAATCTGTTGAGTCAGGAGAATATAAGAGCTACAATAAATTACTTTTCTAACCATTTTACAAAAATACTTGGAAGAAAGATCACTGACTTAAATCTTAATTTCAGTAGCCTATCCAGTAAAGCTCATTTATATCTCATAACAGTGGTTTGTAACCGGAAGTGATTTGGGCTCTGCAGAGAATATTGCAACATTTAGGGATATTTTAGTTGTTATAGATCGAGAAGCTAGTGAGTAAAAGTCAGAGATGCTACTGAATTTCCTGTGACCAAAATTAAGATTAAGACTTCTCTCTCTCTCTCTCTCTCTCTCTCTCTCTCTCTTTCTCTCTCCTCTCTCCCTCCCTTTCTTCCTCTCTCTCCCCTTCTCTTCTCTCTTCCTCCTTCTCCCTCCCTCTTCCTCTCTCCCTCCCTCTTCCTCTCTCCCTCCCTCTCCCTCTCTCCCTCCCTCCCTCTCCCTCCCACTTCCTCCTTTCCTTCCTCTCTCCCTGTCTCTCTCCCTCTCTCCTCATCTCTTTTCTCACCACCACCACCACCACCACACACATACACACAAACACTCCAAGAAGTTATGGAAAATCTCTTAGTACCCAAAATGAGTCTTGTCTAGAGAACATAGGGAAGGTACAGGCCTAAAACAGATGAGGAATTTCTCTGTGGCTACAAGGTGAGAAGAGGTGAAGACTCCCCATAGTCCTGGGGTTTGCTTGAATTCCCTCTGGGTACTAGGGAGGGCTCTCAAGCATTTCTAGGCTTTTTCCAAGAAAAGGAAAAAGTGGGGGGTGGGTGATAGGATTTGTACGCTGTCAGTGATTATCCATTAAAAATGGAGAAAAGTTGTTCTTACACCCTACAAGGTGGCCCCCAAAAGCATGGATTTTTCACAGCCCTAAACTTCAGTAATAGTGAGATTGAGTACCTTTCTTATACAGAAAGCTTCCTCTGAGGGGAAAGAGTGCTAGATCTTAGCTACTCAGAAGTTGCAGGGACCTTCTAGATTACCCTTTCATATTTGAGACTTGCACATCTTCTACTGTGCAAGCTTCTGGGAACTCACAGCACAGCCCTTTCAGACCATGGAAAGGAGACATACAGTCAAGTCAGCAGCCCTCGTCTGGGAACGCCCCACTCTCCTGCATCAGACTGTGGTGGCACATTCATCCTTCTATTTTTTTTTTCTTTGCTCAAATTTGAAACAGTTCTGTGGAACAACTGAGGCCTATTCTGTGATCACATGTCTGCTCAGTTGCTTTCCATTCCCAGGCCTACTCCTTCATCTCATAGCTGTGACCCATATACTGTGTTTCCTAATAAACTCTCTCCACACAAATCTTCACCTCAGACTCCATCTCCAAAGATGAATCTACCCAAGAGACCCAGAGAAATAAAATTTGCAGTACGAGTAGGTATACATATGCATATATGCATATATATGTAGATATACGTACACACACAAATCTTCACAAGCAAATAATTACTGTTATTACAGAATAGCTGATATTCCTATTCTGGTCTATTTATTTTTTTAAAATGCTGGCTATGACCCAACACGCTGGTCTCACAGCATGTTAAGAAGGCATCGTCCAGAAGCTAAACAGCATTTACTTATATTTACAGCCAGACCATGTCGGTGTAGTGCGTTTGTGTGTGTGTGAGTGTGTTGTGCATGTGTGTGTCTGTGTGTGTGTATTACAGTCACTAATTGGACTTCTTACCCCCCACTCAATCTTATAGGCCATATTGTATTGTGTGTAGCCACACAGAGAGAAAAGCAAACAATCAAATCTCAAATGTAGACAACTACTAAAGAGATGTCCTGATTATCTTCAGTCATGTGTTATACATCTAACCGAGGCTACCACACTGTTAGCCCATGTCAAAATCAGTACCTTTAGTAATATTATCATTACATCATTAGGGATTAGCTGGTCACCACTATTGTGTTGCTTAGAGTTAAAAAAAATATCAAAATAGCCTAGTTATAAGCCTGTTTAAAAGACTTTTCTTTAATGACCTTTTTATTTTATTTTTTCTGAAAGAGAGCAAAGAAAGATTTTGATAAGGGCACAGTAAAGTAAGTTTTATTGGATATAATTTTAGACACATAGGAAAAGTGATTAAAAAGGTGATGGATTTATATGTGTGCCTCATGACTTATAAATAGCATTTACAAGGGTAGAAAGGAACGGTGTCTCATAAAGATGCAGGGTGTCTGGAAGGTGAGTGCAGGAGGGGAAGTCTGGGAAAGAGCCACAGTCAACACACCCAGGGAGCACATAGATCAGCAGCATACCAGAGAAGCATCAGAAAGGGAGAAACTGAGGCCTAGACTGAGTGCTGAGTATTCAGAGAGGCATCAAAGCCCAAAGCTAGCACTCCTGATTATCTACTGAGCTGTTTCACTGTGGGGTTTCTCACAGTGAGCTTTCCTTTTATCATTAAAAAAATTTGCTCCTTATGATTTCCCAGGAGGTTTATTCAAAAATATACTCAAAGGAGTAAGTAGGATTGTTTGCTACTCAAAATATCTGTATCTCAGGGCTTGCTGCCAACAGTAGAAATATTTTGATATCTCAGACTCACCTCTAACTTCTTTTCTTCATCTGTTTTCTTTTGATAAAACAGACAATCCCTAAATCTATCTTCTCTTCTGAAGTCTCAGAAAATCTGCTAAAACTGCCCCACACCCAACACCAACTAGTCCCTGGCAGAGAAAAGAATTAGCAAGACTCTGGCGTATCATCCCAGAAAAATTATGGCTTATTTGCTCATTTTGAAGATGTTTGAGCTGATGTAAACTCTTCAAGTCAAGATCTTAAGAAAGTTCTTAATCTAAATGGGTCTTATTTTAGGATTGCCCTTTCCAAATGCCTATCTGATTCTTGAACAGGCTTTGTAAGGAAATCCCTTTATCTCTTTTGGATTTTGGGAAATCCTGCTGGTTAGATCCAGAAGAGCAAACAATTTTGGTTAAGTAAATTTCAGATCTTTAGCAATACTAATGTGAATGTTTGCTGTGGGGACAAGTGTAAATATTTTACAAAAGGATGCATGTCTAAAATAAACATTTTTAAAAGATCAAATGAAACTTTTATTTCGAAAGTACCTTTCTCCAGGGGGTTCAGAAATACTTCCCAAACACTTGCTTGATGCAAAAATTAAGATTTATTTTTTTATTGTGGAAATATCAAAATGTATCCCTACTGTTGTGTCATGGCTACAGTACCTATATTAGAGGCAGGTATCCATAATATCATCAAAAATTCTGCAGGAAGAGCTAGGGAATCTAGAAGCCTGGCCTCTGGCCCTCACTAGGTTATTGATCAAATATGTGTCCTTGAAGAAGAAGACAATGTACTTTTTTTTTTAAGACATGGTTTCACTGTGTAGGTTTGCCTGCCCTAGGCTGGCCTGGAACTCAGAAGATACACCTGCCTCTGCTTTCCTGAGTGCTGAGTTAACAGGCATGTGCCACTTTATCCAACTAAGAGATAAGACAATGTATCTTAAAACAAAGACACTGGCCTGGAAAGTCTAAGAAGTCTTTCTAGCTTCAGTGGAGTCATATAATCAGATAATTTAAATTTCTCAATGTTTATGATTAACTATAGTAAAGAGACATGCAACTCTTTGACAAAGATTTACTCCACTGAGAACAGATACTCAGTTTTACCTTTCTTTGTTTTGCACGTTGGTTTTCACTTAAAAGTGAGGTTTATGTGGTCCGTAAACTGTGAGGGTTGGAGAGAGATGGCCAGCAGGTAGAGCAGAATCTGTGGACATAGCAGAATCTAAGTTAAGATGCCCAGAATCCACCCAAAACAGGGTATAGGCACAGGTCTGCGATCCCAGGGCCCCGTCAGGAAGGTGGGAGGTGGGAACAAGAGAATCCCTGGAAGTCCCTGGGCAGGCTGCATTGGTTTACTCTATCTCGAAGTAAAAGGAGTGGACCTACACCCGACGTATCCACTGTCCTTCAAATGCACCGTCATGCCTGCACCCATACATGACAGGCACACAACCATACACAGAGATGCAAAAAACACCGCCCAGCACCTTCGCCAATAAGCTGAGAAGCACAGCTTACTTTCTCTGGGCCCCCTTTTGTTTATCTGTACATTAGAAATAATAACAAACATATGCTGAGCTCTCATAAGCATTAAATGTGGCAGGGAAGCCCTCTGACCAGGAAGGAGTAAGAGACAGGAAATGACTCAGTCAGCTTGTAAGAGAAGTGGGATGTATCAGTTATTTTAGAATATGTTTCCAGATGATAAAATATGGTTAGCGAGGAGATCAAGAAAAACTATTATCCATTTTGAGAACGAAGGAGATAAACAAGGGCAAGCTGGAAATAAAAGCACTTCATAAACGAGAGAAAATGTACTATGTGGTTCGTGTTGAGACAGGATAAAATGGGGTGACCTGGGGCTTGAAAACTTTTACTTGGAAAATGACTCATCTATTTGGAAAGTGAAATCACAAATCCTCCACAGAATTTCCATAAGTCCCTAAGATGCACAATGTTGACATTCCATAAAATGTTAAATCCCAAGAAGAATTGAGATTGCATCTAATAACTAGCAAAAGAAACGATGCTGAGAATGATGTAAAATCAAATCACATCACCACTACAAACCAAATCAGAAATATCCATCGGAATTCTACATGCTACTTATTTAACATAGAAAAATTTTTAACCATTAAAGCACCAACTAAGTGCAACTGTATAACATCACACTAGTTAAGAGTCAACTTTGGAAATTACATAAACTTCTCATGTGTTGGCCATCCAAAGGTCACCAGCCACATGCTAAGTTCAAAGACAGTCACAGAGAATAAAACTATGACTAAGAATTCTTGTTGTTTAGAATTAGAGGATCAGCTATCACCTACTCACCAAATACATAAGACTCCCCTAAACAACCGCTTTGTTCCATCGATTGAGCAGCTACAACATGCCAGCACTGTGCTAAATAGTCCCTTACATCATGGGCACACTCATGACTTGGCTGCATTACGACAAAGTACTTTCTAACCCTGCCCGTGCTCTTTGCTTGGGAACAGATGTTGAAATCAAAATCTGCCTCCATACTCATTCTGACTGATCCCCTGGAGTCACGGGGTGCTGAGCTAACTCTTCTACATGTCAGCTCTTCAAATGATGTGAGCCGGCAAAGACCCCACATCATCTCTACGTTAATCATCTACACTTTTTAGAAACTCCATGTTTAGCTCTTGTTCAATACTCTGTCGCCAATACCAAGGTCATCATCTAGAGTGTAAAGGAACTTTTATCGTTGCTAAAGTAATGCCGTATACTGGGGTTGGAAAGTTGGGGTCAGTGGTGAAGACAGATACCACTATTGCAGAGGACCAGAGTTTGGTCTCTAGACCCCATGTCAGAAAGCTCACAACTACATGTAACTGTAGTTCCAAAGGATGAAACGAGCTTTTCTGACCTCACTCTCACTCATGTGCACATACCCACACATAGACACACATGACGGGGCTGGAGAGTTGGCCTAGTGGTTAAGATCATTTGCTGCTCTTGTAGAGGACCAGGGTACAGTTCCCAGCACTCACCTTCAAGGGCTCACAACTACCTATAACTCCACCTGTAGGAGGATCAGAGCCTTCTTCAGACCACTGTGGACACGTATACATATATCCCTGCTACACACACACACACACACAAATACATAAATAGTACAATAGTACAATGGTAAACAGTGCGATAATTTGGTAAGTTATAATAAAAGATAAGTAACAATGAAAGAAAATGCCCAGGGTTGACCTATGGCTGCCACACACACAAACACATGGGGGGAAAGCTCCATATACCCTCTAGGTTCTGTAATATGTTTTTAAACGTACACAAAAGATAAAAAACCAGGATAATCACAGCCTTCAGACATAGCTCAACAATATCAAGTTTCAATTCCTTTAACTAGGACTCAAGGAAACACACACAAGATGTCACCCACTTTTGGGTGACAAAATCATGAATCCTTTATAAATTGTCTGTAAACCCTTCAGCTTGATCGCCATCTTAACTCTGCTTCCCAAAACTTCCCCAAGGAATGGATTTTTAGCCCTTCATTTGTACAGTTATTATTTTTTGAGATCTTGACATACGTTTTTTACATTTGTCCTTATGTGGATCTGTGTGCACGTATGTGTGTATTCGTGGGCATGTGAGGGGGGTGGACATATGTGTGCAAGTATTCATATGCCTGTATGCATATGCGTATGAAAAACAAAGGGAAAACTCGGTGCGCTTCCACAGTAATACCTTTTATCTTCTTTTGAGGCAGCTTTGCTTGCTGACCTAGGGCTTGCCAGTGGGGCTAGGCTGTCTGGCTAGAGAACCCAGGAGATCCACCAACATACACCTCCATACACCTCCACAGTACTGGGTTTATGAGAGCAGGCCACATGCCTGGCCTTTTTTGTGTGAGATCTAGAGTTTGAACTCAGGTCCTCATGCTTGAAGAGAAGAACTTGCCCTACTGAGCCATCCTCCCAGCCCCTCTTGTATATTTTCATCATGTTCAGTGTGGTTCAATGTGCCTCCTTCACTGGTTTCATTTAATTTGGCCAAGGATTTCCTAACACGGTTTCACCCACCTCCAATTTCAACTCTCTTCCAAAGTTCAACAGCAAGCTCTTCTGTATCTTACCTGAATCTTTAAATATTAAATATATATATAAAACACCAAATGTCATTAGCAACTTGGTTTGATGATGATGCCTAAACACCAATCAGCCTTTGAATATCCCTAAATCACCATCATGTGCAGACATTTTCTTTAAGGACATTATGTCAAGCATTGTCAAAGGTCTCCAAGCTACAGAGCCCAGAGCACACCATAATAATCCCTGAGAACTAAGTATACTTAGTTCTCAGGGATTATTATGAGGGCCCATAATAATCCCTGAGAACTAAGTATACTTAGTTCTCAGGGATTATTATGAGGGCACCCTGCATTTCCGCCCATCCCATCTGTACTGTATTGTATAAGTTGATCAGTTAAAACCTTTAGGGCTTCAATTTTTTAAATTAATTCCAGGGTTTTGTGACTCAAAAAAGGCTTTGCTTGAGTGTAGTTTTAGTAGTTCCTTTGCTTTTCTCCTACATTCACCTCTTATCTGAAGCCATGAATACTTCTGATTAAATAAAAGAAGAGCAATTTGTTCAAGGGAACAGGGGATGAAAGGAGTCATGCAAAAGAAATGTCAGTTAAAAAAACCTCAAAACACTATTAAAATATTATCTGGCTGTTGGTTTAGAAATGAAATCTCCCTTGTAGATACTTTCCCTTTCTTCCTGACAAGAATGTTAATGCATAAGCAGAATTTCCATTCAAATATGTATGTGGATAAGTAGCACTATAATCACAGGAGAAACATTGCTCAGTTTTGCACATTTTTAAAATTTTTCTTTATTATTACCATTATCATCATCAGCATTATTATTTATTACAGTTTATTCACTTTGTACCCCAGCTGTAGCCCCCTCCATCTTCCCTCTCCTATGTCCCTCCTCTGAAAAGGAAGGTCTTCCTCCCTTCTGTCTGACCCTAGCCTATCAGGTCTCATGAGGACTGTGGATCTTCTTTCTCTGTGGCCTAGAAAGGTCACCTCGCCAGGTGGAGGTGATCAAAGAGCAGGCAACCTAGTTCATGCCAGTGACTTCCCCTGTTCCTCTTACTAGGGTACCTCCATGGAGACTGAGCTGCCATGGGCTACATCTGAGCAGGGGGTCTGGGTCCTCTCCATGCATGGTCCTTGGTTAATTCATCAGTCTCTGATCAAAGATTAACTCATGGGACAACTTAAATTATTTTTTTTTCAAGTAAGATGATTACGGTCATTCAAAGATAATAATAATAATAAATTTATTTTTGTTATTGTCTTTAAATCAATTAATTTTGGGAGCAATGTGTTGCATGCTGTTGTTGAAGCTTTACTGTATTTGGATATAGCAGTCTGCTTTTCTTAGGGAAACTGAATATCAATGACATGTTTGTTGTAGAAGACAACAAACTCTGAGTTGGGATAAATCATAGCCCTTTATTTCTACATTTATCTTTTCAAAAGGATTTCCATGGCAAGTTTTAAGGTGTCCGTGTGTGTGTGTGTGTGTGTGTGTGTGTGTGTGTGTGTGTGTATCTGTGTGTGTGTTTGGAGGGAAAAAGTCCAATCAAAACATTAAATTCTATCCTGTCCATTTACCAAGAATGATATGAAGGTCTTGCTTTTAAGAGCTTAAGCCACAAGAAAGAACAATGTCAGACCAATCAAAACTGGTAAAATAAATATTAAAAAGTTCTTTAACAGCTAATTTGTTTTTCATCTAATTGGTTATTTATAATACTAGGCTCTTCTTTGAGACTCTTAAAATGTGAAAATAAAAAGTTTCTTGCTTAGTTCTTAGTGTTCATCAAAATACTCCACACCATTTGTATTCTTCTTAAAAACTATTTCGTTCATTTAAATCCCTAACAAGTTTATCACTTTTTTCTATATTTAGCTTATCATATATGTTAACAAAAATGGGGTGCTATCAGGAGTGGTGATACATGCCTTTGATCCTAGTACCTGAGAGGCAGAGGCAGGCAGATCTTTGTGAGTTTGAGATAAGCCTTACCTACATAGTGAGTTTCCGGCCACCCAGGGCTATAAACTGAGACATTGCCTAAATTAAAAAAACAAACAAACAAACAAAAAACGGGGCAACCAAAGCTTCAATGACATCATAGTGATTTGTTAAAACGGTATCTGTTGACAGCAAGATTTCTGAGATAAATTATTCAAAACTCCTCTTGAAAGTTCAGCCCTTCTATTGCCCTTGTGAATACAATGTTGCTTATGCTGGTATGGACCTTGTATGATAAATAGGAAAGTATGACATTTTAGATCATAAATATTCATTAGAAGTTGTTCCTGGTCAATCTGTGCATATAATTTTAATTTGTATTGTTTCCTTTCAGTCTTTTCTGCTATTTTTTGCTAGAAGTCTAATGGTACAGCCACACTTCTATAAGATTTGTGTTTGCCTGTTAAGGCCACTAAGTGTTCAACTTTGAAGAGAAAAAAAGACGAGGGAAGAGTTCACTGATGTCCAATAACTTGCTTGTCAATTCCAAGTGGAAACTGAAATAAATTATTTGTTAATGTTGTTGCCTGAAAACTGCCAGTTTTGTAACAAAATGACACACAATCACCAGAATATGTGAATTTTCTAGTTGAAGATATTTATAGATTTTAGACCCAGCAGATACATTACTTTGAATTTGTTTCCATGTCTGATAGCTTTAAAAACATTAAAATTGAATAAAAAAGACCTTGATATATTAACAGTTCTTTTTTGTAACATCATTTATCAGTACTATCATTTACACATGAGTTAATTCCAAATTAGGCCAATTCATTATTAGAAAATATTATATCATCATTCAGACAAAGTATAAAGATACAATTAGAAAATTTGATCAATGGTGAGGTGGCCTGGCAGAGGAAGAGGATGCAGCCGGGTCTGATGAGTCTTGATAGGCTGGGTTCCAATTGGTTAGGGAGGAGAGCTCCCTTTCTGGGGACTAGGAGAGGGGGATACAGGGGAAGAGAAAAGGATGGTGGACCAGGATAAGATAATACGTAAAGTGAATAAATTTAAAAAATTATGCCAAAAAAAGGATTAAAAAGCTGGGCAATTAATCCTAGAACTCAGGAGGCAAAGGCATGAAAATTGTTGTGAGTTCAAGCTTGGTCTACATAGCAAGTTTCAGGACAGCCAGAGCAATAGTGGGGCTCTTTAACTAAAATTAATTAGTTAGTTAGTTAGTTAGTTAGTTAGTTAGTTAGTTAGTTAGTTAGTTAAATGAAGCCATTGGGTTAATAAAAAAAAAACAAAGTTAAATTAAATTCTGTTGAAAATTAGATTAGTTTTTAAAATAATTTTACTATATTAAAATTACCGCAATTTCTAAAATGTTGGTATTTGAACATACTTTACAGTTTGACAGGGCTTCAGTTATACCATTATGTCATTGAGACGTAAAAACAAAAAATCATTTTCTTAACACTACATATATTAGTTGAGTGCCTATTAGAGTCAGGCGACAGGTTAGGTGCAACACAAATCCTTACAGAAGATCCTGTCTAACCTGAAAGAAGAAATACGTATGTATTTCATTAGTAACATCTGTGTTGGTGTAAGCAAATACTTGACATAAACAGCTCAGGGAAAGGAAAGACCTCCTGGTTTCAGAAGGTTCTCTCCATGGTTTCTTAGCTCCATACACTTAGGCAGAACATCATGGGAGCAAGAACAGGAGGCAAAAGAGAAGATAGAGAAGCATAAAAAGGGGATACTTGGCAGGATAGAGCCCCTCACCCCAGGATAAGTGACCTACCTCCTCCAAATATGTCCTCACCTGTATTTTTCACCACCTGCCATTAATGAATCACCTCATAAAGCTGTCAAGAGATTAACCCTTTGATTAGGTCAGAGCTCTCAGAACCCAATCACTTTTCAAATTCACATCATCTGGCAACCAAGTCCCCAACTATGAGCCTAGAGAAATATTTTGCATTTAAATTGTTACCAGCATATAAATACATACATGTGAAATGTTTGTGCTTTTCCCAAAGTGATCCTGTTAACAAAGACCTAAGTGCGGGGGATTTCACTGGACGGTGACCTGGGGAACACAGATGAGGGGGTTCGCCTGTGTCTACTTGAGAGTCCCTTCCACTACAGCATGTGAGGCATTTTATATGCAATATATCTAGGAATTGTCCTGGGTGAAATTAGGAAGCTAGGCGGTTCATTAGTCAAGTTTTCTCTGTTGAATGAAGGGAAAAAAAAAATTAGACAAAGAAGACCAGAGATACAGACATTGAAGGGGAAATGTTGTCACATGGGAGAGCTGTCCATCACAACTGCAAGTAAAGTGGCCAAAAAATGTGAGGCATGACAATAGCAAACCCTTCCACATGTGATAATGTCAAGTTTAATTCGCCATTATAAAGTGGGGACCCAGGAAAGAAAACCTTGGTTCTGCCTGAGGAGCCAGGAGAGACTTCAAAGGGAATAATAGCTGTCTAAGTTAAGGAAGTGTTCTTCAGACAAATGTAGATGGTGAATAGAGGTTTCTCATTAATAAATTTAGAAGGATACTAGATTGCAGAGGGGTCAGTGAATTGGAGCCCTGCCTCTTTTCCTCAGCTATGATCAAGTTCGCTGATTAAATAAACACCTATGTGTTTTGTTTAAGTAGATAAAGTTTCCAGTGGGATCAATTGGCTCTGAATGAGACAATTTATATATTTCAAACCACTGGCCATATTTCTTACAGATATTATGAAAACAAATGCTTTATTTTCACACTGACTTTGACCTGAATATATGAAGGTGACACCAGACAGCAAGCTGCTGGAAATTTATAGGTACTGAGATATCAGGAGATAGATTTAATTCCAAAGAGAACTAAAGAAAGTAGGCTGAGACCTCAGTTCCTAGGGAAAAAAGAGGAAAATCAGAGCTCCATGTAGGCAATAATAGGGCACAGAAGGGAAGCAGGCCCTAAACGGTTCTGGAACGTGAAAGTCTAAATGAGTTCTGAGACACCAAGCTATCTGACAGAAGTGAGAAACAAGTCAGGAAGAGCACACACAAGGAAGAGACGAATTCAGGGGCCCTGGGATAGGAGGCTCCTTTATTTCCTCATGAACTAAGCCAATAGTGCAATCACACTGAAGGCTTCTATAAAACATCGACAGTTATGTCCCCTCTGCTCCTGCCCAGACATCACATTTCCATGGCTGGAAAATGAAGTCTAAGGATGAGCATTTTATTTGTTTG
The DNA here is from genome assembly GCF_907164565.1 of Psammomys obesus. Lineage (NCBI taxonomy): Eukaryota > Metazoa > Chordata > Mammalia > Rodentia > Muridae > Psammomys > Psammomys obesus. Next base: position 6,786,077 of record NW_026596101.1, on the reverse strand, counting down.
TTTTTAAAAATTCTTTGAGCATTTCATATAGTGTATTTTGATCATATTCACTCGTTCCCCCAACCCCTTTCAAATCCACCCCTCCCATTTCCTATCCACCCATATTTTTTTAAACATGTGACGTATAATTTGTTTTATCCACATAATCTTGGGTGTGGAGGCATCTGCTAGAGTGTGGTCATCATATTAGGGGCAACGCTCTGGGAAAAAAAAAATGGATTCTTGTTCTCCCAGAAGCTATCAGTAGCCAAAAGTTCCTTAGCTAAGAATGGGACCTTGTGCTTAGCTCCCCTCGCAGTGTAAGAACAGGTGACTGGCTCATCTCCAGGTTTATGCAGAACTTTCCAGATTTTGGAATATCCTAGGAAACAACTCAGTTCTGTCCAGACCCTGACAGTTGTCTACCTTTGCATACAGGGAAGTTTCCTTATGACAGGGAATTCATTGACAACTTCAACACTATCACTTTATTTCCCCAAATTCTTCACTAATCTCCTCCCTTCCTGAATACCATGCTACTTCTTCACTTGTATATAACAGTGATATATTTCCTGAGGAACATGTGTTTGTGCTTAGAGGTTCCTGAGACTCTAGATTGAAGAGTCCTCCCTCCAGAGGTTACAGATTGGCCCCTAATTCATTCAATTTCATACTTGAAAATGAAGAAACCCTAAAAAGTAAAGGTAGCAAACAAAGAGTGCATTAACCTTTGGGAATCTAAATGCCCATTGTAAATGCAAGGGTGGCTTCGCATGGGTCTCAGGACCTGGGTTTCACTGCTATTCACCATCTGCAGTATGTGGGACCTTGAGCAAGCCCCTTTTCTCTCAGTGTTTCTCTTCATCTGCAAGTAATAATAGTATCAGCAACTGTGACAGCATCTACTTCATAGCATTAATTCAGCCAATAAGTGGTGCTCAGGATAATACCTTCCATGTAGTAATTACTCTATATATGAACATCATTATGATTGTTAAAGCATTAATGCTAAAGGTAGCTCCGAACAGTTCACTAAAACTCCTATAAACCAAGGAGCTGTAATGTTCAAACTGGTGTTGAATGGGAAGCTTCTTCTCCTAACAGCCAGTACATCGGGTGGAAAAACTCCCCCTGCACTTCAGCCTTTCCCTGGTGCTGTTGGGAGGAAGGATGAATCAGCCCTCCCACCCCCCACGGGAGGTTTATGAGCATCTCAGTCAGTGGCAGCATCCAGCAAGCTCACGAGCACAGGAGGGAAGCTTGGAAGTCTTTCAAACCCTGCGGACTCTCAGATTGCTTCTGGTAGCCAGAGGATTAGTGTTGGTGGTGAGACCTCAACCACGTACTTCACCTCCATCTGTCTCAACCCTCTTTGCCTTCCCCTCTGGCTGTGACAATGAGAATATTGAAATCAATAAGTTCACTATCCTCGCTCCAAACACTCAAGTGCTTTGAAATGAGAAATGGTTCAGGAGTTAGAAGCCAAGGCAAAGACCGGGAGGATGTGGTTAGAGAGTAGAAATGGCAGTGTTCTCAGGAGAGAGAGAGGGAAAGAGAGCAGGGTGGACCAGGGGTGGGAACCTGAAGATTGTCTTTTGTTTCAGTACTACTCATAGAGAAAGATCATTTAAAGTGGATACACCTTGAAATCTCTTCTCTGGAAAATAGCAATCTAGATTAAAAAAAAAAAAAAAACAGTTAACACTCTTTCTGGTTCTAAAAATATTTTATGGTGAAATAGCATAGCCCATTTTTGCTTTATTCTTGTCCATTGTCACCTGGCTATAATACACCTTCAAACATCCATTCTCTATTTAAAAACCATCTAATTGTGTGTTTGTCTTTCATGGTGGAGTGAAGACCTTTAATGGTAGAGACTGTTTTATCCCTTAGTGCTTAGGACTGTGCTGAACAAAAGAAGCTCTCAGTATCTGCAAATGCACCAGACCTTACCTTCTTCACTCGTTTTTGTATTGAGGTCTCAGCAAGGCCTACTCAGGCAGGGAAAGCAAAGACTGTAAACAGCTCAGAGCTAAGGTACTTCAACATCTCCCCAAGGCTATCCACACAAAAGAACCACTCCCCCTTTGTTCTACAAGAGGTGAAGGAAGAGAGCCATTACAGGAACTCTGTGGAAAGAACCAAAGGCAACAGCAGACACTGGGTGAACAAGCTGCCTAATAGCTGAGGAGTTTGCAAAGGATTTACCACATGGCTCATTCCCTGGCTCACCTTTCTCCCTTGTTCCAAGTTGCCAGTACCTGCCCTGGATGAACAGAATAGAAAGCATGTGAAGAAAACCACATGCCAAGAGTTCATAAACTTCAGCCTTCCATAGCAGAGAAGAGTAGAGAACCATTGAAGAACATAGATCCATGCTCTACTGCCAGCTCATTCTACAAGCACCCAGAATGACTCTACCCATTCAGTGTGTTTCCTCTCCATAAATATGTGGGTATTGTTTAGCAAATACATCCATACTTATATATGGATGTCTACACACAGTTCTGTAACAGTTGCTAACACGATTATCCTTTATTTTACAGCCAATATCCACTTATGAGTGCATACCATGTTTGACTTTCTGGGTCTGGGAAACCTCAATAGAGATAACTTCCTATTGAAAAAAAAAAAAAAGTTCCATCCATTTTCTTGCAAAATTCATCCTTTTAATTTTTTTTTAATTTTTTTTAACAGCTGAGTAATACTCCATGATACAAGTTGCCACATTTTCTTTATCCAGTGTCCAGTTTCTGGCTATTACAAATAAAGCTGCTATGAACATAGCTGAGCAAGAGTCCTTGTGGTAGGATGGAGTGTGTTTTGGGTAGATGTCCAGGAGCAGTATAGCTGGGCCTTGCGGTTAATCAGTTCCTAACTTCCTTGAGGGATATGCATGAATCTCCCTGGGAAGGAGAAATATAAGAGATATTGCAGGTGGACTTCAGGCAAGTGGAAAGGAGAATAGAAGGGGTCAGGCTGCGGTAGATGAAGGGAAAAACTACTGGGAGAGACAACTGGAATTGGTCAGGAGACACATTAGGGTGAGGTAGAAACTATAGGCAATGGAAAGTCCCAGGAATCTATGAGGGTGTCCCTAGCTAAGACTCCTAGTAATAGGAGATACAGAATCTAAACTGGCCATCTCTTGTAACCAGGCCAAGATTTCCAGTGAAGGGACTAGGACACCAACCCAGCCACAAAACATTACACCTATAATTTGTCCTGCCTGAAAGATGTGTGTGCTGGAGTAAGGGGGCGCAGAAATTACAGGAGTGGCCAACCAATGAACCAACGACTGATCCAGCTTGAGACCAATGCTACAGCAAGGAGCCCTTCCCTGACACTGCCTGGAGAACCAGGAATCAGAGGCCGGATAGCCCAGAGGCCTAGTATAGAACCAAACATGCTTAGAAAAAAAAAAAGAAAAGATTCCTAATGATATTTTGTTGTGCTCATAAACAGGAGCTTAGCATAATCATCATCAGAGAGGCTCCATGCAGCAACTGATGGAAACAGATTATTAGTCAGAGTTTGGTGGATCTTGTGGTAGAGGGAGAGGAAAAATTGTAGGAACCAGAGTGGTCAAGGACAGCACAAGAAAACCCCCAGAATCAACTAACCTGGCCTTATAGGTGCTCACAGAGGCTCAACAGACAACCGGAGAGCCTGCAAGGGACTAACCTAGGCTCCCTACATATATGTTATGATTGTGTAGCCTGGTCTTCATACGGGGCTCCTAACAGTGTGAGCATGGACTGTCTCTGGCTCTTTTGCCTACTTTTGAGACCCCTTTTCTCCTCCTGGGTAGCCTCATTCAGCCTTAACATGAGGGACGCTGCCTACTCTTATTGCAACTTGACCGGCCATGTTTGGTTGCTATCCCAAGAGCTCTGCCCTTTTCTCAAAGAGAAGTGGAGGAGAAGTGGATAAGGAGATGGGACTGGGAGGAGATGAGGGAGGGAAAACGGTGGTCAGGATGTAATGTATGAGAGATAAATTTGTAAAATTAAAAAAAATTGTTAATGAACTTGAGGGCTACTTATTAATAAGCTAACTATTAAAAGTGGAAAGCAGAACAAGGCGAATTATTCCGTGTGCTCCCATTGGGAAGATGGGCAAAGAGAGCCAGTGAACCACAGCCCCATCCCTCAGTCCATCTTTGGGGTCCTAAAGTAAGATTAAAGTTTACATAGAGGGCCACAGATAGACACATCTAAGCAGTCTGAAACAAGGTGTAGCCCAGCCTCCCATTAACCCGTTATTGTCTGTTATTGCAGTCTTTTTCTGTAAGGAGCTCTGACAAGTTATCAGAAATGGCTGAAGCCCTTTTGTGCTGTCAGCATGAGACTCTTGGGAAAATTTCTATTTCTTCAGAGTCCACTGTTTAAATAGCTGGATGAGAGACACAACAATCTCTTTAGAATAGCTTCATTTCTGCCAGGTCTGTTAAGAGTTAACTGCTTTGTAGTATATTTATCTTTCGCTTACCAACCAGATATAAGCTCCCTAGGGGCAAAGATGAAATTTATTTCTAGAACCAAATTCATACTGTGTACCTGGCATTCAATATGCATAACATGAATGTTTATCTTGAACCAAGTTTTCCAATATCAAATCACATAACCAGCAACTGCTATCATTTTAGACAATTATTTTATCCTAGGTTTTTGTTTTGGATTTTTCTTGTCACAGCTGGGTGTTTCTGTTTTGATACGGTTTCACTGTATATTCCTTGCTATCCTAGAACTCCCTCTACAGACAAGGCTAGCCCCAAATGAGTAAACTCAAGCTCATCTTTTCTTGGCCTCCTGTTTGCTAAGATTAAAGAAATGTGCCACCGTGCCCCACTAGTTTGGGTTTACTGGGATAGGGTCTCGTGTTGATCTCACTGTGTAGCTAAAAATCACCTTGAATTTACGATTCTCCTGCTTCTACCTCCAAAATGCTGGGATAGCAAGAGAGTGCCATCAGGACTTGGCCCAGGCACATGTGGTTCAGGACAAGCACTGTACCAAATAAGCTGCATCGCCATTCTATGGATAATTTTAAAATTATCTAGAAAGAATGAATTGCCTAGTATATATATCTGCATGTGGAGTGATTTTGTTGAATGGTGGTAACCAAGGTGTGCTACAGTCTTAGAAAGACTGCCTTTCGACTTCTCTCTATGGTAATTTCCTAGAATGTGCATATTCAATATGCTTTGATTAATATTCGCATGGGATAAAGCACTGTAGAAGCATTCTGAGGAATCAGAGATCAATTGGACTTTGCTTCTATCCCAGGGAAATGACATTAGAATGTTGTCAAAGAACTAAAGCACTGCTATGAGTATCTGGAAAGAAAGAAGAACCCTCCAAGCAGAAGGAATAGAAAGCTGGGTGAGTTCTAAGCAAGAGCGATGACTTGCAAAAGGAAATTAATAGGTTCCATGTGAGTCAGCTCTTGAAGAACTCACATCACTTGATTACGAAGAGATCGGAGGACAAATTCACTTCGTAGTTTTCAGTGACAAGCAATTCTTGGTCTTTATTAGACTGAAAAGAAAGAATCTCAGGGCGAATACAGCCTGGAAAACATAGACCAGCATCATATACAAAGGTCCCTGAATGATAGACTGAATCTAAACCTCCTTCCTGTAGGGCATAGGGAGCCACTGAGAAAGTTGGGGCATAGGATGAGAACACTTTTCTCAAGGAAAAGCAGCAATCAAGTAACAGTCCACTGAGTGCTCTCTGTGCTAAGCACTGTACTTTGGGGGAGGCAGTGGCAGGGATCAGACCCAAGGTTTTATGCATGCTAAGCAAGCATTCTGCCACAGAGCATCCCCAGATCCCCAAGCGCTGCTCTTCATATTGATCCCCAATGAGACAATCAATAGTCTAATGGGGGAATAGGATGGAAGAGGGCGTGACTGGCTGCTTATAATTGCAGCTGCAGAATAATGAAGATCACCTAGATTTTATCTGTTTTCATTATTCTTTCCAAACTCTCTACAAACCTACTTACCCTACACCTAGGGCAAACCATGATGGGTCAAACTCATAGAACCGTCAAAACATTCCTTTTGAGGGAAATGCCCTTATCACTTCCAGAAAAGCACAGAAAGGCACATTATTTTTCAAAATAAGCACCTACTGAATGACAAGACCAGGTGAGAGTAGTCTGGTTCCCAGTGAGGATGCCAAACTGGCCTGGCAAAAAGATTATAGTTTCTTCAGTGTCAGGTGTTATGCGTTAACTTAATGCAACTCTGATCAATGAGAACTTAGAGTGGTCATTTTGTGATGATTCTAGGTCTACAAAATGATCCGTTTCTTCAGAATACACACATATTATCCTAAACAACTACATCCTGATTTTACGTTGATTCTATTTGGAGTCCCAAATAGAAAGAAATCAGGTGTCTACAATGGATCCAGATGCATTTGACAGAAAGCAAATAGCTACAATTGTCTAATCAGGCATGTGGAGATAAGTGCTATGCAAGCCACTGTATGGGCAGGCCAGGGAGTCAACGTTCCCAGTGGTTAAGTGAAATCAACTCACGCATTCTCAGTGGATAGGCTGCTCGCAGCATTTCTTTTCAAGTAGCCTAAAATGGTTGCTCTTATTATTAAACCCTTTAAGCAGTCTCAGTACAAAGTACAAAAGCTTCTTTTGACACAATGTTTCAAGCGTGATTGGGTATTATAAGGGAATTTCACATTATTATTGTTCAACACGGACATTGCAGAGCAAACCTTTGCAATTCTAGGTTGAGTTGTCAAGGATTTAAAGTGTGATGCTCCCCAGTGGAGATGCTCTTCCTGCCTGTGTGTACCCCCAGCAGGCCTTCCTCCTGCCTTGACCTCTTCTCCCTTTCAACCACCTCCACACTTTCAACTATTACCACTTCCTCTACTTCCGACTGCTGCTGCACCCTGCACTGTACAGTTAGAGAAAAAAAAGCACAGCAGGGGAGACAGGGAGAAACTGTCTCAAGCAATTTCTATAAGAGGAAAAAAATCCCAGGACAGTTTTTCTCTTGGGACAAAGAAAGCTGAGTGCTTGCATAATATTGTGAGCCCCTTGAGCTCGTCCCTATTTCTGTGGTTGCCTGACACTGATAATATTTTCCCTATTTTTAAAAAGGATGATCCAAGGGAAATCAAATCTGTTTCTCTAAAATATCAGCATCCCATCTCTCTGACCCTCCCCAAGGAGATGCCGGTCTGTTTGAGAATATAAAACCTTTCTGCTTGGCACCAGCAAAAGACAATCTGAAAAACAAAAATGAGATTTCGTAAAAACTGTGTAAAGTAAAGCCTCCAAGTTAAGTTCATTTTTAAAGGTAATTGAATGCTAATATTTTTAAAACTTAAGAGTTATTCCACTCCATCCACTTTGGCTATGTGCATATCAGCTGTTAACATGTGAACTAATAACATAGGAGTGTTTATCTACTACATTCTTCTCCTAGTCTATGTATGTGTCGTTTTTAACAGAGAAAAAAAATATCAAAAGAATAGTGAATGTCTTGTCAACCTAATCTGAACAGGCAGTTATTATAAGGGCGAACCAGTCCAATATGAGCACGTTCCTTTCCCCTTCAGTTAATCTCATATGACCAACTAGAATCTTGGGGATCCAAAATATGCAGAACACCTCAGTGAGTCCATGGAACTTTGTTTAAACCCATCCAGCTCTGACACACAGGGTCTTAGATTACCTGGTTTGTGGAAGCAAGGTAAAGTTGTAGGGAACCTGCTTAGTCAGTAAAACTACCCTCGAAATAAGTCCCCTTCCAAATAACAAGGCAGCAGACAGATTTTCTTAAAAAGATGATCTTCAGCAATTTTTAGAAGCTACTTAGAATGCCGATTTGAAAAACTTTGATTTAAAAATTACTCTGAAAAGTCATAAATACCAGTAGGGAAGAAAAGTGGGTGCTGTTGCGAGCAGTTTTCTGAAAGAAGCAGACATCCAAAGAGAGTTTTTCCCTCGGGAGAGTGCTAGCACTTACATGATCTTGTGAGTCCCTTCAGGATCCTCCCTATGACTGTGTTGGCTATTTTTTCCTAACAAAATGACCCAAGGCCCTGGAGAGACTGTGCAGTGATTAAGAACACTCCCTGTTCTTCCTGATGACTGGAGCAGTTCCCAGAATCCATTGCAGGAGGCTCACAATAATTAGCCATCCCAGGTACTGGGGAGCCCAGGCCTCCAAGAGTACTTGCATATCTGTTTTTCTTCTCTCTCTTTCTCTCCAGAACATAAAAGGTGCACTATTCAGCCATAAAGTGTAAAATCAAATCATACATCTGTAGCAACATGGGAAAAACTGGGGATGACCATGTTAATCAACGTAAGCCAGATACAGGAAGACAAGTTTCTTATGTTTTGTTTCATATGTGAAATCAAAGGGGACAGACATGGAAGCAGAAGTGGGGCTATTAGGGAAATAGGAGGAGATGAGGGAAAGAGAGAAAATGGATTAAAAAAGATGATTATGATCAAAGTACATTATTTTTAGAAATCAATCTGGTGCTTTCTCAGAAAAGTGGGAATAGCATACCTCAAGACCCAGCTATACCATTCCTGGGCATACCCAGGAAAAATGTTCAACCATACAACAAGGACATTTTCTCAACCATGTTCATAGCAGCTTTATTTGTAATATCCAGAAACTGGAAACAACCTAGATGCCCCTGAACCCAAGAATGGATAAAGAAACTGTGGTACATTTACACAATGGAATACTACTCAGCCATTAAAAACAAGGAAATTATGAAATTTACAGGCAAATGCATGGAACTAGAAAAGATGATCCTGAGTGAGGTAACAAAGACTCAGAAAGACACACATGATATATACTCACTTATAAGCAGATTTTAGTTCTATAGTACAAGGATTTACATACTACAATGCACAGACCCCAAGAATATAAGCCCAGGGGCATCTTAGGCCTCATATGGGCCCACTAGTTGGGAGAGTGGGGGAGATCTCTGACATGGACCACGTTGCCTGCTTTTTGATCACTTCCCACTAATGGTACTTCTCTACTAGGCCACAGGGAAGGAAGACAAACTCATTCCTCATGTGAATAGATGAGCTAGGGTATCTGGGTAGGGAAACTCCCCTATTCTGAGGAATAGGGGAGAGGGGATACAGGAGGGAGGGTGGGACTGGGAGGAGAGAAGGACGGGGCTATGACTGAGATAGGAATAGAATTAATTAATAAAAACATGAAAAATATTGCATTGAAATGCATTCTTTTCCATAAGCCATTCTCATTTTTTTTCCCACGGCCTCTTGTGTATGCATTTCCTATGTAGAACTCAGAGTTCTAAGTTCATAAGTTTTTAAAGGCCACCAGTCTCACCCTATTACCACTTTGGTGGAAGACACCATTGCCTTCACTTAGCCCACAGTAACAGCCAACTTCATAGCCTCTTTGAACCAGCTCTTGACCTGAAAACCCCTCATTTCACCACTGACCCAGGAACCATTTCATAATGCAAACTAGTCGATCCCCATCCTACTTACACTATTTCAGTAAACTCCTCTGATTTTGAAGACAAAAGCCAGACTCTCAAGCAATATCTACTGCCACACGGATTTGGCTCCAGAGTTTTCTCTCCAACTGTGTCTTCTTCTAACATGCTTCCCTAACTCCTCCTGATTCCCAGACACATGTAACTTTCAGTATCTCAGATATGTCCTATTCCCACCACTAACAGACCTCCCCACAGGCCTCTCTGCTTTCTTAGTGTTCGCTTCTTCCTCAATCACATCTCTCCACATTCATCAGTTAACTCCACCAATCATCTTTCCTCCAGAAAACCTTTTATTGAGATATTTAACCAGTTATCCAAAGCAATATATTTTGAGAAACAAAGTTCTTCTTAAAATTAATTTGGGACTACTGAGAAGGACTTCCATTTTGTATGCTCATACCAGCCTGAGCATCTTCTGCACAGCTTTATATCAAGGGATGAGAAAGTATGAAGAGAATTGTAGAGGCTGTCTTGACCACTGAAATTCCCCTACCCCTGTTTTTTAATTCTAAAATACTATTCAAGTTGAGTTTACCACCTATTTTTAAAATCAAAGGTGAGGCTTTACTTCCAAGTCTCTCAGGAGACAAAGACAGCAAAGCGGAAAGAATATGTTTACTGCACGGGTGCGGAATTAGATAGAAACAATTTAGAATTCCGGTGTTTATTTTCAAGTCAGAAATATTATAATTGTCCTTTAAATTTAAAGAATAACATGTGTCCTTAGATAGGCCTTTAAAAAAAAGATGTTGTTCACTGACTGAAGACATTAAGGGAAATAATATACAATTAAAAATGGGTGGCCCCATTTTTGTCTGGCCCCAAAATATGTTTGAATAAACAATCATAACTGATGCTGCTATTGCCATAGCTATTGTCTGTTCTATCTGCCACATTAGACTTACCTCTTCCTAGTGGGCCTTGTTCTATCCTTCCATGTTGGAAGGAGGAGGAGGAGAAGGAGGAGGAGGAGGAGGAGGAGGAGGAGGAGGAGGGAGGAGGAGGAGGAGGAGGAGGAGGAAAGCTCTCTCCCCAAACAAACAATAAAACCCTAAATCTTGGGCTGAAGAGATGGTTCAGTGGTTAAGAGCACTGGCTCCTCTTCCAGAGAACCCATTTTCAGTTTTCAGCACCCATATAATTGTTTACAACCATCTGTAAATCTAGTTCCAAGGTATCCAGTGCCATCTTCTGGCCTCTGCGGGAAACAGGTATACACACATGTTGCAAAGAAACACATACAGGCAAAACATTCATAAACATAAGATGATAAAATAATAAAAACCTGAATCTAACTTTTCCAACTTTATACCTTGAGTTATTATCTTTAATAATGAGAAACAGAAAATTTTAAGCAATGTGTTTAAAAAGGCTATAGTCTCTAGGGAAGAAAAATATCTTCCCTACTATCTTGCTAGTAAGTCTCTAACTATAATAATCATAGTCAATTGGTCTCTCTTGGAGAATTTGAGAATATTCTAATACCCAAAACTTCGGTATATGGGCCCTTGATAAATGTCTCATGATTCTATATTAAAGAGCAATAATGCATTTGGGTGAAAATAAAAAGGCAGTGGGTAGAGGCTCTGAAGAAAGAACGGGTAGATTTCATGGGCCCAGTTCACTATTAAAGAAAGAGATATTTATTGCTTGCAGCACAGCCAAGGGACTGCATTTGGAATAAACCATAGAGAGAAGCCTGTGGCTGAGGTCTGGGGCTCAGCCCAGGATAAGGCACTTGGCAGGTTCAGCCTCAGTATGGCAGGAAGCCTGCTTTGCAAACAGCAGCTGCAAAAAGACACAGAGTATGTTAAAAACTTATCTTCAACTCCCACTGCAGCCCTTCAGCACTCTCCCAGGCACACTGCTGTCTTTGTAATCTAGGGATGGACATCCAGAGGAGGGAGAGAGGGGAGGGGGAAGAGGAGAGAAGTAAGGAAGAAAGGAGAGAGAGAAAAAAAAAGATGGGAAGCGGCAGACTGAGAGGGAATGATGAGAGAAACCTGCAGCAGGGAAGAAAGCACTGCTGAGCAGTCAGAAGCGTCTTTAAAGCAAAGTGATCTTTCCCGCTAACAGAAGTGCAGGCATTGTGCATTCAGGTTTCTCCTTCCAGCTTCACAGCTCTTAGGAAAGGATTCTTGTAGTCTCTGGAAGAATTTTTATTTAAACAAACAAACAAACAAAAGACTACAACCAAACCAAAACAAAACAACAACAAAACCCTGAGATTGTCTGAAGTTAGGCAGAAGCATTGTTTCAAAGGAAGGCAAAAGCACATGGCATGCATTTTGGAATAGTTTTTGTATTTGTTTGGCTAATCCTCCCAGTTGCCAAAAGATAAAGTTAGGAAGTGCCCTGAATTCTGCTCTTCACTTGGGCAACTATGAGAGTCCCTCATGCCACTTGGGGGGGAAAAAAAACAGGAAGGAAAACCACCCTATCATTTTAATGGTTCTTTGCCTTGGAGAGAATTTTTTTTCTTCGAAGATATGATCAAAGTTATAGAGAAAAATGGATAAAGAGATAAAATTTGGCATCCAGTTTTGAGAATCAGTCTCTTTTATATGGTGAGTATGCTTTGTGTTATGAAGACCAAAATCAAAGATGTGTTAGATAAAAACAGCTTTGCCTTTCTATATTGAAGATTTGCAGCAAGACAACCTTTTGATCCACACTTCTTTTCCCTGTTGGCTTGCTGCATTGTAATGTCCATATCTCCTCTAACCTAGCTAGCTGGTAAGGGTATAGATGGATATGGTTAGGTCAGGAATGGAAAAAAATAGGACGAGGTGGGGGAGAAGATATAGCAACTACAAAAAGAAGAATCTAGAACATCCTATAAATGATCCTTCCCTTAATGTTTTCTAAGGTTACAGGGAATTAAAGAAAATAAACCCATACAGACTCATTGAACAAAGAGCTTTTTCTTCAATCCCTATGATTCTAAGAAAATCCAATCTCCTGTACAGCTTCCATGAGGCATCAGTTGCTCTTTATAGTTGTGTGGTAAGCAGGATTATTATTAGTTCTATGGAAAATATTGAACCACAGTTGTTTTCAGGAATGTCTTGCTGCTTAAGCTTAAATGTCACCAAGTATTTGATCATATTCATATACCAATAGAGCAGACAAAAGCCTCCAGCCCAGACAGGGAAAGAAATCAAAGAGGCGGGCACATAATGGATCTGGGGTGTCAGACACAGGAATTTATTTGCTACTTTCCTTCTTTTTTGGCTGTTCAGCTCAGGCAGGCATTTCCTAGCATAGGACTATAGGCATTTTCTTGTAGAATACTGGATAAATTTACAAACCAAGAGAGTTTCACAGCCAGTTTAATAGTAAAAGTCTTCTGCAAAGTGACCTCCCAGTGAAAATAAGTGAAGCACATATGTAGCCTTTCTAAGCCATATGTAACGAACAGGACTTTTCAAGACTAAGAACAAAAAAAGAAAAGAATAAATGAGAGAGGGAGTGTCACTCTGTTTTACATACCTTTAAAATGTGACTGAGTCATAGAGTAAAAACACCTTAGTGATGAAAGAAACGTCTGGACTCACCATACTAAGTAAAAGGGCCAAATTGGATTTCTTTTTTTTTCCCCTCTCTCTTTATTACAGTGATGAATTTTGTTAGCTCAGGCACACTGCATAGTGAACAATGAAAATTGATCTGACAGAGTGCTGCTGAGCCAGGAGCCAACTCCAACAATCAGATAAGCACTGGGTATAATTGTGCATCAGCTACTTGTGTACACGTGGGTGACCTCAAGAGTGTAAAACAGTTTTGCATTTCTCAGCCCCCTGTATTCTAGTTCGATAACTTGTCCCTTTTCTCTCTTTCCATATATAGAACAAAATTTCCTTTGATACATACCCTACTCCCACAAGTCTAAATTAAGAAATTCCATGCAGCATAAATTTACTGTGTGTGAATTTCTATGTAGCCCTGGATTTCCTCACCAGACCAGCCTCAGCCCAAAGCACCACATGTGCTCAGTTCTCCACAGTGGCAGTCTTCAAAACGAGATGCTTGGACTCTGATGTTCAACTGTTTCAAGGAGTTTGCAGGTACATTTAGACTCAAGACTCATTTACAAATCCCTGACTTCAATATGCACTTTTCCTTAGTAGTTGTCTACCTTAGACAGTGCTTAGGGTCAGAATTATGTCGATTTTCTTTCCATCCTTTGCCCCCCCATTCTAACAAAAAGAAAGCATAGCTCTCACCTTGCTAGTGCTCACAATAGCAAGATCATCCAGCCTTTGCTTTCAAAACATGTGAAGGAGAATTTAAAGAACTTGCCCATTAATGCATCGTTAAAAACTTATTTAACAAGAGATTATTCTTAACTTTTAGTCTGTACCAAGAAAGAAAATTATAAAATCAAGTAAGTACTATTTCAAAAACTAAAAACAACAAAATGACAGAATCGCTGCTGCCACCTCTTTCTCTCCAATGTTTCTTCTTCTTCTTCTTCTTCTTCTTCTTCTTCTTCTTCTTCTTCTT